>NC_087269.1:32384452-32692383 GCF_015220805.1 Pogoniulus pusillus
CAAAGACAGGCTGGGTGGTGAAGGGCTGGAGAGCAGCCCTGGGGATCTGTGTTGATGAAAAGCTCAACATGAGCCAACACTGCGCAGGTGCAGCCCAGACAGCCATGTCCTGGACTGCATCAAGGGAAGCATGGCCAGCAGGGCAAGGGAGGGGATTCTCCTCCTTTGCTCTGCTCTCCTCAGACCCCACCTGGAGTACTGTGTGCAGTTCTGGAGCCCCCAACACAAGAAGGACATGGAACTGTTGGAGCGAGTCTAGAGGAGGGCCATGAAGATGAGCAGGGGGCTGGAGCACCTCTGCTATGAGGACAGGCTACAAGAGTTGAGGCTCTTCAGCCTGGAGAAGGCTTTGAGAAGACCTTATAGTGCCCTTCTAGTATCTGAAAGGGGCCTACAGGAAGGCTGAGGAGGGACTATTTACAAGGTCTTGTAATGACAGGAAGTGGGATAATGAGTTTAAACTGGAAGAGAGGAGATTCAAACTAGATGGAAAGTACCCTGAAGGGATATTAGTAGTCCTTGTCAGTTACTGAGATCCAGATTCTGTGCAGTGTTCCTGCTTTGCAAACTGTGGGGTTTTTTACCTGGGCAGTTGGCAGGCTTGTCCCTCTCAGGGACCTTCTTTCAGAAGAATCCAGGCAATCCCACCATTTTGACTGGTCTTAGTAGAGAACCAGTATTTAAACTGACAAAATATTAGCTGTCAAACACCCAGAGGAATCAATAACACTGTTGAGGGGGGTGTCTCATATCATGCTCCAGTAGTAACAAAAATTGATTCTTTTTTAATCAACTTGTAAAGTTTTTTTGGTTGGTTTTCTGTTTGTTTGTTTGTTCCTAGGAAAGACCTCTTTCTTTTCAGGACTTTTCAGGACTCCTACTGAATAAAACATGGGTGAAGGCTCCTTCTTCTCCCCAAAAGAAATTTCTTTCCAGACTAGGCAGCTGTTTACTGCTGCACTCCAGACAGAAGAATTAAGTGGCAGGATCCTAAAACAGCCACCCTCCTGAGCTCTGCACTGAAGCTGAGCTGCCATGCATTATTCTTGTGGATAAAGCCATCTTACTATTCTTCAGAGGTGTTGTCCACAAATAATTTCATGTTTTTTCCTAGAAGTATGTGGAAAGAGTGGTTCAAAGAAGACCAAAACATTTTAGCTAACTACCCACACTAAAATTAGAAGTTTAGTCTTTAGACAGGTTTTCAGAACATTTAGTAGTCTAATGGTTTGGGTGTTCCCCACCCCCCACACACTTTGGAAATCAGCCAGACTACACTCAGCTGGCTCTGGAAATATGAATGCAGCTTATATTTACAGCTAGCACAATGTGCAAGCAGATATTTACAGTATATACAGTTATATACAGAAATATACAAGGTAAAAGGTAACACAGAAACACAACTCCCCTCCCAGAAACCTGAGTCCCCAGAAGGGGCTCTCAACCACCCCTGCACCTTCCCCCTGCACCTTCCCCCTGCCCCTCTCAACCTCACCCCAGTCCCAAGGAAGAATGAAGGTTAGGAAGCAAAGTGGATTAATCAGAGAAACAGAGGGTGAGGTTAGAGAGAGAGAGATGCAGCTTGAAGCTCCCCAGCAGGAGTAGTGCCTTATCTATGTTTGGATTCTTGTTCTTATATGTCTCTGCAAGCCTATGAGCAAAGTAGACATCACCCTTGTTTCTCTTTCACAGCCTGTAATCTAGTTCTTCTCACCAAAATATTCGAGCTAGCTTCAAACTAGCACATATAATGGATATTATATGCTCACATAACAGAGATAGGTTCTATCAAATTGAGGGCAATGCATAACCCAGAGATTCTTGTTGCTGAAGTGAAATGTCAGCAAACTAGAGGGTTCACCAGCCAAGGTGATTATACGCCTCCTACCCCATCCACATTTTTCCTAATTAGGGATGATTTATGCATTTGCAGCTGAATCTAGACTCAGGCAGACCTGTGAGGCCCTGTTCTGAGGGCAGTTGCTGTGCTACCTGTCTCCCATTCCCTCACAGCTGTTGTCATGCTGGTGAACAGTGCAGTGAGAGCTTTAATATGCTGCCATGTTTGATACAAGGCTATAAGCATGTCTATTTCATGGCAGGGCAAGCAGTGCTATGCTTTATGCTCCTTTTGAGCTTAACCTGCCATCCTCCTCTTACACATATAGATATATAAGGCCTCCTGAAAATGAGACAGAAGCTCATAAAAATAGATCACTTGTAGATCTGCTTTAGCACTCTTGCAGAAATATGAAATTATACTCATGCCTTGCCTTGTGAATTCAAAAGAAATGCAGTTGATATTCCTTGGGAGGTACAAAGCCCTGGCATAACTGGATCACTTTAAAAATTAGTGTCTTTTTCATGTGCTTTTCCTTCTTTCCCCATAATTATTTTAACATGGCTCTGTTCAGAGTCTGGTGCTCTTGTAAAGCTGATGAGGTTGTGCTGAAAACAGCAAAATAAAAAGAACAGGAAAGAAAAATGAAGAAATCTCATATTACTTTATTTCCTCACCTGCAGTGCTATGTGTTGGCTAATCCATTGATATTTCACTTGTTCCTATTTAATGTGCAACCTCTACAGCTTAGATAACACCAGAAAATTTGGACATTTTCTGTCTAGCAGTTGGGGACAATCTAGTTACTTGATTATTCTTTCCTTTTTTTTAATTGATAATTAGATCTGGACTACTAATGAGTCACCACCCCAGGAAGTGTTTAGAACAAGACTGGATATGGTGCCTAGTGCCATAGTTTAGTTGATGGTGGTGGGTTATAGGCTGGACTTGCCATAGTTTAGTTGATGGTGGTGGGTAATAGGTTGGACTTGCCATAGTTTAGTTGATGGTGGTGGGTAATAGGTTGGACTTGCCATAGTTTAGTTGATGGTGGTGGATAATAGGTTGCATTTGCCATAGTTTAGTTGATGGTGGTGGATAACAGATTGGACTTGCCATAGTTTAGTTGGTGGTGGTGGGTAATAGGTTGGACTTGCCATAGTTTAGTTGATGGTGTTGGGTAATAGGTTGGACTTGCCATAGTTTAGTTGATGGTGGTGAGTAATAGGTTGGACTTGCCATAGTTTAGTTGATGGTGGTGGGTAATAGGTTGGACTTGCCATAGTTTAGTTGATGGTGGTGGGTAATAGGTTGGACTTGCCATAGTTTAGTTGATGGTGGTGGGTAATAGGTTGGACTTGCCATAGTTTAGTTGATGGTGGTGGGTAATAGGTTGGACTTGCCATAGTTTAGTTGATGGTGGTGGATAACAGGTTGGACTTGCCATAGTTTAGTTGATGGTGGTGGATAATAGGTTGCATTTGCCATAGTTTAGTTGATGGTGGTGGATAACAGGTTGGACTTGCCATAGTTTAGTTGATGGTGGTGGGTAATAGGTTGGACTTGCCATAGTTTAGTTGATGGTGGTGGATAACAGGTTGGACTTGCCATAGTTTAGTTGATGGCGGTGGGTAACAGGTTGGACTTGCCATAGTTTAGTTGATGGTGTTGGGTAATAGGTTGGACTTGCCATAGTTTAGTTGATGGTGGTGGATAACAGGTTGGACTTGCCATAGTTTAGTTGATGGTGGTGGGTAACAGGTTGGACTTGCCATAGTTTAGTTGATGGTGGTGGGTAATAGGTTGGACTTGCCATAGTTTAGTTGATGGTGTTGGGTAATAGGTTGGACTTGCCATAGTTTAGTTGATGGTGGTGAGTAATAGGTTGGACTTGCCATAGTTTAGTTGATGGTGGTGAGTAATAGGTTGGACTTGCCATAGTTTAGTTGATGGTGGTGAGTAATAGGTTGGACTTGCCATAGTTTAGTTGATGGTGGTGAGTAATAGGTTGGACTTGCCATAGTTTAGTTGATGGTGGTGGGTAATAGGTTGGACTTGCCATAGTTTAGTTGATGGTGGTGGGTAACAGGTTGGACTTGCCATAGTTTAGTTGATGGTGGTGGGTAACAGGTTGGACTTGCCATAGTTTAGTTGATGGTGGTGGGTAACAGGTTGGACTTGCCATAGTTTAGTTGATGGTGGTGGGTAATAGGTTGGACTTGCCATAGTTTAGTTGATGGTGTTGGGTAATAGGTTGGACTTGCCATAGTTTAGTTGATGGTGGTGAGTAATAGGTTGGACTTGCCATAGTTTAGTTGATGGTGGTGAGTAATAGGTTGGACTTGCCATAGTTTAGTTGATGGTGGTGGGTAATAGGTTGGACTTGCCATAGTTTAGTTGATGGTGGTGAGTAATAGGTTGGACTTGCCATAGTTTAGTTGATGGTGGTGGGTAATAGGTTGGACTTGCCATAGTTTAGTTGATGGTGGTGGGTAATAGGTTGGATTTGATGGTCTTTGAAGGTCTTTTCCAACCTGGTTAATTCTGTGATTCTGTGAAATTTATTCTGGTTGAGGGGGTTAATACATGATTCAGAATTTTTTTTTTAACTAGGGAGTGTGGCTTGCATATAAAGAGTGGAAAATGCCAGAGCATTAAAAACACAATGGGAACAAATTTAAAGCTGATAGTTTCCATAAAATATTTAAATACATTTCAAAACTACATTAACTGCTGGTGAAAGAGATATTTTGTTGTTGTTGTTGTTTTGTGACAGCAGAATCCTGAAATCCTTATTCAACCATGACTCTCACTGAAATGCAGGAAGAATTTGTCTGAGTCAAAACAGCGGGATTCAGACCCAGGGATTTTTCTGTAAGGCCCCACAGTCAAATTCATACTTGATTTAAATCAGACCAGCAGAACTCAAGTCAATAAAACACCACTGATTTATGTTAGCTCTTATTTATTGCTATAGCACCCATGCTTACTTCTGTGCCCCCATTGTAATCATTCACCATACTTTAGGTGCACATAGAAAAGCTGTCACGGAGCACCAGCTCACTGCTCTTTGTAAAACTGACTATCAGGTTTCCCTCTTTCACAAAACAAGAACATGGTCTTCCTGAGAGGGTGGAAATAAGCATTCCTACCACTCAGCCCCATGCTGCTCTATTGGGATGAAAGAGAAAAATCAAGACAGAAACACAGAGATGATTTCAGCTCCTGTGAGCATTACTGTTTCTGTTCCTTTGAGGTATGGCATGCAGAGTATTTTACAGTTGGCTCTATTATGGTTTAACTTCGGTTCTATTAAATAATGTGAAACCTCCCAGCGTTCTTTCTAGGCAGATTCTGTGACATTTCTTACTGAGTTGCTTAAACTTTTTACTTTTGTTGCTGTTTCACAGAGACACTCAAAACTTATTTACATCATCAATCTCTATCCATTATTTATGCAAAGCAACGAATTATTCACTGTCTGAAGACAGAATGAGCATCAAGCATGTGCTGTGTAAAAATGAGTGGTGTGCTGCAGGTCAGGGAGACAAGTACAAAGTGAATCCTCTGACTGCCCTTTGTCTCAGTTTTCAGAGAGGTTTGGTGTCTCCAGAGCAGATTCATTTTGGAAGAAGCTCAATTGACTGCTGCTCTATACCACAAGCCACACAGTCCAAGAAGCCCTACAGCCTCTGCATGGCTTTCAGTCCATGACTAACACTTTTTCCTTCCATAAAGCTTCAAAGCACAAATCCTAGAGGCATTTATACCCAAAGACAACATTATATCTCATCTGAAGTAAAACCTCTCAAGACATATATACATGTTTAAAAATGCATATATGACAATACTGCATGAATTACTTTGATCAACTGACCCACTCAAACTGAATTACTGGTAATGCAGACCTTTTAGGTTCCTACTCCAGAACCTCCAGTGAAACTCAGATTTAATTTATAATGGCCCAGCTAAGATCATAAATCAACAGCAAAAAAAAAAAAAAAAAAAAAAAAAAAAAAATCACTCCTGACCTACACTGCTTGTGGGAATTCCTAGCCAATTAGGCTGCTATCTTCTTTAATTTTGCCTTAGTGGTTTCTAACAATACCAAGATCAAAGTTTAACACATTGACCATTTATTCTTTGTCCTGGCTTCTGCTAATTTTCAAGGAACAAGAAATAGTAAAAATATAGTGCTGATTCCAATATTTGTTTTTGTTTGCTTTATTTTCCTTTAAGACACACTACCAATATGTCATTCAAAAAAAAAGACCTTTTCTTCTATCCTGCTGCTGCAGAAAGAACTCTTCTCAACTCTGCACCACACATTGTGTAATTTAATTTCTTGGGTATTTACTACTTTAAAAGATCACAATCCAAAAAGAAAACCTAGAACATTTCCAACCTGAAAATAGTCTTGTTTACCTGATAGAGTCATCTATCACATAGGCTGAAGTACAAAGCCTTTGGTCTAAGTTCATGAAGTACTGCTTGTCTTCTCAAAATTGCTTCTTGTTCTGTGCTACTCTGCTTTTACATGAGTAGATCACAATGAAAGACGGACAAATTGATTATAAATAAATGAGTCACTATGACAAGGATGATTACTCTGGGGACTAAGTGCTATAAACCAGGGGGAGGACAGTAGAAGCCTGAACTTAAAGAGATTCTTCCCCTTTTTAGTCCATCTAGTTGCAGCTGAATCAACTAGCCAAATCAACTGAACCACAGAATCATAGAATCAACCAGTTTGGAAAAGACCTCCAAGATCATTCAGTCCAACCTATCACCCAGCCCTGTCCAATCAACTAGACCATGGCACTAGATGCCTCATCCAGTCTTTTCTGGATAAAACACACCTAGAGGTGTGTTTCAGCGTGTGGGGCTTGACTGAAAGTCAGCATAAGGATGACATAATCCATCACTTTGTCCAACAGCAATTATCCACTGAAGTTTTGGATGTGGTAGAAATTCCACTGAAATGAACTTTTTTTCTTTGCCTTTATCATTGGTTTCAATTTGACTCAAACCAAAGCATTCATTACTGCCTTGAGATATTATTGAGCCAAGACGCTGTATAGAGATTTTAAAAGTGCCACGGGGATGATCATAGGGCTGCAGCATCTCTCCTATGAGGACAGACTGAAAGAGTTGGGGCTGTTCAGTCTAGCGAAGAGGAGGCTCAGAGGTGACCTTATTGTGACCTTTCACTATCTGAAGGGGACCGCCAAAGAAGCTGGAGAAGGACTTTTTAGGATAGCAGAGAGTGACAGGACTAGGGGCAATAGAGCAAAGTTGGAGGTGGATAGGTTCAGACTAGGTGTGAGGAGGAAGCTCTTCTCCACCAGGAATGGGCTGCCCAGGGAGGTGGTTGAGGCCCCATCCCTGGAGCTGTTTAAGGCCAGGCTGGATGAGGCTGTGGGCAGCCTAATCTAGGGTAAGGTGTCCCTGCCCATGGTGGGGAGGTGTTTGAACTAGATGATTTTTATGGTCCCTTCCAACCCTGACTGATTCTAAGTTAAGAAACTTAAAAGAATGTCACCTGAGCACAGCAGAGCTGGGTTGCTCTCTGTTCTTATTCAGATACATTTTTTTTTAATTTCACTTGAAGTTCACTTAATATTTGAGCCAAAGAATGCAATATATTGAGATAGGTTGATTCAAATTTCTTGATTTCATTGAATATCCTTATTTATAATACAGTAGAATACACATCTAAAGGTATGCTCTCTCAAACATATATATTAAATTGTTGGGTTTTAAAAACTATTCTGTAACCCTTGTAAATGTGAAAACTTCACAGCTGTTATAATCAACTTAGATGCAGACACTTCTGGCTGAAATTTTGTAACTTAGTACTTTTTCTCTTGAAACTGAAAGACATGCAATTGTAATTTAAAGATCATGGAATCATAGAATCAACCAGGTTGGAAGACACCTCCAAGATCATCCAGCCCAACCTAGCACCCAGCCCTAGCCAGTCAACTAGACCATGGCACTAAGTGCCTCAGCCAGGCTTTTCTTGAACACCTCCAGGGACAGGCGACTCCACCACCTCCCTGGGCAGCCCATTCCAATGCCAATCACTCTCTCTGGCAAAAACTTCCTCCTGACATCCAGCTTAGACCTGCCCCAGCACAACTTGAGACTCTGTCCCCTTGTTCTGTTGCTGCTTGCCTGGGAGAAGAGACCAAACCCCATCTGGATACAGCCTCTCTTCAGGTAGTTCTAGATAGTGATGAGGTCACTCCTGAGTCTCCTCTTCTCCAGGCTCAACACTCCCAGCTCTCTCAGCCTCTCCTCATAGGGTTTGTGTTCCAGGCCTTTAATCCAGCTTCATCACCCTTCTCTGGACATGTTCCAGCACCTCAACATCTCTCTTGAATTGAGTGCCCCAGAACTGGACACGGCACTCAAGATGTGGCCTGAGCAGTGTTGAGTACAGGGGAAGAATAACCTCCCTTGTCCTACTGGCCACACTGTACCTGATACAGATCATCAAATCTCTGAACTCCCTCTCTCAGTGACTTTGCCTGTTGTGAGACTGCTTCTATTAATGTTTTCCCTGGAAATAGTCTGAATAAACAACAACCAAAAAAAAAAAATCTTGACATGGAAGTTATATGGAGCCACTCATCCAACTGTTTTGGTAGGCTTCATATTTTCAATCACAATCAATCCATATTTACCAACCTGCATTTTCAAAGACACTTCATATGCATAGATTTCACTGAAGCAAACAGAACATGTTGCACATCATCTAAGAGACAGTGTCAAACAATTTTTTTCTGTGCAGGTTCCTATATTAATCTAGTAATCATTCCTCAAGGCTAGAAGCTCTGCTGCCATATGTTATCTGCAGGGAACAACACTGAAGCTGAGTTTGGTAGTCAGTATTTGATTTGTTCACAGGAGAAGCCTTCTTTGAAGCACATAAGCATATGTACACAATAGTCATGATGGAACTGCACAGAGCTGTTGTCTTTGCTGAATCACTCGCTACGATTTGACTCCCTGCACTTAAAAAGCCAGGTAGCTATCACTCATTTCTTTGCAGTTTGGGTTGCATTTTTATTCTTATGAAATGACTTCTGTATTCAACTTAGCTCTGTTAGATCTCTCTTGAATTCCTTAAAATACTTCTTAGAATTCATAAAGCAAATCAACATCTATGGCAAGGAAATGATTTAAAGACTCTTGTCCTTGCTACGTGTGGCAGAGAATACATTTGTCATTCTAACCAGACTGTGTAATCCTAAATACTTAATGTAGAAAGCCCTGAAAAGACATGTGGACAATGGCTGGCACTTGAACAGAGGGAATGAGAGGACTAATGTTATTGCAGAAAGGAGTCAGTCCACAGAAGAGACAGATGTGTCAAAGGCAGGCACCTATACATCAATGTATTTATGAGCATTTGTCTGCAGTGAGGAACATCAGCTGCAGAAAAAAGGACTGCTCCTGAAAAGCTACAACAGGTGGGCTGCCTGCACAGATCAAATTCACTGAAAACAGGGTGGAAGAAGTCAGTGGATGTCACTTCTCTGCAAAAATCCAGCTGAGGGAGTAGAGTGCTCCATCTGGCACAAAAGTAGTCAGACCTACAGAATAGGAAACTTGACTCTGTTCACTTGGGAGAATCTGAGACATACATCTAAAGCCTTTCATGAGAAAGATGAAATTTATTTTCTCATTTAATTTTCCCATTTGTTTTTCTGTCTTTCTTTTTCCCGTGGGTGTGATTTTCTTCATCATTACTGGCCACTCTGAAAGCAGTGAAATATCTAGAGCCTTTCAATGTCACCCCTAAGGGTCATGCCGTCTCACAAGGCAAAGGCTTTTTTTTGTCATGATATGTAACTTTATTTTATCATTTCCTTAGCTCTAATTGTGACATACATATTATTTATTTCATTAATTCTCTCTTGTTAAATTTTCTTGCATATGCTTGAAATGACCTAAACACTTCCCACCCTGATGATACTGTGATTTGTTATTTCTTTATTGCACTCTGCAGCAGAATAAGAATTGAAGAACATCATATCTTACAGAATCATAGAATCATGCAGGTTGGAAAAGACATCCAAGATCATCCAGTCCAGACTGTCACCCAAGCCTGTCCAATCAACCAGACCATCCAGTCTTTTTGTGAGATTGTGTCCTCTTGTTCTGTTGCTGCTGGCCTGGGAGAAGAGGCCAACCCCCACCTGGCTACAGCTTCCCTTCAGGTAGTTGTAGACAGCAATGAGGTCAGCCCTGAGACTCCTCTTCTCCAGGCTGCACACCCCCAGCTCCCTCAGCCTCTCCTCACAGGGCTGTGCTCCAGGTTTCTCACCAGCTTCATTGCCCTTCTCTGGACATGTTCCAGTATCTCAGCATCTCTCTTGAATTGAGGAGCCCAGAACTGGACACAGCACTCAAGGTGGGGCATGACCAGTGTTGAGTACAGGGGAAGAATAACCTCCCATGTCCTACTGGCCACACTGTTCCTGATCCAGGCCAGGATGCCATTGGCTATTCTGGCCACCTGGGCACACTGCTGGCTCACCTTCAGCTACTATCTATCAATACCTCCGGTCACTTTTTTCCTGGCTACTCTCCAGCCATTCTGTCCCCAACCTGCTTTACTAAGATATCTTCCTTTGCTTTTACTTCTCTACTTTGATGTGTGTTCTTTCTTTGTCACATGCAGTGCTTTCTAGCAGCAACATGTAACAACTGTGACTGATTTTGTGGATTCATAGGATGGTTTAGGTTGGAAGAGACCTTAAAGATCACCTAGTTCAACCCTCCTATGCCATGGGCAAGAATATCTTTCCTTTAAACTGTAGTATCAATCTTGTTTAGTTTTTCATCTGCCACTGCTGTTTAGTTTCTGTATCTTGACATTTTCTCCAGGAACTTGCTAAATGATTTTGAAACTACTTCTCAATGTATCTTTAATAAACAGTGCCTTATTATAATACTAAACTATTGAGATGCTAAATAAAAGCAATTCAGACTTATCCATAAATATTAAATAAATGATAATATTTCTGCCTTCCATATTGCTGGAGATTAATTATATTGTCATGAACATAGGAAGCACGTGCTTGGCTTCAACTGAAATAGTACTGCAAAGTATCTCATGTCTTCATAGAATCAACCAGGTTGGAAGAGACCTTCAAGATCATCCAGTCCAACCTAGCACCCAGTCCTAGCCAGTCAACTAGACCATGGCACTAAGTGCCTCAGCCAGGCTTTTCTTGAACACGTCCAGGGACGGTGCCTCCACCACCTCCCTGGGCAGCCCATTCCAATGGCAAATCACTCACTCTGTGAAGAACTTCCTCCTAACATCCAGCCTATACTTCCTCTGGCACAACTTGAGACTTGTCTTAAAGAAAACACAGGGAACATGGAGGCATAATCTCCAAAATTTGTGGTGACACTGAGAGCATGTTAAAGCTATATAATACCTTCTTATATTCAAAATACTATTATCAGCATGATATTAAAGGCAGTTTCCTAAGCATCTGTACTCATGTAATTTTATGCCTTTGGCTATTAGCAGGTGAGACTGGTAGATGAGCCATTTGGCTAAAGGAAGACACGAAAAATACCATCTCATCAAGGCCTATTGCTTCTGATTTTGTTCAGAAAGTGAAATCATAGAATCAGTCAGGGTTGGAAGGGAGCACAAGGATCATCTAGTTGCAACTCCCTGCTGTGAGCAGGGACACCCTACCAGAGCCTCATCCAGCCTGGTATTAAACACCTCCAGCCATGGGGCCTCAACCACCTCCCTGGGCAAACCATTCCAGGTTCTCACCACTCTGGCGGTGAAGAACTTCCTCCTCATGTCCAGTCTGAATCTCCCCACCTCCAGCTTAGCTCTATTCCCCCTAGTCCTGTCACTCTCTGATATCCTAAAAAGTCCCTTCCAAGCTTTTTTGTGGACCTCCTTCAGATAGTGAAAGGCCACAATAAGGTCACCTCTGAGCCTCCTGGAAGGTTTAACAGCATCCTTTTGCATTATGGACTGTTCTGTAAGTATGCCAATTTATTGCAGAAGATCACTATCAGAGAAAACCAGAAACAAAAATGATTAGCCAAGACAGTTAAGTGTCCAGTCAGTTCTGTGTTTCAGTGACAAACACAAAGGAGCATATGTGAATTTATCATTATTCTATTTCAGGCAGGACAAAGCAGCCAGAGTATGCAGCTTTACCAGCAAAAGGGATGTTAGCCTTAGAAACCACTCTGAAAACGAAAAACATATGAAAAACACACAAAAATTAGGAAGCAGTTGAGAGGCTGGTGGCAAAGGAAAGAAGTCACCCAACCTTCTCATTTGCAACTTCTGTGCCTAGTAAGAACAATTTTAGGGCAATTTGTACTGATGGATGAAGTGTGAGTGACCCCATAGCCATGACTTTCTTTTTTATAAAAGAAAAAAGAGAATGTCATAAGATTGAAATGGGAAGATTTATCTCATGATAAAATCTTAATCCTCTTTCTGAAGCATTTTGCTGCCATTTATTTGCATTTTGCGATATTTAATGCAGAGCAAGATACTGATTTCTTTTAATCCACAACTGAAATGGGGCAAGCAGAGGGGATGGGGCCAAAGAAAATAAATTACTGATGTAAGATAGGCTAACTGTGCTTTGCAAATGAATAATGCTAAGTATAATGCCTGGGTGCTGGTGACCCTTCATACACCGGGTTATAAAACTGCAGAGTTTGATTAAGGTTTTGGATTAGAGTAGCAGAGGAAGTGTTAGATTTTGCTGGCAGTAAGAATGGACTAAGGGAGCAGAATCTCTCAAGAATCTCTCTGAAGTTGAAAGAATCAGCCCCAGAAGAGATAATAAAATGGAGTATTAGCTGACCAAAGAAATACGACTGGTACTTTGCCTGGTGCTCAGTTTGATGGAAACCTAGGTAGGTGCATTTACCTGGGAGACAACTCTTATGCATGAAGTTAAGGCTTTAAAAACTGGAGTGAGGGAGCTAACTGCAGTTGGCAGGAGGATCTGATGCATTTACAAATGGATAGATCAATGTGCTTTCTTGTCTCTCTCCAATACCATATAAATCACAAGAGCAGATGGATCAATCAGTAGAAGACCTAAAAAATCAGTTTCTCATTGACTAGGATTTCCAGGCCTTTAGTTATAACTTTTGCCTTTGGTGTTATTCAATATGGTCTATTTCAAAATTAATTGTCGATGAAATTAAATCCTTTTGGGAGTTTCAGTTTGATTTCAAAGCAAAATGCTCATTTAAAACAAGCATTTGCACATCTGCTTTCCAGCAATTAGCTGAATCTAAACAGAGGGTGACGAAGATGGTGAAAGGCCTGGAACACAAACTCTATGAGGAGAGGCTGAGGGAGCTGGGGGTGTTTAGTCTGGAGAAGAGGAGGCTCAGGGCTGACCTTATTGCTGTCTACAACTACCTGAAGGGAGGCTGTAGACAGGTGGGAGTTGGTCTCTTCTCGCAGACAACCAGCAATAGAACAAGGGGACACAGTCTCAAGTTGTAGTGGGGAAAGTATAGGCTGGATGTTAGGAGGAAGTTGTTGGCAGAGAGAGTGATTGGCATTGGAATGGGCTGCCCAGGGAGGTGGTAGAGTCACCATCCCTGGAGGTGTTGAAGAAAAGCCTGGCTGAGGCACTTAGTGCCATGGTCTAGTTGATTGTCTAGGGCTGTGTGCTAAGTTGGACTGGATGACCTTGGAGGTCTCGTCCAACCTGATTGATTCTATGACAGACAAAATCAATATCCACAAACTGAGCTGAAACTTTCACAGTGTGTTCACAATGAAAGTGAGGGAGAAGTCCTCAGTGAAGACACTATTAAGAGAAAGAGTAAAAGACTGTGATTTCTGTCACAGTGATAAAGACAAGCCTGAAGACTTATACACATTGTTAATTACTGCATAGGGAACATCTGAAAAAGTTCAGTATTTTTCAGTGCTAACCTAGCTGTTTCACCTGAGGAGTACATGTCCTCTTCAGCTCTGCATTTTTTTTCAGTCCTTGCCTCTGAATTCAGATGGGACTAAATGAAAAAAAACCACAACTGAAACCAAAACCAACCCCCCACCAAAAAAAAACAAGGAAAAAAACCCGATCAACAACAACAAAGATTAAAAGGCCATGGAAACCATGTACCAATTATTATTGTTGTTACTATGTTTTAGCCAGCTGAATTATCTGAGGTAACCATATCTCAGAAAAGATTCAGTTAAAAGGGGAGTTATTCTCTCTTTTACTTGAATGATTTAATAAGCTACAGTATCTTTAACATGCAGCCATCTAGTAAGCCAGGTGAGGTGAGGGATGAGTGACTTCCATACTGTCCTGATGTTGCCCTGACACTAGTCATAGACCTCCAAGGTCATCCAGTCCAACCTAGCACCCGGCCCTATCCAATCAACTAGACCATGGCACTAAGTGCCTCAGCCAGGCTTTTCTGGAACACCTCCAGGGATGGAGACTCCACCACCTCCCTGGGCAGCCCATTCCAATGCCAATCACTCTCTCTGTGAACAACTTCCTCCTAACATCCAGCCTATACCTACCCTGGCACAACTTGAGACTGTGTCCCCTTGTTCAATTGCTGGTTGTCTGGGAGAAGAGACCAACCCCCACCTGGCTACAGACTCCCTTGAGATAATTGTAAACAGCAATGTGATCAACTCTGAGCCTTCCCTTCTCCAGGCTAAACACTCCCAGCTCCCTCAGCCTCTTCTCATAGGGTTTGTGTTCCAGACCTCTCACCTGCTTTGTTGCCCTTCTTTAGACACATTCCAGTATCTCAACATCGCTCTTGAATTGAGGAGCCATTTTCCATGTGCCTCATCAATTCGCAAATGCCCATCCTAACTTCTTGCACCAACCTACTACATGGCCCTGCTGTAACACAGGTGAAAAGGAACCTGCATGGAAAAACCCTTTTGGGCGAGAGGAGAAAAAGCATGACTGTATCTGTATGCTCACATAATCCCACATATCTTGTGGAGATCAATAAAAGACATGTTATAACTACTTAAAGTCAGGATGGCAATTACAAGAACGTCATTGAAGAGAGAAATTTTCTATCATCATCATTATTGCAATTCTTAAACTCAGCTTCAAACTCCACAGAAATCACACCTCATTTCAAGGAACGTCCATTTGAAGGCATTTGAATAATAATAATGCAAAATCCTCAATCCATCCAATCATTTACTCCTTTAATAACAGGATTTAGACCAACCGCTTATACAAAACCTCCAGGTTATACTTGTGCCTTTTTTAACACCAAGGAGAACAGAAGTCAGAGAGATTAAATAATTTGCTTAGGGAAACAAAACTAGCCCACTGCTGAGCTATGAAGAAACTCATTTTGCCTAGTGGCCACAAAACCATATGATTCTGTTAGCTTTATTCAAACAAACTAACTTAGACCACAGTGCTCCAACCATAAACAATTTTGTAAACACAGAAAATAGCATCAGTAGGAATATATGAGGAACAGTAGTCACAAAGGCTGCCAGCACCTGCCTCTGGGGCACATTTTCCTCCCTTTGTCAGGGAAAAAATAATGGGTGTTTCTGTGTCAAAATTCACAATTTTATCAAACCAGATGTGTTCTGGAGTTCTGTATACCCCAAAGTCTCTCTCCTTCTGTGGTTGGAATGGGAGAGGAAAGGTGCAAAAAAACTATTTCCCCTCCCCTGCCCTGCAGGCATGAAGGGAGGCGGGGAGCAAAGGGCCCTTCTGGCATGGGGGGTGCCCCATACAGATGCTTGCGCTGGAATCAGGCTGGGGATTGGCTGCAGTCTTCAAACCTAGAAAGTGGTAACTGAACTCTTTGCCTAGGAAAGGTATAAATATTGGGGTACTTCCCACCTTGGGGCCCCCACCTTAGAATTCTCCCCTGGCTGGATAGTTCCTACAGAAAGAGTTCCCTGGAGCTCCGAAGGACAAGCTCCTGAGGGACAGGACTGTCCCTGCTTTGGATGGCTTCCCACCATAAGCGCCATTTCTGCAAGCTAACGAGCCTCAGATGTCCTTTGAAAGGGAGAGAGCTGACACCCATCTGGACCGCCCTTTCTCTCAGACAGCCTAACTGACCTGTAACTTTGGCTCAGCCTGATTAATAGTGGGGAATGCTATGTTTAGTAGCTTAGCCTTTCCATCTCCTGACTTCTAAAATAGTCACATTTATCTATGGTATCCTTGAAAGCTCTTCTCAGGCAAACTGAATATGCTAATTAAAACTAAATTAATTTCTGTATGTAGTTTTGGGGGTGAGTTTCAGGAAAATAAACTATTTTTTTACATATTCCTGACTTGGCCACATTAATTCCCTGCCTCCACCACAATCTGGAAAGATAATATCAATTTCTTACACCTCTTTGTCTACAACATTATCTTATCTGGAGTATATTGCTATTTATAAAAGTTATTATATCAAGTAAGGCAATAAAAAGCTGTCTATGTAATGAAGAATCAGTCACTCAAGTGTAGATCCCAAACATAACACAGGTATGAAACCAGCTTTTGATCTGATTTGTCCACCAACATCTAGATAACTGTGTGTAGTCATAACATTCTATTGACATCTTTCCCTTGAATGATAAGAAAGAAAACAAACAATAAACAACAAACAAACCCCCCAAAAACCAAAACAACAACCCAGAAAAGCTGATTAGGTTGTTGATGGTTTGTTAATAGAAGTAACGCAAAGCAAAGAATTAACAAATCATACTGCAGACTGCTCTGTCTTTAGAATAGAATCAACCACATTGGAAGAGATCTCCAGTCCAACCTAGCACCCAGCCCTATGCAGTCAACTAGACCATGGCATTAAGTGCCTCATCCAGGCTTTTCTTCAACACCTCCAGGGACAGTGACTCCACCACCTCCCTGGGCAGCCCATTCCAATGCCAATCACTCTCTCTGTGAAGAACTTCCTCCTAACATCCAGCCTGTACTTCCCCTGGCACAACTTGAGACTGTGTCCCCTTGTTCTATTGCTGGTTGCCTGGGAGAAGAGACCAACCCCCACCTGGCTACACACTCCAAGTAGTTTGATATCTACAAGGGGCAAACACATTTTCAGACTAGGAGAAAAGGAAATGTCAGCTGTAACTAAACTTCTAATTTCATAACACAGAGGAAGCTGGAGCCTTTCACATAACTATGAAACCTAAACACAGGCACCTATAGACACATATTTTAATTTTCCAGAATTCTATGGGAGGGAAATGTTTCAGAGATTTCCTTTTCTTCTAGTCTGGCAATGAGCTTGCTCCATGTGGATATCCAAGACAGAGCAGTCTAGAATATGATTTGTTAATTCTTTGCTTTGCCTTATTTCTATTAACAAACCAACAACAACTTAATAAGCTTTTCTGGGTTTTGGGTTGCTCTTTGTTGTTGAGGTTTGTTTTGCTTTTTAAAATGTTTTGGCTTTGAACATACCATCTGATGGAAAAACAATAATTCTTCCAAGTTCTGAGAATCCCTCCCACAAATTCTTTTTTCCTTATTTTTCAAAGGAAGAAGTTAGATGGATCCTTCTCTGGCCTTCCTGCCACACAGCGAGTCCAATCTTTGTGAGCAGAGGCAGGGAAGAAGGAAAAGAAGACCACTGTGCCTTTCTCCACTCCTTGCTACTCTAGTTCTGAAAATGAGGATGATGCTCTCTGTTGATAAAACAACCTGTTCCTTCCTCTCCTTAGAGGGTAAAAAGATATGGGAGAAAAAAAGATACTAGTTCTGGTAGAGGAAGGTGCAAAGAAGTAAGCCCTAAACATCAACTCAGTGTAGAATTCAGATTAGGAACTTTAATCATAGGGACCACTGGATGAATCTGAAATAAAAGCATTCATGAGGAAATGAGGGGGCTCCAGATGACTCTGTCAACAGTCCTATTAATAATTGATGGGTTTCTCAGATATGGTACACAGAAACAAGAAGCTGCCTGCTGTTCATCTCCACACTGCTGAAAGCAAAGCATATTTACACAGACCATTTTTGGAACTTCAGAAGGAAAAAAAATGAGGTTTTGTTCTGAAAAATGAAATGTTTTGTTTCTAGATCAGCTGCTGATATCACTCTGTTCCTAGCAGCGAGGAAAAAATGGTTTAAAATATTGACAATATTTCTTATGTTCTGCCTGAGAAGTGCACACACTCCTTTCTCTGCCTTTATCCTTTAATACCATGGCTTTTGCTTTTCTTAATGATGTTTGCTTCCGTTTTTAAAAGCAGAAAAGATGAATATTTTCTCAGTTGAAGCAATATTTATCCAAATACTTCCCCTAGTTTAGTTCACATTTTAAAACTGTCTATTTACATTTATCTTCTTCCTTTCATAAGTCTCCATTTTGCATAACCTGCAGTACACAAGAGGCTGGTAAGGATTACAGGATAAAAAAGAGCTGCCTAATGTTACCTGTGGAGTGTATGGCAAAAGGGTACTTATTGGCTTTTTAAACTGTCTTTTACACTGATCATTTAAAAATTGTCTTCCAGTGGAATTAACCAGCTGTCTGAGACATATCTGATTTCATCCAGCCTTTTAAAGACCCTCACTTGCCTATGATATCTTTGTTCTGTAAAGGATACTGCAGCTATGATATTTGTTTTATTTCAGGGTAAATTCCATACAAAGGTAAAAGTATTTTAAAGCTGTGGAAAAGATGTCAAGCAATCAGAAAATACTGACATTGTGGCTTTGTACATATCCTCTTTGTTTAGTTTTTGTCCTTTATTATTTGTTATTGCAGCCTACAGATGCAATACCTAGGGAAGTAAAACAGTTTCTCTCATATATGAGATTTACTATTTCATAAAAATGTTATGTGTTCCCTTTAAGTCTACAGTAATCATAGAATAGTTTGTGTTGGAAAGGACCTCCACAGGCCACCTAGTCCAAACCCTCTGCAGTGAGCAGCAGCATCCTCCACACAATGGGGTTGCTCAGAGCCTTGTTGAGCCTGACCTTGAATATTTCCAAAGATGGGGCCTCAGCTACCTTCCTGAGCAACCTGGTCAGAATATTTTCCTCACATCCAACCTAAATCTACTCTTTTCTGACTTCAAGCCATTGCTCCTCATCCTATAACTACAGGCCTTCATAAACAGATCCTCTCCAGCCTTTTCTGTAGGCCACTTTCAGGTACTGCAAGGCTGCTAGTAGGTCTCCTCAGAGACTTCTCTTCTCCAGGATCAACAACTCCAGTTCCCTCAGCCTATTACAGCCCCCTGACCATTTTCATAGCCCTCCTATGCAGCCACTCCATCATCATGTCCATGTCCTTCTTGTGTTGAGGGATCATTGATATAGTTGTTCAGTTTGACAGTGCTTAATTGGCTTAGATTTCTTGGATGAGATCTTTATTCTGGTGAAGAGAGTGTTGCCCTTCAAGTGGAGTTGTTTACCTGCTGCTTGTAAAGCAAATATGCACATAGATTTATTCTGTGTTTGTAAATATGCGCATTTTAAGGCGGTGATTCACCCAAGCAAGCACTGAATCAAATAAATTTGTCATCTCAGTTTAATAAATCCTTCTCATTTAATAAATATTCTATTCCTCTACTGGTGTGTCAATTAGATGGTAATAACATTTTAATGAGCATAGTTTGCACAAAGTTAATCTATAGTTAGTCTATGGGCACTAAACCCACTAATTTTGCCAAACATGTATGGTTTAGATTGACAAAACATATACCTCCTCTTCCAAGGATTTTCTTATCTCCTTGTTCCTCACATATTTGTGTCTTTCAGCAATCACTCATTCATTCCTATCCTTGACCACAGAGGCAAAACTATGATCCCTTGAGTTTCCATAGAATCATAGAATCAGCCAGGTTGGAAGAGACCTCCGAGATCATCCAGTCCAACCTAGCACCCAGCCCTATCCAGTCAACTAGACCATGGCACTAAGTGCCTCAGCCAGGCTTTTCTTCAACACCTCCGTGGATGGAGACTCCACCACCTCCCTGGCCAGCCCATTCCAATGCCAATCACTCTCTCTGGCAACAACTTCCTCCTAACATCCAGCCTATACTCCCCCAGGCACAACTTGAGACTGTGTCCTCTTGTTCTGTTGCTGGTTGCCTGGGAGAAGAGAACGACTCCCACCTGGCTACAGCCTCCCTTCAGGTAGTTGTAGACAGCAATGAGTCGCTTCCCGGCTAAACAGCCCCAGCTCCCTCAGCCTCTCCTCACAGGTCTGTGCTCTAGGCCCCTCACTAGCTTTGTCTCCCTTCTCTGGACATGTTCCTGTACATAAACATTTCTCTTGAATGGAGGAGTCCAGAACTGGCTCCTTCTAACCAGAGTTGAGCACAGAGGAAGAATAACCTCCCTTGTCCTACTGGTCATACTGTTCTTGATCCAGGCCAGGATGCCATTGACTCTCGTGGCCAGCTGGGCACACTGCTGACTCATGTTCAGCTACTATCTACCAGTACCCCCAGGTCCATTTCTGCATGGCTGCTCTCCAGCCACTCTGTCCCCATCCTGTAGCACTGCCTGCAGTTTTTGTGGCCAAAGCGTAGAATCCTGCACTTGGCCTTGTTAAATCTCATCCCTTCTTAAATCTCATCCATCTAAGTATTTAATAATTTCACCACTGATCTTACCCATACATTTTCTTCTTAACTTTCTTTATGCAGCATATATTTCATCCTGTTTAGCAAAACAATACTTGTAGGGACAGGAGAGATGCCTCACAGAGAATGATAAGATTATTATGCAAAAAAAAAAGCAGAAACAAAATAAGCCTATTTATTTATTTATTTTTCACTGTCTCTCACTTTTTTTACAGGAGACTGAGCTCAAGAGGCTAAACAAGTGGCTCATCCTAGAACAATGGCCTTAATTTACTTCACAAATGAGATGCAGGAGCCCTGGAGGCAGAGAGAAAACATGAGATAGGCTGAGGGGAGGGTTCAGTGTAATTAGTTCTGCTTAATGTACTTTCAAATTTAGTGTGGGGTTCAACTCTTCCAGTTCACTTTAAAAAGGTAATGGGGTTCTTTTTAAGCTGCCAGAAAAGATTTGGCTCTGGCACTGAGGAGCCTCCAGTGCAAGTTTACTTGTGTCATTAGAAAAGCCATTTCCTTTTACGTATGGGGCTAATGAAAGTACAATTAATATGTAATTTTGTATAATTATAGATCTTGATGAGACAAATGAATGTGAATTTGGTATCAGCTACTGAGTTCATCATTCCTGGTATCATCCATTTCTCAATTATCTCTAATGGTTGTCTTCAAGAGATTTATATCTTGTCATTTCCCTGCTAACCCACGTAACATACCATAGCAGAATTGCACTGGTAATTTGTCCTAAGGAGATCAATTTTAGTGCTCCTCAGCAAGTTTCTGAAGGCTAGGCTTCTAAAACACTTCCAGACTGTCTTCAGATATTTCCACTGCAGACAAGAATTCCTTCCAGTTCATGATATGTTCAGTTTGCTTTCCACTTCTGGAAGAAGTGCTCTAATACTTGACATTGGTGAGGCCACACCTCAAATACTGTGTTCAGTTTTGGGCCCCTCATTACAAGAAGGACATTGAGATGCTGAAGCACATCCATACTGTGTGATAGCAATCAAGCTGGTGAAGGGTCTAGAGGACAAATATTTTGAGGAATGGCTGAGAAACTGGGTTTAGTCTGGAGGAGAGAAGGCTGAGGAGACATTTCATTGTTCTCTGCAACTATCTGAAACAAGGTTGTAGCATGTGTGAGGGGGTGGAATGGGGCATCAGTCTCTTCTCTCTAGTATCAGTTGAAATGGCCTGAAATTGTGTGAGCTTTAGTTTGGATATTAGGAAAAATTCCTTTACAAGAATCATAGAATCAGCCAGGTTGGAAGAGACCTCCAACATCATCCAGTCCAACCTAGCACCCAGCCCTGTCCAGTCAACTAGACCATGGCACTAAGTGCCTCAGCCAGGCTTTTCTTCAACACCTCCAGGGATGGTGACTCCACCACCTCCCTGGGCAGCCCATTCCAATGGCAATCACTCTCTCTGGGAAGAACTTCCTCCTAACATCCAGCCTATGCTTTCCCCGGCACAACTTGAGACTGTGTCCCCTTGTTCTGTTGCTGGTTTCCTGGGAGAAGAGACCAACCCCCACCTGGCTACAGTTTCCCTTCAAGTATTTGTAGACAGCAATGAGGTCAGCCCTGAGCCTCCTCTTCTCCAGACTAAACAACCCCAGCTCCCTCAGCCTCTCCTCACAGGGTTTGTGTTCCAGGCCCTTCATCAGCCTTGTCACCCTTCTCTGCACACGTTCCAGGACCTCAACATCTCTCTTGAATTGAGTGGCCCAGAACTGGACACAGTGGTCAGGCATTGGAATAGGCTGCCCAAGGAGGTGGTGGTATTCAAGAAATGTGTGGACATGGTAGTTCAGGATGTGGCTTAGTGGCCATAGTAGTATTAGATCGATTATCGGACTTGATGATCTTAGAGGTCTTTTCCAAGCCAAACAGTTCTATGGTTCTGTAATAACAGGCAGGCATTATAGCACTGATGTCTTCTCATATCAGATTTCCATCCCCTTCCTTTGAAATCCTGCTCAGGTAAGTATGTGGTGGAGGGGCAGCAGCCCCAAACAGAGGCTTCTCTATGCCTCTACATGCCTGGACATGTTTTTCTGCCAGGGATCTATGGCAGTAAACAGGTTGTGTAACACACACACACACACCCAGTCCGTGTATCCCTGGGGTCTGCCCAGGTAATCCCCTATTGGAAGGGTCCAGGCAAACATCTACTGCCTATTAAGGTAAGGTTTGGGCTTACTGCCAGCCTGATTGGTCACTTTAGATGTCCAAATGAGCCATGAATCTCGGCTCAGAGTCTATAAAGAGGGGTGCAAAGGAGCACCATGTGTTCAGAGTGTTCAGAGCGTTCAGAGGATCAAGCTCAGCTCTCTGATCCACATAGCAGCACAGACCTGCTTGCATGGCCTAGACACAGAGTCAGGCCCTTACTCTCTTGCAAATATTACCGAGGCTCAGCCCTCTTGCATTGACCTCAAGGCACAGTTAAGCTGTCTGTGAACCCTTTGAGAAGCAGAGCGCATGCACGCCTGCACTTGATACATATATGGGGAGCTGAGAGCCCCCTGCCTAAGCCTAGAGCAGCCGTACATACTGGCTTGCTATCCTGCATTTATCTATGGCACTCAAGTCTCCCTGCAGCCCGGCAGACCCTGCAGGCTGGCATATACTGCTTGCCAGCTCTCCTGTAGGCCTGGAAAATTCTAGGCTCAGCAGATCTTTCAGACTGTCTGCTAACCTACAAACACAGCCTGCTAGCTGTACAGACGACCGTATCAGAAGCTACATGGACAAATCCTCCTCCTGCACCTGGAAATCCTGCCAGCTGATCATCCCTGGACATGCATGGCATCCAGAAGCAGCAGCAGCACCACTTCACTCCAGGAGAGAAGGTCAGAGAAATCCTGTTTACCCCAGAGACTGGGCACACTTACAATTCTCCTGCATGCCGGGACAGATTCCAGCCTCACCAAGACCCCAATACTGGGCACACGCTGTGGCACAATCCCGGGAGGGTGATTAATGATTAATACTTAAGAGCAACACATTTAAGCAAGCTTTAATTCCTTTGTAATATAAATTACCTCTCTCTTAAGAGCAGACACAGTTTCAGCCCTTGCTGGGCAAACAGTATAGTTGTTAAGAGGCATTAAGCCTACGGGAAACTTTCTCTCTGTCTATAATTGTTGATAATTAGATATTTCCATTTAATAATCCAATCCCTGTAAATATATCCCAAGCTGTTTTCATAATCCTGCACAACGAACTTAATTAGATAGTGGTTGGGGGTGGTATAAATTTGTAAATATTAATTTTAATATATAATTTTATAAAAAATCAATACAGCCTCAAATTAATTTCTCACCTCCCCCTAACAGGGGAGGAATAAGAGAAACCCCTCCACCACAAAGTATTAGGTCTTACCATACAGCCTGTTATTTCTACATACACTCCTTTTTTGTATTTATTACAATTTCCTCCATGTCCAGCAGCATTTTCCAGTTCTCTGATTTCTTTTTTTCCTTTCATCTTATGGCCTCACAGACAGTTTAATGGCAAAGTGACCTCCATTTTGGTCTCTGGGCTGTATATCACAGGGGTCTGTGGTTCTCTTGTTGTTCCTTTTGATCATATTAATCTTTTCCTCACAGTCACACTGTTTTGTGGGTTTACCACAAATCTCTCATTAGGACAGAGAAAATCTGAATCATTCAGATACCAATAATAAAAAAAACCAACATTTCCAACTTTCCAATCTCTCTTTTACTCTTTTTGTGGTCATCCCCAGATATTCAGGGCAAGGATTCATTCCATTTTAAAGTATGAAAGAGGTAAGCTCACATACTACGGTAGGTTTTCTGTGCTCATTCATCTTGCTGACTTGAAAGCTTTCAGGATTAACTGAGAATATTTAAATATCTTTTTTTTCCCATACTAAGCTGATGGAGGGAACAGCCTTAGTAGAAACAAATCCTTTTCCATCAGAAAGAGAAGTATTCACAATGCAGCTCTGTTTATCATCCCACAAAGTAAGAAGTATTGCAGATGCTCTGTCTGCCACTTTCAAATATTCAGAACCAGTTCTGCTTTGTCATTACAACACCTACAATTATTTGCTGGACCAGGAAAATACTTCAGTGCTCTCATCATAAACACTTGAGTTAAGAGTATTGTTAATTTTACAGTGTTTGACACTCAGCAACCATACATTGCGAGGCACTGCAGGTATCAACCAGCATCCTATGTGATTAGGGAAATGCTTTTAGGGAGTCTTCTTTCATCTCAAAATTTAATAAATGCCATTTTATTCAATAAGCAATGTTTAGAGATAGGCAGTTTTGAAAAAATTGAAAAGATATTAAATAAATATAAAGTAGATTCCATCTTCCAGTGCAAGAAAAGATGCAGGTTTCTTTTCATCAGCGACTGATCAATTCTTATTGTATTGCAAATGTTAAGGTAATTTCATTCAGTTTTATGAGCAATAAGCTGCTCACTAAAAACTAGAGAAGGCTGGGTAAAAATGAGGAAACAGTACCTTTTCTGCAACAGAACTACTTGATAGGACTGGCTTTGCTCTGTTTTCCTTAGACAGACTGTGACTGATGCAAGAATAACCCCAGATCAAAAACCGCAGTATCACTCCATTCTTCCAGCACCTGCTAGGAAAGAACATTCCCTATTCCACTCAAGAACCATAGAATCAATCAGCTTGGAAGAGACGTCCAGGATCATCCAGTCCAACCTAGCACCCAGACCTATCCAGTCAACTAGACCATGGCACTAAGTGCCTCATCCAAGCTTTTCTTCAACACCTCCAGGGATGGAGAATCCACCACCTCCCTGGGCAGCCCATTCCAACGCCAATCACTCTCTCTGGCAAGAACTTCCTCCTAACATCCAGCCTAGACCTCCTCAGGCACAATTTGAGGCTCTGTCCTCTTGTTCTGTTGCTGGTTGCCTGGCAGAAGAGATCAAACCCCCACATGGCTAAAGCCTCCTTTCAGGTAGTTGTAGACAGCAATGAGGTCACCCCTGAGCCTCCTCTTCTCCAGGCTGAACACTCCCAGCTCCCTCAGCCTTTCCTCATAGAGCTGTGTTCCAGACCTCTCACCAGTTTTATTGCACTTCTCTGAAGACTTTCCAGTATCTCAACATCTCTCTTGAATTGAGGAGCTCAGAACTGGACACAGTACACAAAGTGTGGCCTGACCAGTGTTGAGTACACTCAACACTGTAGAAGACTGTAGTGCATGGATGTGTATGTGCAAAAGAAATCCTTGACTAAGGAGTGATGTTTCTCACTTTTATTTGCTAAAATGTAGTGCAGACAAGGGGTTTTCTGGGTAAAGCGGCAGCAATAATCTCTTTCTTCCCCACTACTACAAAGTTTTCCATCCATTTCCATAGTTGGAATTTCTTTGGGGTTTTCTGACCTTCCCACAGAGCTCATTCACATGGATTTCAGTAATTTTACATAGCTTTTCTTTTAGCTTTGTGTACTGTGCTCGTTATGTTACTGGCACACAGTAGCAGCCTGTGTTAGAACATGGTGTGAATTTTTGCTGGTTTCCATCTCTGCTGCAGCCTCTAGTATGAATAATTACTGTATTCCTTTCTTTCTCTCCCTTGCCCATTGTTCCAAGTTCTGGCAATGGAATAAACGCTCAGAATGCTAGGCTTGTCTTCACTTTACTGTTGTACTGCTCTGACTCTGTTTCCATAAACTGTTTATTCCATCTCTCTGCTGCACAGGGAAGATGGCCAGGACTAAAGGGAGGGATGGAGGGACAACAGAAAATAGCTCTGGGAAGAGGAAACTTTGTTAGATTATTTGGCCCTGTTTTGTGGGCAAGACTTCAATGCTTCAAGTGACCTTGGCTTTGCACATTCTTGCAACTCTGTATCTCAAGCTTTACACCTTGATCAGGTGAAGGCTGGAAAGACGAGCTGAGCTGCCCTTCATTTCTTTAGTTAAGGCTTTAGGGAGGAAGGAAAAAACAGCACTTGTTTGCATCAGCAGACTCAGTTAATAAATCCCATTTTGACATGCTATAGCCCTCTTTACCCTGGAACACACTCCTGTTATTTTCTCTTCCTTATTGACTTAGTGCCTGGGGTTTTCTCTTTTGGTATATTAATAGAAAGAAAAAATATTAAAACCCACAGTATTAAAATGATCGACTGCAAAACTCATATTTGGCATGAGACATGACATCACTGCTACCCTGAAACCAGCTTAAATCTGTCTTTCTCTTGAAACAACAGGCTCTGGAGAAAGCCCTCAAGCTCCATATTGCTTTTAACTTTTTAAATCCCCACTTGCTTTAGCACTGATCTGACAAACTGTTCTCCTAGTGCTGAACTCACATTTAGTGAATGATTGATTGACAGAAGTTCTCCCTTCTGAGATAGTGTGGCTGCTGCTAAGCCTGTGCTCCTTCAGCTGAAAAAGGACTGATGACTTTAGAGATACATTGCTTTCCAAAGAGCCTCTTTATTATCCTCCATCTCTTCTGACACTTCAGAAATAAAGTCACTTTTCCCCTCTGCCTTTTCCCTATTTCAAACTGCTGTTTTGTTGCCTTTTGGCTGCACCAAGTATTGTCGTTCAAAAGTAGTACCAACTTTATCAAAAGAAAGGTAGTTATTAATCTTCACCCTTTGGCATTAGTGTACCAGAACATGAAATTTCACCAAGTAGTGAAGATTAGAATGGGAATGAAGTTGGGCTGAAGATAAATCTTTTACACCTTAAACACTCAATGGAACCTTGGCAGTGGGGCAAAAGGAAGATGCTGGTTTAACCCAACCAGAGAGAAAGGCTGAACTTACAGTAACTGGATCAGGATTCATCTTTTTGTGGGCTTGGGCTAAAACTTCAACCTTCTTTCATCTCTTTTCCTCCACATTGTTATTGGTATAATTTATAACAATCCCAAAGACATTAGATAGGAAGGTCACCTATTAAATTGGGAAGATTTACTTCCTTTCTTCTGGAAACACTACTGATATGGATGCTTGAGATCACTGAATCCACAGATTTTTGCTTCAAGTCCATTTCCATGAAGAACATCCCCTCAGAAATCACAGATGCTGTATTCGTGCCAGAATGTTTAATAGATTTAGCAGTGATGCACATATGAAAGGACAGCACCTGAGTTTTCCTGAATTCAGTCTAAAGCAGACCCTTCTTTATGTACAAGAACATTTACCTCTGTGTACCTCCTCCCCAGGAAGCAAAGTATGCTAAAAGGAAGTTCTTTAGTGATGAGAATAATGACTTATGACTAGCACCTTTCATTTTAGAAGCCAGCAGCTACTATTTAAACAAATTTTAAATAAACATATTTGACACTCATCCGTACTCAAATTGTACTACCACAGAGCTCCTGTCACAGTTTATCCATTATTCACATTAGTAACAATAATATTTTTCGTCATCTTCAGCATAGCTTATATTGAAATAGTATGAAAAGTTTGGCAAATACTGTGGTGGAAGGTCCAAATTATACCTAGAGTACATATCCATCACATGCCCTAAACACCTGCCTGAATACCCACCTTGACTCTCCCTTCCACTCCCCATCCTTCTTCCCTGATGGAAGAAGCATGAGAGAGTAGACAAAAGCCTTGGCACCTCTCAGTCTACCACAGACACCACATTTGCCCTTGTTTTGCAGCTTGCTTTGTTTCTGGAAAACACAGGTCACAGATGCTAGGCATGTGCTACTCCTGTTTTAGGAGACACAAGTCAGAATTGGTTCTAGAGGTGGTTTTATCTCTGTCAAGAACTTCCTTCTAACATCCAGCTTAGACCTCCCCCAGCACATCTTGAGACTGTGTCCCCTTGTCTATTGCTGGTTGTCTGGCAAAAGAGACCAACTCTGACCTGGCTACAGCCTCCCTTCAGGTAGTTGTAGAGAGCAATGAGGTCACTTCGGAGCCTTCTCTTTTCCAGGCTAAACACCCTCAGCCTCTCCTCATAGGGTTTGTGTTCCAGGTCTCTTACCATCTTCATTGCCCTTCTCAGGACGCTCCAGCACCTCAACATCTCTCTTGAATTGAGGAGCCCAGAACTGGACACAGTACTCAAGGTGTGCCCTGACAAGTGTTGAGTACAGGGGCAGAATAACCTCTCTTGTCCTACTGGCCACACTGTTCCTGATCCAGGCCAGGATGCCATTGGCACTCTTTGCTATTGGTCAAAGATGCTCATCAAAATGCTTACAACCTAGCAAACTTGTTTGTTTGTGGCTGGTGCTTTTGTTTTGTTCACTACCCATTTGCCTTAGGTGCCTCTGTGTGCCATGGCACTTTGCATTGCGTGTAAGTGGGAACTTGCCTACAGCCAGCAGGCCTGACTTTGCCTGACCAAGCCAAGGGACTGAAAATGGATTGCCCTTAGGCTGGGGTACAGCTGCCCACTTGAGCTCAGCTGAGCTGGAGTATAGGTAGTGATGTAGCAACAGCCTAGCAATGAGTTGTGACACCAGGACCTGCTTGCCCGCATGGCAGCCCATTGCTCTGGCCCCAGTGCCAACTCCTTGCTATACACAGCAGCCAATCAGACTGCTCCCGCCCATGCCCCTGGATCCTGCTTTGCCCAGGTGGCTGACCACTTCCTGAGAGCCACGGCGGACTTGTCTTGTGTCCATGGGCCTTCTCTGAGGACATGCTCAATCTGAACTAAACAAGAAGCAAAGCCTCATGGCACCATCACCACATGGAAGGCCACCACGTGGCTGGGACTATATTTTTCCCCACTTATGCTTTCAGATCATAAATATTGAGACTCTTAACCAGTGAGTAATCTAACTCCCTTTACTCAAGTTTGTGAAAGTTTATGCTTCACCTTTAAGTGGCAGTTTGTGCTGCAAGACTCTCCAGTTATAAATCTTTTCTAAAGACCTTTCCTAAATCATTTAAATTTAGTCTGACTGCATAGATACATTCTGCAAAAATAGTTTGACCAACTGCATAATAGAATCTGCCTGTCTTAATTGTAGATAAGTTTGGGGAAATTATATATTTGTGCTAGTTTGAAGCTAGCTAGAATGTTTTGGTGAGAAGAACTAGATTACAGGCTGTGAAAAGGAAAATGGAATTATGTCTACCTCACTCACAGGCTTGCCGAGAGGTATAAGAACAAGAAACAAAACATAGATAAGGCACTTCTTCTTGGGGCACTGCTGAGCTGCACGTCTCTCTAGTCTCTGCCATCTCTCTGATTAATCCACTTTGCTTCCTGACCCCCGGCTGAACCTCCATTCTTCCTTGGGACTGGGGTAAGGTGGAGAGGGGTGGGAGAAGGTGGAAGGGTGGTTGGGAGCCCCTCCTGGGGACTCAGGTTTCTGGGAGGGGAGTTGTGTTTCTGTATTACCTTTTACCTTGTATATTTCTGTATATAACTGTATATACTGTAAATATCTGCTTGTATATTGTGCTCAGCTGTAAATACAAGCTTCATTCAAATTTCCAGAGCCAGCTGAGGCCACTCTGGGTGATTTCCAAAGTGCGGGGGAGGAGCAGGTAGTACCCAAACCATCACAATATTTAATAAACTATTTAAAAATTTTTATATCAGCCTCATTGCAATTCACTTTAACCCAGATTCAAACCCTCTCTTAACAAATATTAACCCTTATACACCTCTGTAAGCCTGCTAGATGTTATCATTGTCCCTGTGAAGGGTACAAATGCCAAAAAGATAAGTGATTTCTTCCAAAGTTTCTCTTTGAGATACCTGATACCTTCCAGCTTATTGTCCATTCTCTTAACCTGAAGAGACACTGTAGCCAGGTGGGGGTGGCCTCTTCTGCCAGGCAACCAGCAATAGAACAAGGGGACACAGTCTCAAGTTGTGCCTGGGGAAGTATAGGCTGGATGTTAGGAGGAAGTTCTTCCCAGAGAGAGTGATTGGCATTGGAATGGGCTGCCCAGGGAGGTGGTGGAGTCACCATCCCTGGAGGTCTTCAAGAAAAGCCTGGCTGAGGCACTTAGTGCCATGGTCTAGTTGACTGGATAGGGCTGGGTGCTAGGTTGGACTGGATGATCTTGGAGGTCTCTTCCAACCTGGTTGTTTCTATGATTCTATGATTTTATTGCATTGAGAGAAGCACCAAAAAACTCAAGGCAGAAAATAAACCCCACGTCTGTTTATGTGTGACAAAATAAAAGGAATGTGAGCTGGACTACAACCAAACCGGAGCTTAGCAAGTAAGAGAGGACTCATGCGCTGCTGACCCACAGCGATGCTGTTGTTTTCAGATGTCTTTATCAGGTAAGCACTGAGAAAGAACACAGTTTGTGTAGGCAGACTAATTAGTTTGTTAGCAAGGTTAATCATCGCATCAGTATGGTATCCTAGCCTCCTGCTGTCACCTACCCAAAAAAAAAAAGGCAAAATTCTTTTAGATGTGGAGTTTCTTTTACATTAGGATACAGCTTTTGCCTTTTACCTTATACTTCAGAAGTCAGATTTTGGAAACATATTTTAGATGGCTGAAGAAAAGAAAAGAATATACCATATTGATTTATGTATTTAGTACTGTTCATGGTATTTTCTGGAACCAAGAAGAGAGAGTAGAACTGCAAGAATATTTCAGAAAAATGGTTTATGCTGCCATGGATTTGACAGCTGAAAAACTCCCACCATTTTTCTTTCAATTTTTCCTTTGAAACAATGTGGCTGGATGGCTCCTTTTGCACTAACTTCAGCTGCAGTTTATTGTTCTCTCTTCAATTTCTGATTATATTTTTTGTTGCAACTTGTCAAACTGGGTCTTTTCTGCTTCTTTTCTCCCATTTAATGGAAATAGACAGTTCTTTTTTCCTTTTATTCTCCACCAGCTTTATCTCTCTGCAGTCTTTGCAGAATTACTTTGCCCCTTGACACCTCAAACAGACCTGTGACAGCCTGAATGAATTGCAAGCCCCTCCAGTGAAGACCATTGTAGAATCAGTCAGGGTTGGAAAGGACCACAAGGATCATCTAGTTCAAACTCCCCTACCATGGGCAAGGACATCCTACCCTAGACCAGGCTGGCCACAGCTTTGGCCAGCCTGGCCCGAGACTCATCTATCCTGGCCTTAAACACCTCCAGCCATGGGGCCTCAACCACCTCCCTGGGCAACCCATTCCAGCCTCTCACCACTCTCATGCTGAACAACTTCCTCCTTACATCCATTCTGAACCTACCCACCTCCAGCTTTGTTCCATTCCCCCTAATCCTGTCACTACCAGTAGGCCTCCTTCAGGTGCTGGAAGGCCACAAGAAGGTCACCTGGGAGCCTGCTCTTCTCCAGACTCAACAGCCCCAACTCCCTCAGTCTGTCCTCATAGCAGAGCTGCTCCAGCCCTCTGAGCATCCTCGTGGCCATTCTCTGGACACACTCCAGCACATCCACATCCCTCTTGTAATAGAAGCTCCAGAGCTGGATGCAGTACTCCAGATGAAGTCTCACCAGAGTGGAGTAGAGGGGGAGAATCACCTCCCTCAACCTGATGGCCACACTTCTCCTGATGCAGCCCAGGCTCTGGTTGGCTCTCTGAGCTGCAAGTGCACACTGCTGGCTCATGTTGAGCTTCTCATCCACCAGCGCCTCCAAGTCCCTCTCCTCAGGGCTGTTCTCCAGCCACTCACTGTCCAGCCTGGATTCAGATGCAGGACCTTGCACATGGTCACATTGAACCTCATGAGGTTGGCTTGTGCTCACTTCTCCAGCCTGTCAAGGTCTCTCTGGCTGGCATCCCTTCCCTCCAGCCTATCTGCTGCACCACACAGCTTGGTGTTATCAGCAAACTTGCTGAGGGTGCACTCAGTGCCACTGTCCATGGCACCAACAGAGATGTTGAACAAGACTGGTCCCAGGACTGATCAGTGTTACAAAGAAGGTAAGTTTTTATATTTTTTCTCCCCAAGAGAACAGCTGGATTTCTATTTCACCCATTTCAACATTGAGCTTTGAGGTCCTGCAATTCTTTACAATCTACTGAGGAATAAAAAAGCACACACCCCCACGAAATGTGATTAAAACATTCAATCATACTGAAGATTTTGATATAAATATTTGCAAAAGACCAAAGCTAGAATATTGTAAGAAAAGAGTATAGAACAGAAATGCCATAACTTTGAAACCATTTTTCAATAAAATAAAATTATGTTTGAAATTCATGTTGGAATACCAAAGTAGAGTGATAAATGGAGGATTCAATTCTGTTTCACTTGCAGGAAAGGGAAACAAATTCTTAGTGATGCATTTTATTAAAATGCTGATTTTGACTTTTTCCCTGTGACAGGGCAATCTATAAGAAAAAGTCACAAGGCAGTGAAACTGCATTTTAATATCTCTCTTCCTCTTCTTTCTTTTCTTTTCTCCTATCCCATAGGATTGGATGACTGCGAGTCAAGCACATACAAAATCATAGAATCATATGAAATAGAAGCATTTGAAATCTGCCCTGGGCTTCTGAGTTCATGCACAGAAGAACTTGGAAATGGAAATACAGCTTCATGTTACTTTTCTACAGGATGACATTGGGAAAAGTTCATAGAATAATCATAGAATCAACCACATTGGAAGAGACCTCCAAGATCATCCAGTCCAAGCTAGCACCCAGCCCCAGCCAGTCAAATAGATCATGGCACCAAATGCCTCATCCAGTCTTTTCTGGAACACCTCCAAAGACAATGACTCCTCCACATCCTAAATTTGGGCTTCTAACACTTGATATAAGTATTTTTAAAAGCCTTTATTGTTCAAATATTATTTTTGTATTAGGAAGCTCCTACACTGACACTAACATGTCTGTCTTGTGGAAAAGGTTTGTACAAAATGAACAGGCTTACTCTTGCATGTTTCCCCATTTACCTGTGTAACTATACACAGAAACCCCTCAGCAATCCAAAGAAGAGATTATCTGAGAGTACCAATGGTGTGACTCTGCGACTCTTCCAGAAAACTGACCTCAGTTATTTTTTGGTCATTCTGTAGGAAATCCAACTTGGCTTCAAATTACACTCATGCCACTTAGCATAGAATCATACAATCAACCAGGTTAGAAGAGACCTCCAACATCATCCAGTCCAACCTATCACCCAGCCCTGTCCAATCAGCTAGACTACGGCACTAAGTGCCTCATCCAGTCTTTTATTGACCACCTCCAAGGATGGCAACTCCACCACCTCCCTGGGCAGGCCATGCCTGTTTCTTCTTAGTGTCTCATGCTCTATATTGCAAGTCTAACATCTTGAAGAAGTGTTATTGAGTGGATTTTGAACAAAGCGAATGAAGAAACACCTCACACATTGTGTGTTCATCAGGTTATTTAAATGGAAAGAATTGATTTTTTCCAGTCAAGTGTTGCACCAAAAGCAGATCTAGGACAACAGCTGTTGCAGCCAGACAAATCAACCAAATACCAACCATGAAGGCTCTAGGCAGAAAGGAATGCATTGATATTGATAATGTTCAATTTTAACATTGCTGTACTAGCACCTCAGCACAGGAATGTAGTCTTTTTTTAGAAGTAAACAAAGCAAAATCTGTGACAGAGAAGCAACCTAGGATCCAACAGTCTTGCCTTAGCCAATAAGTTGGTGTGCAACCTTGGATAAATCACTTGTCGGATTACATCTTGGGAAATCAACTGGAAAACAAGTATAAAGCCTGGCCTGCCTGACAAGAGGCTTTGAACAAACTGAAATGTGCTCCTGTGATGTTCCTTATTGACATTCACTTCTTTAGATGGAGGATTATCTAATGGGTACATTAGGAGGAAAAGAGAAGAATAACTAAACATGACAGATGCAAAATGTACCTATGTTCATTTACTGCATAAAAGGTCAGAATTCTTACTCATTTAAAGTTAACAGCAGTATGCAGGATAAGACAGCAAAAGGTTGGTAACAAAGTTGATGTTTTTTCCTACCTACTTTAAAATATCTTTTAAAATTAAAAATATAAATAAAATAATATTTGAGCAAATGATAAAAGCTTTGATGTCAATCTGTTCCTCCATGCCAAATTTCAAATCACAGAATCAACCAGACTGAAAGAAACCTCAAGCTCACCCAGTCCAACCTAGCACCCAGCCCTAGCCAGTCAACTAGACCATGGCACCGAGTGCCTCATCCAATCTTGTCTTCAACACCTTCAGGGGCAGCGACTCCACCACCTCCCTGGGCAGCCCATTCCAATGCCAATCACTCTCTCTGTCAAGAACTTCATCCTAACATCCAGCCTAGACCTCCCCCAGCACAACTGGAGACTGTGTCCCCTTGCTCTATTGCTGCTTGCCTGGCAGAAGAGACCAACCCCCACCTAGCTACAGCCTCCCTTCAGGTAGTTGTAGACAGCAATGAGGTCACCCCTGAGCCTCCTCTTCTCCAGGCTAAACAACCTCAGCTCCCTCAGCCTCTCCTCATGGGACTCTGTTCTAGGCCCCTCACCAGCTTCATTGCCCTTCTCTGGACATATTTCACTACCTCAACATGTCTCTTGTATTGGTGAACCCAGAACTGGACACAGTACTCAAAGTATGGCCTGACCAGTGACAGTACAGGGCCAGAATAACCTCCCTTGTCCTATTTGCCACACTGTTCCTGATCCAGGCCAGGATGCCATTGGCTCTCTTGGCCACCTGGGCACACTGCTGCCTCATCTTCAGCTACTATCTACCAGTATCTCCAGGTCCTTTTCTTCCTAGCTGCTCTCCAGCCACTCTATCCCCAGACTGTAGAGCTGCTTGGGGTTGCTGTGGCCAAAGTGCAGAACCTTGCACTTGGCCTTGTTGAATCTCATCCCATTGGCCTCTGCTCACCCATTCAGCCTGTCGAGGTCCCTCTGCAGGGCTCTTCTACCCTCCAACAGATCCACACCTGCTCCTAGCTTAGTGTCATCTGCAAACTTACTGAGGCTGAACTCAATCCCCTTGTCCAGATCATTAATAAGAACAATGAACAAGGCCCATACTGTGTATGTGGATCAAAACATATCTCCCATAAACACAACTGGTGAATATGAACACTGGCAGATGAAGCCTTACCAAGTGTTTTACCCAGTGCTCACACATCACTGACTGTGCACTCAGTGATTCATCACTCTTCCTATGAATGAAATATTGTCTTTTGAAAAGAGATGGGAAGCTGGAAGAAGAGGAACGGGTAAAATTGATGCTATGTCTGACTAGCTTCTAAAAGATGTTTCAGGAAACTTGAAAGGGGAAAATGTACCTTTTATGTGGGAGAGTATTTTTAAGCATTAAAAAATACACAATACATGCTATGTTGTTGGTGACTCTTTAACATTTGTGCTTTACTTTGTTAAGCTCTGCTTCTTGGAGCAAGAGTATATATGCAACTTGGCAGTTGCTAAGGTAACAATCATTTAGGGGAAACTGCAAAGCAAAACAGACTTACAAAACCTACAGGAAATTGACATTAAATGGCAATGGCTTCTCTAGCTTTCAGATCTCCCTGGATGTTCATGAATATGCATATCTAACACAAACATTTCCATTTCACAGGACTTAACGTTTCCGTTTTGAAGGAAGTGTCACTTATATTTGTTCGATAAAGAAAAGTATAGATTAATAAAAGAAATATACTTTTGTCTAAGCCCATCACCATTTAGTGCTTTAACACTAGAAATATTCACACACAACCCTTGGCATGGTTTCTTCCTCCAAGAGACAACATTCCTCAGCAAAGCTTCAGGGACTGCTGTGGAAACTACTGTGTGCTTTTCTCGCCCTTGAGCCTGTGCGTGCTCTGAGGCATGGGAAGCACTAAAGCATGGCATCCCTCTCTTTCTCCCCTGGCTCTTTTCATCATACCCACACATGATAGTGTCATGATGAGCTTGGATTTTCTTCCTTCTGCAATCCCATGGGTTTCCCTAGCAGTGTGAGCCCCAGACAATTTGAATGTAACTGGATACTAACACCCATGATATTTGAGATAAGGTGCATGTATTCAGATTGCATCCCTCTCTGTCTTCCAAGCTTTAGTTTAATGAAATAAACACAGGCTTGTTAAAATAACGAAGATCTTCAGAGGTTGCTTTAGTTAGCAATAGGCTATATAAGGAAAATCCTTTTAGTTTAAGTAAAATTTAGAATTGAAAACTGAAGAAAGTCATACATGTCACTTTATTGTTTATGGGCTTATCATATTCTCTCTGGGAGCCATATGACTCATCTTGTAGATCTCATACCAAATCATAGAATCATAGTATCAGCCAGGTTGGAAGAGACCTCCAAGATCATCCAGTCCAACCTATCACCCATCCCTATCCAATCAACTAGACCATGGCACTAAGTGCCTCATCCAGTCTTTTCTTGAAGACCCCCAGGGACGGTGCCTCCACCACATCCCTGGGCAGCCCATTCCAATGGGAAATCACTCTCTCTGTGAAGAACTTCTTCCTAATATCCAGCTTATACCTACAAATCCTACCAGCCTGAAATGATGCTTCACTCTTCTCAGGAAATCATTCATTTATCTAGGAAATACTTTCTTTACATAAGGCATCTGCATAATTTTTTGGTGTGTGAGACATGCAATATTCTTAAATGATGATGATGAGGAGGACTTAGCTGACAGTTTTATTAAATCTATCAGTAAACTAGTAAATATTTCTTTAAAAAATTAGGGAAAGGGCTTCTCTTAAAGAGTTGCTAACACTTTTTAATAGGCAACAACTCATCACAGTCAAAGTATTTGGAGTGACTATTCATCACTGGCTACTTAAAAGCAGAAAACAAGGGTGGTCACAGCCACATAACAACTCTAAATCAGATAGAGCAGAGATGTTGTCAGTATACAAAAGAAAACAACCATACCCCTAAGTGCTGAATAAAACTCTCTACATCCTCTAAAATAACCATATACAAGGGCCTAGATTTCACTAACAAGAGTGACTAAGTGCTCTGTTTTGTGTCAATAATCAAATAAAACACAGCAATAAAAAGCAGAACTATTTCCCTAGCAAACGCCCACCCTCTAGAGCGCTAAGACAACTCAAAAAGCTGCCTCAAGATAAGCGCAATAAATTCCAGGCTTGGTGTTAACTGAGAGCTCTCAGCAGCCCTCAGACTTTAAATTGAAATCTAAGAATAATTTTCTTACCGGTGAAAGAGCATTTGCATTGATGTATATACTTGATTTTTTGGGAAAACAGAGGAAAAATGGAAGTCTTCAGGCAAAATCCTTTCCATAAGTAACACTGTACTTATAGTAATAAGGACTACATTACTACAGATTTTAATTGTCTTTCAACTTGTTTGTCTACCTGCACGGTAGTCAAAACACACAGAATCACAGAAGTTCATAGATTGGAAATGACCTTCAAGATCATTGAGTCCAATCATTAGTTTCACACTGACAAGTCCTTGACTAAACCAAATCCCCCAGCACAACATCTAATCACTGTGAATCACTATGGTTGAAAGGACCACCGACAGAAACCAACCAACCCCCACCAAACGACAACCACATTAAAACCCCAAACAAACCAAGCAACAAACAACCACTAATCCAAACAAACAAAAAAAGCCCCTAAATCAATGAAACCAAAGAACAAAACCAATCAACCAACACCACAATGAAACAGCAACAAAAAACAAGGCAACTTTCAGTATAGAAAGATGGTCAAGAACTAAATAAAGCTTCTCTGAATCCAACTTGTACCCAGAATATCCTCGGGGAATCAAATCGTGTCTAGTGCTGTTGATCTTGATTCCACGACTGCCTGTCTGTGACTCTCAAATAGTAGTTCCTAAAATGTTAGCCCCACTGGCAGACTCTGAGTAAGGCTCCTGAGGAGCAGAGCACCCAGTTCAGCTCTGTTCTCAGCAAAGAGCTGTGCCCTGTGGCACAAGCCCAGTGCATAGAAGATCACAGAGGGGAAGGAAAGCAGGCACCTACTCTGTTTGAAGAATGAGACAGCAAACCTCCACTTTCTTTAGTCCTCCCTCCCTCTGGCAATCAGAACAGCAGTGATGTGTTTTCTGGAGAGAGCAGCATTATCAGTCACAGGTACCAGGCACTCATCATGATGCCAACAAGAAGAGGTACTTTGGAGGTGCAACTGGGAAAGCTCCCTACTGCTCTTTTTGTTCATATTCATAGAATCATATAGAATCATTTGGTTTTACTTATCTTCACAGACTTGAAAAGCTTGGCTACTTGTGTTGGTGTGTGCAAATTAATCATTTGCCTCATGAAAACATGAGATCCATTGGTACAGGAAAAGCTTTCTTCATGAACTGGCATTTCCTCCATTGAGACTGATTTTTCTCTTTATTAACTAGAGTAACTCAGTGTCCTCTGCAAGGCTTGTCCTAATAAAGAAAGTCCAGGGTACTGCATGAAACACTTGATTTCACACCTCACAGTGGCGCTCTCTCTGGGAGTTTGCAGCTGCTCTTTCAGAAAGGCACCAGGCAAAAAAAAAACCAAACATGCATGGGGCAAAATATTCCACTCTGTGATATGCTGATGAGTTTTTAAATGGGCAGTAAATCTCAGAGGAGACAAAAGCTGCCACTCATTACTTCTGTTTTGCCTATAATGTCCTTCATTACATTTTAAAACCACACCTGTGTATGAAAAGAAAAATATGGGGACCATTCAAGTACTTTCTTACCACTAACAGAGTGGGGTGTGTGTGGGGGGGGGGGGGTGTGGAAATCTAGGGTGCAAGGCAGCTTCAGGATTTCAATGTATGAATTAACATGTGTGCAAAAGAAGAAAAAAAAACTAAAAGCAAGTGATGCTAAACAAAAATCATCTGACACCAAAATCTGCAAAATAGATCAGAGTTACAAGAGCAACAGATATTGCAGCAAGCCTGGGACACAAAGTCCTTATGAGACTTTCCTGTTTCAGTTCAGGACATGCCCCAGGTAGCTTTCCCACTCTCTTAATGATCGCTGTGTCACCATTATCAAGTCCAAGTGTCTCATTATAACATAGAACCAACCAGGTTGGAAGAGATCTCCAAGATCATCCAGTCCAACCTAGCACCCAGCCCTTTCCAGTCATCTAGACCACGGCACTAAGTGCCTCAGCCAGGCTTTTCTTGAAGACCCCCAGGGACGGCGCCTCCACCACCTCCCTGGGCAGCCCATTCCAATGCCAATCACTCTCTCTGGGAAGAACTTCCTCCTAACATCCAGCCTATACCTTCCCCAGCACAACTTGAGACTGTGTCCCCTTGTTCTATTGCTGGTTGCCTGGGAGAAGAGGCCACCCCCCACCTGGCTACAATGCCCCTTCAGGTAGTTGTATACAGCAATGAGGTCACCTCTGAGCCTCCTCTTTTCCAGGCTAAACAACTCCATCTCCCTCAGCCTCTCCTCATAGGATTTGTGCTCCAGGCCCTTCACCAGCTTTGTTGCCCTTCTCTGGACACGTTCCAGTACCTCAACATCTCTCTTGAATTGAGGGGCCCAGAACTGGACACAATACTCTAGGTGTGGCCTGACCAGTGCTGAGTACAGGGGAAGAATAACCTCCCTTGTCCTACTGGCCACACTGTTCCTGATGCAGGCCAGGATGCCATTGGCTCTCTTGGCCACCTGGGCACACTGCTGGCTCATCTTCAGCCTACTATCTATCAGTACCCCCAGGTCCCTTTCCTCCTGGCTGCTTTCCAGCCACTCAGTCCCCAGCCTGTAGCACTGCTCGGGGTTGTTGTGGCCAAAGTGCAGAACCCTTCACTTGGCCTTGTTAAGTCTCATCCCGTTGGCCTTGGAAAAGGCCAGTGAGTCCAAAACCATCTTTAGATGTGGATTTCAAAACCAAATCAATGTGTGTTAGTGAAGTATGTGCTAAAAAATCTCAGGCAGGTCCCTCCAAATTTGCCAGCCTCAGTTAATTTTTACAAACCTAAAGCTACTGTTTCAGAATATCTTGGACACAGCAATAAATAGCAGGAGTAATATTCTTATGGCAAGGTAGCAATTTTCACTGTAATCTAACCATGTGTCAAATTTCACTTTTAGGACTAACAGAGAACTGACAAGAGGAAAGAATCACACAGCACAACAGTAATCTATCATAATTTCCATAACTAGCAAAGCTTTTCCTAAGGTCTTGCAGTGATGTCTTACAAAAGACATCTCTACTAGATGCATTCTGATTTGCTTGGAATCTCTCTGTTGACTTAAATGGAATTTTTCTTCCATGAGACAAGCACAAACGGATACCCTTCTGAAGGAAAAGAAACATTCCTGTCTTAGCCAGGAACAATGCTTGCAGTGAATGCTTGCACATGTAGAGAGTTAGGGGAGGCAAATGGTTAGATGCACCATTTCCTCCTAAATGGTCCTCAAAGTTGTTCAGGATCCGTTCAGAAAACTGGTCTGGGCACCAACACTTGGTATCTTGTCCTCTATCTGAAGATGGGAAAATCGACCTGTACGCCACCTCTAGCACAAGCATCAGGTATGTAAGGATGCAGACTCTGTGATAAATCAGATGTGAAACCTCTGGCAAGCAAATCTGTCCCTCCTGAAGTTATTAAATTCACTAATGGGATCCTTTTTTTGTGAGGAAGGAGACAAGTATCCAGACCATTTATCACAACCAGATTATTAAATATTTTAGAAGTGACATTAAAGTGGACAATATTCAGCCTAATGCATATACTAGAACTGGCAGCCCAAAAGAGTATTAGCAGTCCAAATTGCCAAGCCCTGGATCTAGTGTGCTGGACTGGGAGTCTGGTGAAAATGAACAGCATTTGCCTGAGGCCTTGGTGCTGCAGTTTGACTATTCAACACTACAGTAAAAGCAGTCAAACAGAAAAATCAAACCAATATTCAGGAGAGCTCTGTGCAAAAGTTCAGATCCTTGACACAATCACTTTGTTGTGGTATCATCTGTATTTTTAAGCATAGCTTGACAGAAGAGGCTTTTTCTTTTTGTCTCAGCCTGGTGACAGTTAATTAAATAAACATTTCCCTGGATCTTGATACATATTTTATGTGATGAGCTTGTTCAAAGAAAAAAGTGGGTTTGAAATGTGGTGGGTAGATGCCTGTGCAGAGTGGAAACCTTTACATAAATAATCACATCATTTTATGAATCATCGCTTAGTGTTTTTCACCATCTCCTCACCTCTTTCTGATATTTGTTCTCTAGAAGTCCATTCTGTTTGCTTTGTTAAGTTGACATAGGAACAAATCAGTCTGGTGCTCTGAGCAGCTAAGCCCTGTGCATCTGTTTTTCTAAGAGGTAAGTTAAAAATGAAGAGAGGAAAAATTCCTTCTGAAGTGCATGGAGAAGATTTGCTCATTCCCCCCCTCCCCCCCCCCCCCCCCCCCCAGAAATTCAGTGAAACACTAAAGGGCCATTTACTAGAGTTTGATGTTAGATTTGGGAACAAAAAGGCTACTAATTTGAAGCACTGAATATCATACCATCACTTATGTGCCTAGACCTCAAAAGGGAAATCAAGCAAATCCTTAGCAATAAATACAAGACAACAAATTCACTACACCTGTGAGAATAGCCACTGACATAAACCATGGGGCTCTGGTGGGTAATTTAAAGGAGGCTAAAGGACAACCAGACTCTGTCTCATCTTTTCATGACCTGAACCCTAAAGAAGGGAATGAATGTGACAGTCTGTGTAGTAGGAACAATCAGGGGCATGCTCTTTGTAGTCTGTGTCCCACTGCTTATCTTCATGACATCTCCTACCTACCTGACTACCTTTAACTCTGTGGCTACTATGTAAAAAAGAAAGCAGGAAGGAAAGTGTTCTTTCAAGGACCAAGCCGATTGCAACGGTGTCACTTCTAGACTATAGTGCAGAGAAACATCAATTGTAACATTCTACAAGGCTGGTTGAGAGAACACAGCGTGGATATCCTCAGCAGGACAGCAGCTGGTGAGAGAGGATTACCCTTTCCAGGACACCAGCAGCGTTTTTTAGTCCTGGGCTGAAAATCTTGATTCCTATTCTTTCATTACAAATACTTTTCAACATGTATTAATTATCAACACCATGGCAATGGAAGGGGGAAATCTGTGCAACAAAAATGGCAAATTTAAATGATGAGGGAAATTATTATGTCAAAGATTTTATGCACAGGATAAGTCTCAACCAGTTCAGTAAAATTTAGGCCACCAAACTTCACACAGTGACTTCTGTAATGAGCCTAATAACTTAAACTAAAACACCTACTTTAGGGAAAGTCCAATGTTAGAGCTGAGAGAAAATTTACTGCATCATTTCTGCAATTACAATTTTCCTCATTACAAAAATGTGTTCCTCCTCATTATTTTAGTGCTGTTGTTGAAAGCTTAATTGTTCACACATTTATATGGGGGAAAAAAAAATAAACAGTTTGTTATGAAGTATGGAACTATGGTGTAATGTTCTGAAAAATTAGTACAATTTTAATGAGACTGCAGAAAATGTAAGTTATGTTTTAATTTTGTTCTGGCTAGGAACTTAGGCCATTTCAACCTAAGCAGAGAGGCTAAGCTGAATTCTCACACAAAACACTGTCTTCTAAGGAGGCAATGACCACATTTTCATTAAGACCTTTGAATCTTTCTGTTGAAATCCTTAGGCTGTAGAAAGATTCTAAACAACCTACTTTTAAACTAAGGTATTTAACCTTGAGGGGGCTTATTTGATATGAAACACATCTGCTTTTCATTTTTTTAAGTTGGTTTAAAACTATGCATTTGAAATCTGCCTTGGGCTTCTAAGTTCATGCACAAAAGAACTGGGAGATGGAAATACAGCTCCATGTTACTTTTATACAGGATGATGTTGTGAAAAGTTCATAGAACAATCATAGAATCAACCAGGTTGGAAGAGACCTCCAAGATCATCCAGTCCGACCTAGCACCCAGCCCTATCCAATCAACTAGACCATGGCACTAAGTGCCTCAACCAGGCTTTTCTTGAACACCTCCAGGGACGGTGCCTCCACCACCTCCCTGGGCAGCCCATTCCAATGCCAATCACTCTCTCTGGGAAGAACTTCCTCCTAACATCCAGCCTAGACCTCCCCCAGCACAACTTGAGACTGTGTCCCCTTGTTCTATTGCTGGTTGCCTGGGAGAAGAGACCAACCCCCACCTGCCTACAACCTTCCTTCAGGTAGTTGTAGGCAGCAATGAGGTCACCCCGAGCCTCCTCTTCTCCAAGCTAAACACCCCCAGCCTCTCCTCATAGGGTTTGAGTTCCAGGCCTTTCACCAGTTGCTAACACTCAGAACAGCCTCTCAATTTTCATGCTCAGTTTTCACATGAGCCTTTGTACACTGCTGATAGCTACCTGTCATGGACGGCCTGTAGGCCCAAAAAGAGGCTTATGTCCCTACATGCCTGGACATGTTTTTCTGCCAGGACCCCTGGTTGTAAACAGGTTGTGTAAGTCCCACACACCCAGCTCGTGTCTCCCTGGGGCAAATCCAAGTGATCCACCATATTTGGGAAAGTCCAGGCAAGAGCTTCCTGCCTATTATGGTAAGGTTTGGCTAACTGCCAACCTGATTGGTCACTCTGGTGGCCAAAGGAGCCATTAATATCAGCCCACAGTCAATAAAGAGGGATGCACAGGTGAACCATGTGCTCAGCTCAGCTCTCTGACCCTGCCTGCAAGGCAGCTCAGCTCTCTGACCCACCTGCAAGGATCAGACACAGCTCTGACCTTCACCTGAATTGCTCAGCCGCTCATACTCACATTCTCAGATGCCATTGCATAGCTCCGACACTCTCTGAGTCTCAGGCCTCATGCACTGGTCTCAATTGCAGCTTACCTGTCTGTGTACCTTAGATGCAGAGCTCATTTAAGCCTGCACATTTATATATAAGGAGCCTATAGCCTCCTAAACCAGCTGTGCACATTTGCAAGCTGTCTTGCTTTACCTACGGAGCTCAGACTCCCAGCAGCCAAGCACACTTTGCATGCTCACCGTTTATCATTGCCTGGTAAAAGCCATTGCCACTGAGAGAACCAGGAAGCAGACTTTGGATTGTCTGCACCCACATGCACATGGCCTGAACCTGTGTGGAGACCCATGCCAGAGACAGCACGGATATTCTTCTCCTGCTGCTGAAAGCCTGCCAAGCTGATTATCCCTGGACATGGCATCCAGAAGAAGACAGCAGCACCACAGGCAGAGATCGTCCATCGCCAGGAGAACAAAGGTTAGACAAAACCTAAGACTCCAGAGACTGGGAAGATTAATCATTTCCCCTCAAGCCAGGAAGATTCCAGCATCCAAGTCCACAGGCAGAGCCCCTGAAGTCTGGACACTAGGCACAGGCTGTGACACAGCCCCGGGAGGGTGATTAATAATTAATAGCAATATTTATAAGTAAAGTTTTAATACCTCTGTAATATAAGTTACCTCTGCCTTAGAGCACAAAGAGTTTCAGCCCCTCTGCTGGGCAAACAGCATAAGCTCCCAAGTGGCACTAAGCCAAAAGGGAAACTCCTCTCTCTATTTATGGTTTGAATGTTTTGCTAATTATATAACCAAATCCCTGTATATATTCTGTCCTAAATTGTTTTCATAACCTTGCACTGAATTAATTTTTAATACACAGTGGTTGGGGGTGGCAAAAGTTTATAAATATTAAATTTGATAAATTATATTTTTATATAAAATTTATATTGCCTCAAATAAATTTCTCACCTCCTCCAAATAGGCGTAGGTATAGAAATCCCCCTCTGCAACACTACCCAAAGGAAACTATTTTCCATAATGCCAAGAACGAAAATGGAACTGTACAACTGAAGCAAACCTAATTTGTTTCCACGACACAGGATTTAAAAGGGAAGGAAAAAGTGCTAAGCCAACATTTTGGTTCAGTGCTTCATTTCGCATAAACCTGCACCAGAGGAATGACAGCCTAGCATCATTGAAAGCTGAACAGATGCTCATTTTTTTGTGTTTCTCAGCACATATCTGTATTACCTAGTTTCCTACAAACTCCTCCTCTGTCCGCTTTCAATTGCACCACACATGAGATCTGCTTTGGCCTTCATGACTCTCACATACTACTGTAAAAACAAACAAACCAAAGCAAATTCTTTGCTTTCTTTTTCACACTGAAAGAGAAGAGGAGGTCCTCTTAGAAGGTGAAATCTCCTTTTGTCTGTGCTTCTAAAGGTATGTAAACACATACAGGCCAGTGCTCACAGGTTTTCTGGTCTTCACTATAAACTATGCCATCTCAGAGAAGAAACAGGCATACTCCCTTTGTATGTGTGATTTGCTAATCACATAATCCATCTAAGCAACAAAAAGGAAAGATGTAACATGTTCAAGTCATAGCTATGCTAGTCCCCAAGGGAAAAGTCTTTCTTCAATTATACTACCCACTTCCCAAGGCTGCTTTGTAGTTTCACTAAGGTTTCTTTGATTAATAAGTGTAAAGTATACTCTTCTAGTTTGCTCAGATCATTAGCAATTGCTGCTTTGTGGTCTACACTTCCAACTGAGATTTTCACAGGGACAATTAAACTTCAGCACCATTTCCTCTCTGTTCTAAGTTGCTGAAAGAACTATCTACTCAAGATTCACAGTATAAGGAAAATATCACAAACACCTGGGAGCTCTTACCAGAGCAGGCTTACAGATGTATATCTGTGTTCCTGGATTTTTTACAGTCTCTCATAGTCTTGGGAAGTGAAGTGAGACAGATATTTAAGAATAGCATAGGATGTGCCAATCCTGCAATTTGTGCTTCTAAAACAAGTGCCACGTGTGTAAGATTTATTCTGAATTCTTGCAGCTGACCTTTTGCACCTTTTCCTTACATGTCTCCCATAATACAAGATACTGATCAAGGTAAAGCAAGACTCATCATCTGCTTGGCTTTCATACCAAAAAGGACAAAGTGATGTGGGGGCACACAGCAGTCTTCCTGACTAAAATAAATTCTCACCAATATAAACCCAGAAATGTTTGTCTCCATTTAGAGATAATATTCATCATCTTCATTTGCCATAAAATAACCAAAATCAAGCAGTGATCTTAATCATAGAATCAACCAGGTTGGAAGAGACCTCCAAGATCACCCAGCCCAACCTAGCACCCAGCCCTATCCAGTCAACTAGACCATGGCACTAAGTGCCTCATCCAGGCTTTTCTTGAAGACCTCAAGGGACAGTGCCTCCACCACCTCCCTGGGCAGCCCATTCCAATGCCAATCACTCTCTCTGCCAACAACTTCCTCCTAACATCCAGCATAGATCTCCTCTGGCACAACTTGAGGCTGTGTCCCCTTGTTCTATTGCTGGGTGCCTGGGAGAAAAGGCCACCCCCCACCTGGCTACAATGTCCCTTCAGGTAGTTGTAGACAGCAATGAGGTCACCCCTGAGCCTCCTCTTCTCTAGGCCAAACAATCTTGCAATGACTTTGTCTCAGTCATCAGAAAACATGAATTTGCCATGTACAGTTTTTCTCCTTTCACTATTCTGAGACATGCAGGGATCCAGAGAATTTCTTGGATGGGAAAAGACCTTCAAGATCTCCGAGTCCAATCATTAGTTTCATACTGACGAGTCCTTGACTAAACCAAATCCCTCAGCACAACATCACTATGAATTGCTATGGTTGGAAAGGAACACCAGGATCATCCAGTCCAAAATTCCTTCCAGCATTTCCTTTTCTCCAAAAATGCTGAGTCAAAACCAGCCAAATCATACCTAAGATTATTTCTTCATAGACAGAGGTGAAAACTACATGCTTCAAAAGAAGAAATGTAGTGCATTAATATATTTGTCACATAAAATAAACAGCTTAACAATTTGGATTTTTCTGTTGTTATAGTGGAAACAGAGGCTGCATTTAAAGGTTCTACTTCACAATTCAAGGGGAAATATTTGGGCTATTTCTGTTGCATTTATCAAAATTCTGTATAGATGAAGCAGCCTTCCTAAGTTGAAGACAGAAGCTTACTTGAAGAACAATCTTTAGGTTCTGAAAATTTCCTTAAAGCACTTGACGTAAGTTAGACCTCAGCAAAGGTCAGCTCTTGCTTTAAGACTGTTGAGAAGGTTAATTTGACCAGATGAATTCAGACTTAACTCTGAAACTCAGTTGACATTTTTAGATGAAAAGTGAATGATGGTAGGAAGAAAAAAAATATTCAGTGTGAGTGGCTTCAGTTCAGTCACTGTCCTGGAGTGCTGTATACCCCTAAATTCCTCTCCCTCTGTGGTTCGAATGGGAGAGGAAAAGGCACAAAAAAAACTGTTTCTCCCCCCTGCCCTGCAGACATGAAGGGGGGGAGTTAGAGGCCCTTCCACCATGAGGGGTGCCTTGTGCAGTGCCCGCACTGGAATCGGGCTGTCTTTGGCTGTGGTCTTCACGCCTAGGCAGTGGTAACTCTGCTCTTTGTCTAGGAAGGGTATAAATATTGGGGGACTTCCCACCTTGGGGTTCCTGCCTTAGAGTTCTCCCCCACCTGGATAGATTCTGCAGAAGGAGCCCCCAGGCTCTGCTCCCAAGGACGGCTTCCCATCATTAGCACCCTTTATGCAGGCTCGATAGGCCTTAGCAACCCTCAGAGGGCCTCTGAAAGAGAGGGAGGGGACAAGCAGCTGGACTGCCCTTTCCTTTCAGCCAGCCTGGCTCACCTGTGAGTAACTGGCTCAGCTTTATTATTAATGGGGAACGCTACTATTTAACAGATCGGCCTTTTCCAACTTCTGATTTCCAAAATAGTCAAATTACCTGTGGTATCCTTGTAGATCTTCTCAACCTAACTGAATCTGCTAATTAAAACTAAATTCATTTCTATATATAGTTTTGGGGGTGGGTTTTTGGGAAAATAAAATAACTCTATTTTTATATAAATTCCTGACTTGGCCGCATTAATTCCCTGCCTCCACAACACTCACCAAGAAAATCAAGAAGAGAGTCAACACTAAAACTCCAGACTTCTCAGTTGTTATCTGTCAGAGACTGAGATAAACAATATGTCCCAACACCTCAGAAAAACACATGTTTTGAGCTAAGGTTCTGAGAAGTGCTAAGTGAGCATCCTGTTTGTACTCACCGTCCCAAAGATCCCTTCCTGCATGAGCTCAGACCCCCAAGAGCTCCTCAATACACAACAATTGGACAAGAAAACAGCCAAGAAGAGCAGAGTGAGCTTGTGCATGCTGACATGGGACCACCTGCCTGACTGCTCAGCTTGCATGGACTGAAAGACCACCACACCTGGAGCTAAGCTCCTGTCACCTAACACACATAAGAGGTGAAGGCTTCCTGTTGTGACAGGTGATGCTGATTCTGAGCCAACCACAGCATAGTAGCTCGAGCCAACCACAGCATAGTAGCTCATGATTTATCAACAGCACCCATCATTTTGGAGAAACTGGCCAGGCAAGGGGGGGGTCAGCTGTGGAAACCCCCTACCACACCCAACATGCCCAACACAATTGGACAGCTAAGCAAATCACTCCTGGAAAATGCTAAGTGATTCTCAGAACAACATGCATATTCACTGAGGCACTGTGCTAGCCTGAAGCAAGCTAGAATGTTTTGATGAGAAGAACTAGATTACAGGCTGTGAAAGGAGAACAATGGTGATGTCTACCTTCATTCTTAGGCTTACTGAGAGATACAAGAAGAGTTAAAACATTGATAATGCACTTCTGCTGGGGAACTGGCTGAGCTGCATTTCTCTAGCCTCTGCCATTTCTTTAATTAATCCACTTTGCTTCCTAACCCCCTGGCCGACCCTCCATTCTTCCTTGGGACTGGGGTATGGCGGAGAGGGGTGGGGGGAAGGTGAAGGGGTGTTTGGGAGCCCCTCCTGAGGTCTCAGGTTTCTGGGAGGGGAGTTGTGTTTCTGTATTACTTTTTACCTTGTCTATTTCTGCCTATAACTGTGTATACTGTAAATATCTGCTTGTATATTGTGCTAAGCTGTAAATAATAAGCTTCAGAGATGGCTGAGTCTAGTCTGGGTGATTTCCAAAGTGTGTGTGGGGCAGGTAACATCCAAACTATCACAGGCAGCCAGGTAAAGGAAGCTCCAACCTGCAGAGGGAGCACTCCTCACCCACTCTCTTCAAACGTACTTTTAGGATGCTGAATGACTCTGGGGTGACCTTTCTTCTCTCTGCCTGGGGGTATTTCCTTCTTTTCTTTCTTTTTCCTTGCCCATCTCTCTTTCTCTTTCCCTCTCCTCATCCCTCCCTATCCTCATGTGTGTGCAATAAAAGTAGCCTATGCGTTTAACACCATTTGTGCCTTAATTCTGTGCCCGAGAATCTGGACCTCCCATAGCTGGGACTCCTCCGGACTGCGACATTATCTCTGTATGGAATTTGGGTTCGGGAGCATCACAACTTCAAAGAAGTTTTGCTTTGTTTTGTTTTCACACTATAACAATATTAATTCATAGAATCATATCATAGATTCAACCAGATTAGAAGAGACCTCCAAGATCATCCAGTCCAACCTAGCACCCAGCCCTATCCAGTCCATTAGACCATGGCACCAAGTGCCTCATCCAGGCTTTTCTTGAACACTGCTATGCCCATAGTCTTGGCACCTCAGAATAAAATAATTACATAATAAACTAATTACATTAAGTATTAATAACAAAATTTTTGATGCTATGCTCCACATCCTGCAGTCAGGAGAAAGAGAGAAGCATGTCATAGGAAAGGGTGTCTTACCAGGATAAGGCAGGAGCCCAGCTAACTGCAGAATAAAGTTGCTGACCTCAAAGCACTGACAGTTACAAATGAAGGGCAGAGAAGCAAGGATCTGCTCTATAAGAGCTGCAATTAGAGTGAGAAATATAAATGTTGGAAATAATCTATATTTGGAGAAAACAGGAGGCATACATGTCTGTGTGTACACATGCACTCACATATACATAATAAATATAAATACAATTTTAATTACAAACATACTCACCCCCACACATACAGAGATGTAAAGGAACTCAATGGAAACTCCTGAGAAATGCTAACTGTTTAACAAGACTGATACAAATGGTTAAGTTGGTATTTTCACCTACAGTTCACAATCCACTTCTGCAGCACTGAGTAATTTTTAAGCAGGCACATTGCCATGCTAGCAGATGGGTAAGCATGCAGCCATGCCAGAGAACCAGCCTCTCCCTGAAGTTTGAGACTCCCTGGCCAGCTCCCCATCCCAAAATGCTTCAGCAGCATTCATTGTTTTGCTTCTGCAGCTTGCTCAGATGTGTCACTGCCTGAATTTGGAGCATGGACTAACTTTTAAACATCTCCAATCAGCAGAATAACAATCTCCATCCTGGGGAGTAAATCCACTAGGGCTTGGATATTCGGTGAGAGTAGGACAAGAGAATAAGCTACATGCAGTGGTATGTGCTACCTCACTAAATCACAGAATGCATCTGGTTGGAAGAGACCCCAAAATCATCCAGTCCAACCCTTGACACAGCACTGAAGGGTCAACACCAAACCATGGCCCTAAGGGCCGGGTCTACACACTGCTTGAACCAGTTCTATCAGGGATGGCAACTCCGCCACTGCCCTGGGCAGACTACTCCAATGTCTGATAAACTTTCCAGTGAAGAAGTATTTCCTAACATCCAGCCTAAATCTCCCATGGCATAGCCTGTAACCATTTCCTCTAGACCTGTCACTTGTCATCAAGAAGAAGAAGAGGCTGCTCCCAACCTGCCAGGAGGGCACATGCCTTCATTAGGAAGCAGCAAGGGGTTTGGAGTTAGAGAAAAAGAGCATGTCCAGAGAAGGGCCATGAGGATGATCAGAGGGCTGGAGAGGGCTATCTTTCCTAGGACAGACTGAAAGAGTTTGGGCTGTTCAGCTGGAGAAGAGGAAGCTCCAAGGTGACTTTCTTGTGGCTTTCCAGTACCTGAAGGAGGCCCACAAAAAAGATGGGGAGAGACTTTTTAGGCTATCAGGTACTAGGGAGAATGGAGCAAAGCTGGAGGTGGGGAGATTCAGACTGGATGTGAGGAGGAAGTTGTTCAGCATGAGAGTGGTGAAAGCCTGGAATTGGCTGCCCAGGGAGGTGGCTGAGGCCCCATGTCTGGAGGTGTTTAAGGCCAGGCTGGATGAGGCTGTGGGCAGCCTGCTCTAGGGTAGGGTGTCCCTGCCCATGTCAGGGGAGTTGGAACTAGATGACCCTTGTGGTGCCTTCCAACCCTGACTGATTCTATGAAAAAGACACAGCATGACAATGACACAACTGGTGCTTCTCCAGTCACCCTCAGGGCTTGGGCAAGGTGTTTCAAAGCCTTTGGAACATCATTCATGGCTCAGCAACCTCTGAAGCATTAGGGTGAGACAGAAGTTTGCTACCTCTGCCCTGATCAGGGCAGGACTGTACTCTACTAGCATGATCTCTATCAGTGTGTCTGTGATAGCAGACATCTATCCACGGGAAGCACCTGAAGATTTTCTTGGCATTTTCTACAGAGCAGCTGTAAGGCTTGTCACAACACACAATTTTCTCAGCACTGCCTTATTATGAGAGAGACAAAGTTTACATAAGTTCTGTACAATCATGTGAAAACATGACACAAAACATGTCTTTATTGTCATTATTGCTTAATTCTTTGCAAGTAGCCTAAAGCAGTAGCACTAAGCTACAAGTGCAAAAACTGAAACTCACAGAATCATAAAATCATAGAATCAGAGTTTGGAAGGGACCACAAGCATCATTCAGTTCCAATCCCCCTGCCATGGGCAGGGATACCTCACACTAGATTGGGCTGTCTAGAGCCTCATCCAGCCTGGCCTTAAACACCTCCAGGGATGGGGCTTTCACCATCTCCCTGGCAACCCATTCTAGGGTCTCACCACCCTCATACTGAAAATTCCAGAGGTCGTACAATTGCAAAAGGGTTTTTTATTCTTTGTGATCAAAGCGTAATAGGTAAAAAGAAGATCTTATAAGTCACTCCCACTGATTTCACTTTGATTTAGGGCATGGTTTTCCATTGGGTAAATCCTCATCTGCAAGGGAGGAAGAAAGCCACAAATAAGCTTTTTGAGCTGAAAACCAGTTGTGTTTCCTAAAGTGCTGATGAATACACCTTAATGAGAGTGAACAGGAGACATTCAGAACAGTGCCTGTACTCTACAAACACAGCAATTTAATTAGCATTGATTAAACACTGAATGTCCCCTGCAAAAATATGTCCATTTAGCACTTTTTTACTGTCAGAAATGCATATGCTGCAAAATACTTACACAAGTGTACATTCAAAAGTACATTACATATATATATACAGACACATGCCATTTTAGCCTGATATTACTGTGTTAATAAAATTAGAAACATGACTTATATCTGGATATGTCATAATTTACTCATAAGTGGGCTAGCTGGACAAGAGCAGCTAACAATTGCCCTTCAATCATGGCTGTAATTAGGCAGGAAGAAAAGTGAAATGGCTGGAAGTTCATGCTAGAAGACTGACATGCTGTCAGGCTGGATAAGTGATAAGATGTGGAAAATGTCAAGGATGTATTTAAAATTAGACTTCTCATGTAAGAGTCCCAGCAGATGAGAAGATGCAGAAGAGAGACAATGATCAATGTCCAAATGCTGGCCTTGTCAGGACAGCGAAGTCTCAGACTCAAGCACACAGATCTGTTTCATTTCTTCATCAGCACTTGGAAACAGTTGAGTTCTGTCTCCCTTCCTAGCTGTTTCCACAAAGAACTCAGATTCTTTATCAGGGTCACTTCTGGGTATGTCTTATTTGAAATGCATTCCTTCAGCTTTTCAGCTGTTTTATGTGACCCCACTTGTCACGGCTTTAACACAGTCAGTGAAACCACAGTCTCTAACTCTGGCTGAGGGTTTATCCCCCTTTTGTGTGTTTGTTTTTCAGTGGTTGGGTTTTTTTTTTTTAATTTGTATTTTTGCTATTTTCTGAAACCTTTCAGATGAATTTTTGCATATGCAAATGCCTCATTTCCTAAGCTAACATCTCCTGAAATGATATGTCATGCCAAAAAACACTTAATGGCTCACAGGACTGGCATGCCCCAGTTTAAGGAGGTCTTCAATAAGGAAGCGGATATTGCAGTCAATCCCTTCAACCCTCTGTGATCAAAGCATTTGAAAGTGAGTAGGTAGCTTTAATCAGTAGATGCTTGGCTTTAAATCAGAACAGCTATTCAGGCTTCCTTGTCCTTGTTTGTAATTTACCTACTTTTTCCCCCATATGTTTCTGACATCTACCAAGGGAAAAACTCTAAAACTTGATGGTGCATCTGAGTGGATTATTAATCAGTCTTTGAACTTATACCTTGAGATCTACACAGTCATAGGAGCTAGCTGCTAGAAAGCATTGATTCCATGCAGCTACCTATCACTCAATACACATTTCTCCTCTCCTCAGTTCCTGTTAGAACTTCTGCTGACATTTTGGGAGTAAATTATTTCCTTAAAATAATTCAGGTTTTATGTTTTAGAGCCATATTATCTATTGAAAACTATTTTTAACTCCCCTCCATGGAGGCTTTTGTTCAAAACTAGGATTTGCCACATTTCTTACAATGCTGGATGTCTATCCAGATGGATACAATCTGGATATCTCTCCAGATTAATTTCTGAAGCAGAAGCCACAGTTTTATGACAAAAGGCTAGTATCAGTAGATAGAACCAGGTTTGTCCTAAGCTGCAGAGAAACAGACAATACATTTTTTTACTCTTCCTTGCCAAGTTCATATTATGTTTCTGTAACAGTTACTGCACACATTTTCCACAGAGCTAAAGAGGAGGAAAGACAGCAATGTGCCTTTGGAGCCAAGGGACCCAATGGCATCCTGGGGGACATTAAGAAAAGTGTGTTCAGCAGGTCTAGGGAGCTTTTCTTCCCCCTCTACTCTGCTCCCCTGCTCAAGAGAGACAGGCATCTGATGGAGGGAGTCCAACAGAGAGCTACAAGGATGACCGTGCAACTTGAGCATCTCTTCTATGAAGAAAGCCTGAGAAACCTGGAGCTGTTTAGTCTGGAAAAGAGAAGGGTGAGGGAGGATCATATCAATGTCTATAAATATCTGAGGGATGGGTGTCAAGATGAAGGTGCCAGGCTCTTTGGTGGTGCCCACTGACAGGACAAGGAACAATAGGTACAAGCTAGAACGCAGGAGAATCCACCACAACACAAGGAAAGACTTCTATGTGGTGAGCCTGCTGGAGCCCTGGAACAGGCTGCCTAGAGATGTTGTGGAGTCTCCTCCTCTGGAGACTGACAAAACTTGCCTGGATGTGTTCCCATGTGGCCTGCCCCAGGTTATCCTGCTTTGGCAGGGAGGTTAGACTTAGTGACCTCTGCAGATGCCTTCCAAACCCTAATATTCTGTGATTCTGTGACCTCAGTGAGGTCCCAAAAACCAAGCAAAATTCAAGTATTTTACATCTGGAAATGTATATGCAGTGTTTGCACATGGAATTTCAAGAACCACAATCAATCTGTTTTAAAATTACACTACTTAAGTTTGTGATGGTTGTAATTGTTAAGACTAGACATCTTAGCACTGTTATCTGAACATAAGTAGTGACACTGGCAATACACAACACTGATTCCTCTCTGAATGCTGAGTAATTTGGAATCATATATAGGAAGGCTCTTTAACAGAAATAATAACTGGTTCAGAGAAGGTGCTATATAATGAAGAATACGATACTCCTAAGGATTTTGTTGCAATTCAGCTGAATCTTCAATGTTTTCAGGAGAGATAAAAACTCAGAATGCTTGTGTAATCTCAAAATATGCCATTTTAGACAGTATTAAAATCACCTGGAAACTAAATATCATAGAATCATCTAGGTTGGAAGAGACCTCCAAGATCATCCAGTGCAACCTAGCACCCAGCCCTATCCAATCAACTAGACCTCACTAAGTGCCTCAGCCAGGCTTTTCTTGAACACCTCCAGGGATGGTGATTCCACCACCTCCCTGGGTAGCCCATTCCAATGCCAATCACTCTATCTGGCAAGAACTTCCTCCTAACATCCAGCCTAGACCTCCCCTGACAACTTCAGACTGTGTCCCCTTGTTCTCTTGCTGGTTGCCTGGGAGAAGAGACCAACCCCCACCTGGCTACAGCCTTCCTTCAGGTAGTTGTAGACAGCGATAAAGTCACCTCAAGCCTCTTCTTCTCCAGGCTGCACACCCTCAGCTCCCTCAGCCTCTATGCATGGAAATAGCTGTTATTTGCAACAAAAACCCATGGTTTGTTATGATTTCAATATTCTGTAGTAACTTTCTTAACATAGCTTTCATTGTTTCATACTTCAGTGTTTCCTCATGTGTTTTTCATTTGGGACAAAACAGCTCATATCTTCTTCTTCCCCAGCTTATATAATTTGAAAAATATATTTATCAGTTGTAAAAAGCATTGTTTCATTCTGATACCGTAGAGAAAACAGGTGCACTGGTATGACATTCAGCAGCAGATAATTTGGTTGTTACTATTAGAATGCCTGGCTAACAGAGGGTTGTGTTTACTTTTAAGTGCCTTTTATTACTTAATTGATTTTCTAAAATTAGAGAGAAAAAAAAAATCCAGACCCAAAAACTAACCAAACCAAAATCCCAAACAAAAAACAACCACTAAGCAAGCAAAAATCCACCAATCCCCTCTAACTGGTAACATGGTAATAATATTACATGCAATTAATATTCTTCATCCCTAGCATAAAAATAGGAAATTAAAAACAAGAACCATACAGAAAATTATCTTCATGACAGATATTTGGGTGAAGCCTCTTTTTTTCAGAGCAGTAACTCAGCATTTGCTTACTATTAGCAGTGGGTAAAATCTCACTGCAGTTAGCATTAAATACTTGTTAGCTAGATGCTGTCTTGTATTAAAATTGGTTTAATGTGGTGCTGAACTGGTCCTTAAACCTCTGACCAACCATACATCACCCTATAAGCCTTCATGGAAGCAAACTGTGTACTACTATATCAAATAACCAATAAATCTATGCATGGAGCTCCTGCATGCTGGAAAGTGTGAAGAAGGGCAGCAGAGAACAGAGAGACTAGTACAGCATTAGAAAGATGAGAGCCATTTATGCCATAAACATGAAAGTTTCCAATGGAACCATTTTACCAAGAGAGGTCAGAGGACAGTTGCCCCAGAGCTTGGGATCTGATATAATGATCACAAGCAAGAAAAGTCTTGTTGCTACTGCCTAGGAAATACACCTTCTCTATATGCAGTTGAATATTCTATGATCTGTTTTTAGGTCTTTAGACAACAAGTTGAGAAAGTAAAGCTTTCCAGCTTATGCTCTTCATCTCTGGTCAGATAATTTTGGTTAGACCAAACTAAAAAGTCATTTTACTGCAATCTTTAACTCACATGATCCAAAAAATAATTTAAAAAAAAATCACATCATCTGAAGTACATATCACAGATGTACAAAAGCTGAATGAAATTTAGGTTCATCACAAGAAGTAATGATCTGAGTGATGTTTAACTGGACATCAAGCATTGTCCCCCAAGGATCAGTGCTGAGCTTAGTCTTGATCAGGATATTTATTGACAGACTCAATCCCCTTGTCCCAATCATCATCAGTAAGTTTGCAGGTAACACCAAGCTAGGAGCAGGTGTGGATCTTGTTGGAGGGTAGGAGAGCCCTACAGAGGAAGCTTGACAGGCTGGATGGGTAGGCAGGCAGAGGCCAATGGGATGAGATTTATCAAGGCCAAGTGCAGGGTTCTACATTTTGGCCACAACAACCCCAAGCAGCGCTACAGGCTGGGGACAGAGTGGCTGGAGAGCAGCCAGGCAGAAAAAGTTGTTCTGGAGGAGGTCTAGGCTGGATGTTAGGAGGAATTTCTTGACAGAGAGAGTGATTTGCCTTTGGAATGGGCTGCCCAGGGAATTGGAGTCACTGTCCCTGGAGATGTTCAAAAAGAGACTGGATGAGGCACTTAGTGCCATGATCTAGTTGACTGGCTAGGGCTGGGTACTAGGTTGGACTGGATGATATTGGAGATCTCTTCCAACCTGGTTGATTCTATGATTTGTATCTCACTGGCTAAACAGCCTTGCCCACAAAATAGGGCCAAATGATCTAACAAAGTTTGTTTGTTTGTTTGTCCAGGGCTATTTATTTTTGTGGCTACATTAAAATGTTGAGACTTTAACCTAAGGAGATAAATCAAAAGCCAATGAGCAGGTTTGACTTTTTGACATCGGTGCCTTTTTGCAGATCACTGAGTACTTTTTCCTTACTTCTTCATGCTTTCTTTATTAACAGTCTCCTTGGCTCCCCATGTCTGGTATGCTCACTGTGCTGCGAATTTTAAAGAAATCACAAGGTCCCATGCTTCAGTGACGAAATTATTGACACAACAAGGATGCCAGCCAAACTACTGAAGAGGACACTACTCAATGTCTGCTAAATCCTGATGAAAGGATGCAAGAAAAACACAGGTTGTGAACAGAGCTTTACTTGAATGCCTTGTAGAGACTAATCTCACTAGAAGATTACAGTAGCTGTTACTGTTGCTTTGTAATAACAATTCTTTTTGATGTAAGATTTAGGAATATTGTTTCTTCCCTCACTTGTTTGCAAATACTCAGGAATCATTTCCTTGGGCTGCATGTCAGCCCGTGAAACTCACTTGTCTTAGGTACTAAGCTAAGTAGCCACCTCCCTTGTGCAGCTGACTATATGAATATCTGTGACAAAGAGTAACACTAGGGGGTTTTTGGTGTTTTGGTTTGTTTTCTCATGAGGTCACTGAAGTGCTGGACTTTCATGCAGCTGAGGGTGGATATGCATTTCACAGAATTCACAGAATTACTTAGATTGGAAAAGACTTTTGAGATCATTGAGTCCAATCATCAATTGACTAAACCAAATCCCTCAGCACAACATCTAGTCACTATGAATCGCTGTGGTTGGAAAGGACCACCAGGATCATCCAGTCCAACCTTCATTCCAACATCCTTTATCACTAGACCATAGCCTCAAAAAGCCACATGAATGACTAACATTTGAAATTCACAAATATGACCAATCATAATAGTGAGTCTGCTTAGAGCAGAGCTGACCAGTGCACAGTGCCACCACGGAAAATAGACCACAATGCTTCAAAAAGTCCCTGAAAATCTTGCTGTTACAGTCAAAGACTGGAATTATACTCTGATCCTTCGACTGTCCATTCACTGGCCAGCACCCTTTTCTGGGCTCTCTATGGAAATTTATTACCCTTTTTGCTCTCTCTAAATGTTCCAGTCACCAAGAGAAGAGAACAGAACATAAGCTGCTATGTTGCTGATCAAAGCAAGCCAAAATACCTTAGATCAGAATTTGATCCATAAATGTACATAGGTAGAATATTGAGTGATGTCAGCACTTTAAAAAGAATGATAATTAGAGAGTGTTTGAACCTCCAGATGGCAATGATGTGTGTTTACTTATTCACCTTCAGCATGGCACTTCTGTCTAACAAGAAGAGAGATTTACAAGGCCCAGTACCCGTAAAGAGAAGTCAGGTTGTCAAGGTAAGGGAAAAAGAGAAGCAGAGCCCTTTTGAAAACAGTGTATCTAAAGAAGCTGTTCTAGTTTCAGCTTCTCACTGTATTTTATCAATATTACAGAAACAGCACTCATGGAGACATAAAGCCCTGAAATCATGCATCCATCTTTACAGCACGGTGCTGTCTGAGATTCACTCGGGCTTTTCCCAAGACATTGCATTAATCTCCAGTGTTCCCTGATTGATGTGCATCTCTGAAGTCCATCTCTTCTCAAACAGCTTCCCAGTAATTGTATCCTTCTAGATTTGCTACAGATCGCTCCACACCATCTGCTCCTGCTCAAACCCTTCATGGATCTGTTGCAGGAAGATGGAATTGTTGTGCATGTTAATCTTGCGTTATTGTCAACAACAAATCCATCATAAACACATCTGATAGAATTTTATTTAAAAAATATGTTCCTTGATTAATTTATCTATTTTGCATTTCACTAACTCAAGTCATCTTCTATTGTACTACAAACAGCTCTCAACTAGATCCAAGGCTGGACCAAATCTTAGCTCTTCATCTCACTGAGGTTTCCATGAGGTTAAATTATTTTGAACACACTTTGAATATAGTTTATTTAATAAATACTTACTGAAAAGCAAACAGCTTGGATGGAGTAGTGAAACTCAGAAAGCAATAACAGAGCTGTTAAAAACTATTTATCTAATAAGAAGTTATCCAAATGTCCCACTTAGAGCACAGAATCATAGAATCAACCAGATTGGAAGAGACCTCCAAGATCATCCAGTCCAACCTAGCACCCAGCCCTATCCAGTCAACTAGACCCTGGCACTAAGTGCCTCAGCCAGGCTTTTCTTGAACACCTCCACGGATGGTGCCTCCACCACCTCCCTGGGCAGCCCATTCCAATGCCAATCACTCTCTCTGCCAACAACTTCCTCCTAACATCCAGCCTAGACTTCCCCCAGCACAACTTGAGACTGTGTCCCCTTGTTCTATTACTGGTTGCCTGGCAGAAGAGACCAACCCCTACCTGACTACAGTCTCCCTTCAGGTAGTTGTAGATAGCAATGAGCTCTGCCCTGAGCCTCCTCTTCTCCAGGCTAAACAACCCCAGCTCCCTCAGCCTCTCCTCGTAGTGTTTGTTTTCCAGGCCTTTCACTAGCTTTGTAACCCTTCTCTGGACACCTTCCAGCACCTCAACATCTTTCTTGAATTGAGCAGCCCAGAACCAGACACAGTTCTGAACTACCTTGAGACACACTAGAGATTTATTCTGTTCTGAGAAACATAAATATTTTTCTACATGCTTGGACATGGAGAGAATATGAATGTGACCTGCATATTGATGTCTCTCAAGATGAAGTGTCTACTAGGAGTGAAATAAACAGACCTCACTTAAAATTTCTTAACATTTTCTTCCACTATGTGAAACCTACATCCTATTGTGGTGTTTAATTTTAATACAGGCAAAATCTCACATAGAACTGTTTATGTCTAGGTTATACATACTGGTCCACTGTTCCTTAGCTTATACCTTGGATTTCAGTAAAGCCCCAGTTTACAATGGTGCCTTAAGCCAAATGAGCAGTGTTTCCTGAGAGTGTGATAAAAGAAATATTTTCTTTTGTTCACAAAAATAAAAAAACAGGTTTTCATCCAGAAATAATTTCGTTTGGCTTGCCACCTTCCTACTCAGCTTTACTCCCTGTATTCCACAGACCCAGTCACGTGAAAAAAGAATAGATTCAGATGCACTGATTTTCCTTCTTCCAGAATTACAGGATTTTAGCAGTTGGGAGGGACCCAAGGAGATCATCGAGTCCAGCCCCCTTGTCAGAGCAGGACAATCACAGAGGAACACTTCCAGACAGGCCTTGAAAGTCTCCAGAGAAGGAGACCTCACAACCTCTCTGGGGAGCCTGTTCCAGTGCTCTGTGACCCTTACAGTAAAGAAGTTCCCCCTCGTGTTGAGGCAGAGCCTCTTTTGCTGCATCTTACACCCATTTCTGATGGCTGTCTGTTGTCAGACAGGTGTAGGAACCTCCTACAGAGCAAATGATTGAGTTTGCTGACTACAAGCTGCAGTTTTATTTTTATTTTATTTTCTTACAGGCCATGCCAGTTTAACCTGAAGATAAGCAGAAAAGTTAGTGAAATGTAAAACATGAAGTAATTAATTTGGCCTCTGATCAGGCACATAACATTTATCTGTATACCAGGTTTGTGAGACTGTATTCTGCTACCTCCTTGTGCCTTCCAGCCCCAGAAATCCTCCTGATGCTTAAAGGACCACTAATATAAGCAAAATATTCCCCTCCTTGAGGAAGAGGAGAACAACCTGTCCTTACAGGTGAAGAGGCTTACTGAGAGCATTGGGCTCTCATTCCACCTGCATAATTTTGAACGAGCTAGAAAGAAAATTACACATTCAACATGCATCTAATGGTGGGACATAGTGCCAGTAGCTTTTCCAAAAAGTGTTACTGCTCAAATAAAGCTGATCTATGAGCCTCACAGCTCAGAGTTTTACAATAGAGTCAGCACTTTCTGCTTTGTACCCTGGATTGAGCAGTCATAGATTTAAAACTGAAAGATTTAACCAGACAGCATAAGAAGGAGTACAAGACACATGATTTAGGTATCCAGAGCAGAGCTATATATCCCATTACAAATCACAGAAGTTAAAAGACAGAGACATTCAGGGTCACATCCCATGTAAGCTGTAGGTTTAGGTGGAGAAGGAAATAATGACTGCAATGAGTAGTTTTGGGCAAAGGGGCTGGGGGCCACAATAAAACCTAACCCACCCATTCCAAGAGCATCACGACAGTCACTGAGCTAGCAGGCAGCTGTGCTGCTTCCCTTGCCACACTCAGAGCACAATAATGCTCATGAAACACTGGCGTGAATTAACCACAGTGCCAAATGGATTGATCCAATCCTGTTGTTAATCAGATGTGACTTGAGATGGAGCAAATTAGTAGCATTGATGCTAAATGTTAGCCTAGAGGGTTTAAAGCAATAATTCTACATCCCAGTGGTGCTCAGAAAGCCAAGTTCAGAAAGAGATGCTAAACATAAAACGGCAATTTATTTTTGTCTTAGCAGAAATTAACCCAATTTGAAGTACCTATAGTGGTAGTCTCTGCCTAAAACTGACAGATTAGAGTGGATTGGAATCAGCCAAGAAAGTTCTTTGTAATTCATAACAGGGTAGACACAGGGATCTAGATTTAAAAATAAAAATCCATCTGAACTTTTTCTCTTGGAAAAGGAAATCATTCTGAGTACTGAATCAATTAGACTGGCAGCTTTTCACTGCCAGTTTGTGACACTTAATGTGAATATTCCAACTCAAAGCAGAAGTGAAAATGAGTTCAAGGGCTTCAATCACTATATAGTCTCCTCACTAGAGGTATGATCCACAGAAAGGGGACCCAGGACTGCAGTTCCGTTTGGTGCTTTATATCATCACTGAAGTGCCCAGGTGGACTCCTGCAAGAGCCAGGAGTGAGAGCTTCAAGCCAGGGTGATAGCAAATCTCAAAGGTACAGCCACAATACTATGGCCAGTGATAGGCTATTAAAAATTCCCCATTTGTTTATTTATAAATATATTCATATAAATCTGTGGGTTTGGTTGGTTGTTAGATATTTTTAGCTATCTTTCTGAAGATATTGGAGACTGCCCTCCTCCCACTCAGATCAATAGGGAAAGCTAACTTTTGCTTTTTTTATCAGCCTCTATTTATCTGCTTGAAAGCTGTCATAGGCCACAGTTTCTCTGTGTGACTTTCTCTGCCCTTTCTCTGCCACATTGCTCAGACACCCATCCCCGCCTCTTTCTGCTCCAGAAAGTCATTAGATGACAAGCACATGAAGTGCAGGTCACTGGCAGTTTCCTAGAGAAATACAAATCAAAACACACTCCTGTGCTTTAACAGCTGAATGCCTTTCTGCATCTAGCATCTGCAAATATGTGACAGCTGGGGACAAACTCCTGCCCATTGGAAGAATGCTGCTGTGATGATGCCCAGCCCAACAGCTCTGGGTAGAGGAGGACTTTTCTACATCTTCATGTAGAGACATAGCTTTGATGTCATGTTGACTTTGTCACAGTGCATTCCCGAGGTGGAGTTTGAAAGAAGGTTTGTAATGGTTTGGCTGTGTAGTAGCTGGCCTAGAAAGTGGATACAATCCTGTTACTCCTAGAGATGGATTATCACAAAGGCCTAGGAGTTTAGGCTCAAAAGCTGCAAGTATTTTCCCATGTTTATGGCAGACTATAATGGTGAGGAATGCTCTCATGTTTGTACCACATCTCCCTTTGGACAGAATGAAAAAACAAAAACAAACAAACCAAAAAAGCTTTTAGAAGGTATGCCTGGATCTCATTTAAATAAAGTGTGTGATTTACAAAGGACCATATTATGCAGAGGACATCTATGCAGAGAATGAATTTGATGTGATAAGCTCCTTTGAGAATCATAGAATCAACCAGTTTGGACGAGACCTCCAAGACCATCCAGACCAACCTAGCACCCAGTCTTAGCCAGTCAACTAGACCATAACACTAAGTTCCTCAGCCAGGCTTTTCCTAAACATCTTCAGGGACAGCAACACCACCACCTCCCTGGGCAGCCCATTCCAATGCCAATCACTCTCTCAGCGAAGAACTTCCTCCTAACATCCAGCCTAGACCTCCCCTGACACAACTTGAGACTGTGTCCCCTTGTTCTGTTGCTGGTTGCCTGGGAAAAGAGACCAACCCCCCACCTGGCTACAGCCTCCCTTCAGGTAGTTGTAGGCAGCAATGAGGTCCCCCCTGAGCCTCCTCTTCTCCAGGCTGCACAACCCCAGCTCCCTCAGCCTTTCCTCCAGACCCCTCACCAGGTTCATCACCCTTCTCTGGACACATTCCAGCGTCTCAACTTCTCTCTTGACTTGAGGAGCCCTGAACTGGACACAGTAGTTAAGGTGCAAACACAGGTCAATTCGCTCTCGTGATAGGGATCTATAAAATCAAGAGGGTAATGGAAATGTGGACAGAGGACAATTATTCATTATTCTCCTGATTCAAGGATTTAGGGGAATTAATTGAACAGATGAAAGATTTCAGGAAGTATAAGGAAAAAAATATTGAACATTCACATAAGATGTAATTAAAACTGTGAAGCTCATTACCACATGAAGGTGGAGATGTAAAAAGGCTGTGATTGCAAAAAGTAACTGCAAAACATCCTGTAGAAAAATCCATTGAGTTTTTCTCCATGCAGCTACTATACACATCTCAAGATTTAAGCTTCAATTCACAGCAGGCTCAGAAAACACACCTTGGAAATAATACTCTCAGATGTCAACTCCTTTCTATTGTAAGAGGTAAGGGATCTTACCTTGATACACTTTAATGATGGCCTATTGCAATAATCTTATGGCTTTATTAATAATTTTTCAGATAAAGAAAGCTGGAAAGATGAAACATAACCATGGATACTTATTAAAACAGAAGATATCGTGTCTGGGCTCCTCAATTCAAGAGAGATGTTGAGGTGATGGAAGGTGTCCAGAGAAGGGCAACAAAGCTGGTGAGGGGCCTAGAACACAAACCCTATGAGGAGAGGCTGAGGGAGCTGGGGTTGTTTAGCCTGGAGAAGAGGAGGCTCAGGGGTGACCTCATTGCTATCTACAACTACCTGAAGGGACACTGTAGCCAGGTGGGGGTTGGTCTCTTCTGCCAGGCAACCAGCAAGAGAACAAGGGGACACAGTTTCAAGTTGTGCTGGGGGAGGTCTAGGCTGGATGTTAGGAGGAAGTTGTTGTGAGAGAGAGTGATTGGCATTGGAATGGGCTGCCCAGGGAGGTGGTGGAGTCACTGCCCCTGAAGATGTTGAATCAAAGCCTGGCTGAGGCACTTAGTGCCATGGTCTAGTTGACTGAATAGGGCTGGGTGCTAGGTTGGACTGGACAATCTTGGAGGTCTTTTCCAACCTTGCTGATTCTATTGGTGTCTGTGTGGATAAAGATTGCACAGGAACATCTATCACTACTAAACACACGCATCTAGAAAGAGTCACAGCAATGTTCCGGTTATCAGCTTGGACATCTCCTATTTTCCCATCTGTAAATAAATAAAAGAACTGAGTCCACTTTACATTTTATAATTCTTCAAAGTGACCTGAAGATTGAAAATTCATAGGAACAGTCAGGGTTGGGACCACAAGGATCATCTAGTTCCAACACCCCCACCGTGGGTGAGGACATCCTACCCTAGACCAGGCTGGTCACAGCCTCATCCAGCCTGGCCCTAAACACCTCCAAGCATGGGGTCTCAACCACCTCCCTGGGCAACCCATTCCAGCCTCTCACCACTCATGTCCAGTCTAAACCTACCCACCTCCAGCTTTGTTCCATTCCCTAGTCCTGTCACTCCCTGATATCCTAAAATTCCCTCCCCAGCCTTTTTGTAGGCCCCCTTCAGATCCTGGGAGGTCACAAGAAGGTCACCTGGGAGCCTTCTCATCTCCAAACCGAACAGCCCCAACTCTCTTAGTTTGTCCTCATAGCAGAGCTGCTCCAGCTCTCTGAGCATCCTCGTGGCCCTTCAGTGGACATGCTCAAGCACTTCCATATGCCTCTTGTAATGAAGGCTCCAAAACTGGATGCAGCACTCCAGGTGGGGTCTCACCAGAGGACAGGGGGAGAATCACATCCCTCGACCTGCTGGCCACACTTAAGTGACTTGAATGGTAGAAAAAGAAGTTGAAAATGGCATATGAGATTAACTTGAGTGAGACAGAAGGGGTGTTGAAAAACTTAAATACCTGCTAAGAAGCCAATTCTACCAACGTTAAAGCTGCTACCTCTGTGCAAGTCATAGTAAAGTCTGCTAGTACTGGGAGACAACAAAGCTCATATGGATGCCAAGCAGAAATCTAATAGATGGTGATACTCTAATGCAGACACCTCGAGAGGCTGCAGTATTTGGAAAAGAAAATGACAAGCTTAATGTGATTTGATTGTACAACAAATTACACTAGGATGGAAAAGGTTGTGCCCTTTTCTAGTTGCTTTACCTCAACTTGTAATGTTCTCAGGTTGTCTTCCCTTGATGTACATCTTGACAAGGAACCTTAAACATTAGGAAATTTGAATAAGAACCAGTTTAACTCTAATACAACAGAAATTCTCACTTTCCAGTAACATCGTCCTTGCAAGGGGAAAAAAAATAGTGATAACTCAAAAATACAACAGTCACAGTATATTGCAACAGTCTCACTCTTCATAATACTTATTTTCCCTTTTGTCTATTTTTTACTCCCAATTTACACAAGTACACCTGAAGAGATAAATGTTCTTGGGATGGATAATTCACAAGACAAGGGATGCAAAGGGAGTGCTTATAATTGTGTTTGATATGATGTGCAGAGTGACTGCAGCGGCATGCACAAAAGCACAAGGATCTTTCTGCCACCTCTGTTAGACAGCAGTCTGTTGCTGTACTTAACTGGTTGTATCCAGTATCTCTTACTAAAACAAGCACCTAAATGTCCTTTGCTTTTTATTTTGATCAACAGATTTGCTGGGAAGTTCATGCTAAAAGATTCACAACAGCAATTTTAGCCGTCAGTGTGGTCTCCTACCAAACATCCAGTACACAAGTAAAATAAAAGAGGTGAGGGGGAATGGATTAGGACCTGAATTATTAATAAGCAATTAAATAAATAATAAAGCTGTATCAACCCAGAATCCAGTCATGGAAATTTAGCTGTCAGATGATGTGGAAGCTCTCCGTGTTGAGGCGATCTGATGAATGCAATCTCATGGGAAGCTGTCACAATGATGAAACAAACCCAGCCTGGGCTAATAGATTTATCTGCTTCTACCTGGCAGATTATAAGAAAATCTGGAGTCACCCTGCTGGTCAGCAGGTATCTGTGGAAAGCTCATCACACAGAAATTCATCATTACAATCAAAAGGAAACGTTTCTCTTTTTTTTGAGCTAGATACCCAGAGATATCATCAGTTGAAGAAAAGCAGAGAGGGAAGACTGCATGTTGGGGTAAAACTTGTAACAGATTGTCAAACCATCTGTAAAGTAGCTAAAGTAGATGATGTGCTGCTGTTGCCTGTTCATGAAGAATTCCCACAGGAGACCCCTTCCCATTTCCTGGGAGAGATAACAGTGCTGTAAATCTAGCACTGCATATTTTTGTCTGAACGTGGAGACATTTTGAGAAGCTGAAATAACCAGTACTTCCAAAAATCCCAGCTGATATGCTGGAGGAGTTAATCGACTTTCAGTTTGTTAAAGATAGGTGCTAACACAGCTCACTTGAAAAGCTACAAACAGTGTCATTAAGTAGGTGATTGCAATAAAAGACAAAGTGACAGCACATGTGGTATCTCTACTATGCGTGTGTGAAACTAAGCCCTCTTCTGGCAGTTGTGCTGGAACCTAGGGCCCTTCCTGAATGCAAATACAAATTTTGCTTTTATTATTTAGAAGCAGAGCAGTCAGTGCTGAAGGCACATCCATGCCATCCACAGATGAGGTCTCCCACATCTACCAAAGAAAGAAAACTTGGAAATTCTCCTCTGACTCCAAAAATGTGTACGAATCTAAGTAGTGGAGAAAACATCTGCAATGAGTGAGTTATTCCTATGCCACATCCACACCTAGCCCTCATGATCTCATTGCTGTCAAAACTACTTCCAGGGAGGCTGTAGCCAGGTGGGGGTTGGCCTCTTCTCTCAGGCAATCAGCAAGAGAACAAAGGGACACAGTCTCAGGTTGTACTGGGGAAGGTCTAGGCTGGATGTTAGGAGGAAGTTCTTTGCAGAGAGAGTGATTGGCATTGGAATGGGCTGCCCAGGGAGGTGGTGGAGTCGCCATGCCTGGAGGTGTTTAAGAGAAGCCTGGCTGAGGCACTTAGTGCCATGGTCTAGTTGACTGGATAGGGCTGGACTGGATGAGCTTGGAGGCCTCTTTCAACCTGGCTGATTCTATGATTCTCAGTAAAGTCTCTCCCAAGCCAAGTCCATGCCCAATCTTCAGTATTTGATTTTATGCAGTTCAAAGGACAGATCATATTTACATGAGATAGCTGTCAAAGTCACACTGCTCAAATCTTATTAAGCAGCTGCCAAAGCCATTACACTTTGCTTTATGTTATTTTTATTAATTCTGTGAATTCTTTCTGTCCTCCCCTCATCAATTTTGAATCATTCTTTGCATGACACTAGCAACCATCAGCCCCAAAGCAAGGGATAGCATAGCTGAAAATCAGCCAGTGTTTATTGTGATTTTTAATATAAAAAAAAAAAAGCTGGAAGCTGCTTAAATACTAATAAAAACAACACACCAAGCCCCAAACAGAGAAAAACAAAACAAAACAAACAAAAATAAAACACCACACCAAAAAAATCCCCAAATCAAACCACAAAAAAAATGCAAGAAACAAAACCAAAGCAAAATGAATGAAAAAAAAACCAACAAAAGCAAAGGAAAAAAAATAATCAAAGGTTGACTTGATAATCAGCATTTTCCAACAGATTCTGCATGTATGAAAGGGAAAAATCTGGCAGAAAGATCAATTCCACTAAAAAAGGATCAATGTTTTGGAAAAAAAATGTTAAAGTATAGAAAATCTTTGACCGTGACACTATCAGGAAAACAGCACCAGAAAAAGCAATTCTCCTTTCCAAGATATTTTAACGTAAGTATTTGTGCTAGTTTGAGCCTAGATGGGGTATTTTGGTGAGATGAATTTGATTATAGGCTGTGAAAAGGAAACAATGGTGATGTCTACTTCACTCATAGTCCTGTTGAGATGGATAAAAATAAGAACATAAACATACATAACAGAGTTGCTCTCTGGCTGCATGCACCTCTCTCCCTAACTTGCTGTCTGTGCAACTAATCCATCTGCTCCCTAACCTCCCTGGCTGATTCTCCAAACTCACCTCGAATGTAAGGTAGAGTCTGGGATAAGGTAGAGAGGTGGAAAGGTGGTTGGGAGCCCCTCCTGGGCACTCTGTTTTCTGGGAGGAGTGTTGTGTTTTTGTATTACCTTCTTAACTTGTATATTTTTGTATATACTGTAAATATCTGCTTGTATATTGTGCTAAACTGTAAATATATAAGCTTCATTCTGTTTTCCAGCTCGGCTGAATCTAGTCTGGGTGATTTCATAAGAGCGAGGGGGGCAGGTAACACTCAAACCATCACAAAAAGCAAAACACATAATGTGCAATGAAATAATGATATCCCTATTTTTCAAACCAGAGAGTTTAAACTGAAGTAATGCTGAAGTAAAATTGTTATGTACACATAACACCAAAGTAGCCTATAACAAAGCAAATTGTGTGAACTCTCTGTGACTCCCCCCCCCCTCCCCTTTTCTATAGTCTATTTACAGTCATGCTGTCTTGTCAAGAAATAAAATGTGCAAACAATAATCAAAGGCATTTGATTCAGGTATCAACAAAGGTCAAGAGCAGAATTTTCAGAAGCTGCAATGTAAACAGAACTGATATTTTAATGGGAAAAGAATGTGCAAGTAGTTTGGAAATTCCAATTTATCTTCAATGTCCACTGAATTTGTATTAATATTATAACACAGTGTTGCAATCTATAAACCTTTCAGGGGTAAAAGATGAGAGATTCTGTAACATTGGACCCCTGGAATTGTATGTACCAATGACACCTGACACATTGACATGTATCTGCTGCCCTCAGTGGAAAAAATCTGTTTAGAAAACAGAGGTAAAAATAAATTAGCACTGTGATATCAAGGAACAGCTCCACATTCAACTCTTGTTCTCTGTCGATAAGGGTCTGCAAAGACAGTGAGACGAGAGATACTTCCATGAGTACTTCAGACAAGCACTTAAGCTGAAGATCAACTTCACCTCAGATTTGCTTCTTAGTATGAAATGCCAGTGCCCTACTAGGTACGCAAACAAGAAATGGTTCTAGAGGCAATACCGTATTTCCTTCTGTCTCCTCTGAGTACATTCTTCCACGTGCTTTTCAGCACCTGCTGTACATCTTCACTTACCAAGTGGCTTGTGGTGAACAAAATACTTAATTAAACCTGACTGATCCCTTAGCTAGTGTCCTTCCAAACAAAAACCTACGATTTTACTGCTCATGTAGGATCTGAGTCAAAACTTCTTACTAAATTCAATGATTGTTGGATCAAGAGACTCTAAAAAGTAATAGGAATAATTAGGATCTCCTGGTTAACTTCCCTTTTTTTTTTCTTTTAAAATGATATTTCATACACTTTGCCATTTTATGTACAGACCTCTGGCTTTGGACCAAATGCTAGCTAATGTAAACCAGCTTCACACCACCCTGTATATTCAGTGGAGCTACGCAAGCTAGTAGCAAGCCTTAGAGTTATTTGTTTGTGCATCACACTACTAGCTCCTGTTATTGCTTGTGCTAGTTTGAAGCTAGCTAGAATGCTGTGGTGAGAAGAACCAGATTACAGGCTGTGAAAGGAAAACAAGGCTGATGTCTACTTCACCCATAGGCTTCCTGAGAGGTGCAAGAAGAATCATCAAAACATAGATAAGGCACTTGCTTCTGCTGGGGAACTGGCTGAGCTGCATCTCACTCTCTTGACTAATCCACTTTGCTTCCTAACCCCTGGCTTGAACCTCCATTCTTTCTTGGGACTGGGGTAAGGTTGAGAGGGGTAGGGGGAAGTTGAAGGGGCAGTTGGGAGCCCCGCCTGGGGACTCAGATTTCTGGGAGGGGAGTTGTGTTTCTGTATTACCTTTTACCTTGTATATTTCTCTACATAACTGTATACACTGTAAATATCTGCTTGTATATTGTGCTAAGCTGTAAATAATAAGCTTCAATTTCCAGAGCCAGATGAGTCTAGTCTGCTCGATTTCCAAAGTGTGGGGGGTGTGAGTAACACCCAAACCATCACATCTTCGGAAAGCTAAGGGAGTAGTAGGAAACAGGTGAAAATAAATTTGGGGATAATACAGTCTGTCTTGTATTTCACAGTAAAAGGACTTCTGGTTTTGAAATGTTGAATAATAAGTCTTAGTAAAGTATTCATCATTAGATACTTCAAAGGCTTTATGGTATACTGTTTAGAATCCTATGGGAAAATCTATTGCTGGCATATTGTTCCTCCTAATTACCATTAACGTTAATTAATAAGTTTATGTTAGCTCAATCTCATCATTACTCCATAATGTGTACTTAAAAAATTACGATAATGAATTCCAACTTCATCTGAATGTAATAAAATAAAGATTAATGTCCCCCAGGGCTAGGATGGAATAGGATTCAGGGTAATCCAAAATAGTCATAAATGAAAAGTTTTATATCCATCAATTATTGATGCTGACACAGTAAATGTAAGGTGTGATTCACAACGTGGTTATCAAGCAGGTCCCTACCCTCATATCATAAGTACCGTGGCTGTCATGACTTGGTCAGAATTGCTTTGCTGAGTATGAAATGCTGCGTTCTCATTTTCCCTTTGTGTCTCTATCACTCTTGAAATCTGTCAACTTCTGTATGGCATGAAAAAAGTAAACCTCCCACTTTGTTAAATAAAACATATTTTTCCACAAGCCTAGATAGGATGTGCAGCTATAACAACAGAACAGAAAATAAGTGTGATTCAGAGACATCCAATATCATCTTAGCATGCTTACAATTAAAAACTTCAGGGTCTATCTCAGACACAAGTGTCTGTCACAGATATTATTCACCCTGTCAGGACAGTATCCCAGAAAAAGTTCATATGCAATGAAATATGAATGAAGTCATGAAATAATCTCCATAGAATCAACCAGTTTGATGACCTCCAACGTCATCCAATCCAACCTAGCACCCAGCCCTATCCAATCAACTAGACCATGGCACTAAGTGCCTCATCCAGGCTTTTCTTCAACACCTCCAGGGACAGCAGCTCCACCACCTCCCTGGGCAGCCCATTCCAATGCTAATCACTCTCTCGGCGAAGAACTTCCTCCCAACGTCCAGACTAGACCTCCCCCAGCACAACTTGAGACTGTGTCCCCTTGTTCTGTTGCTGGTTGCCTGGGAGAAGAGACCAACTCCCACCTAGTTACAGCCTCCTTTCAGGTAGTTGGTGAAGAATCGAAAGGAAAATGTCAATGTAAGGCTACAGCAGATTCCATAAACAGAGAAATTTTAGGTAAGAGTAACAGAAGAGAGGAACAGAAATCCACACTTCATTGCAATATCACCTTTACAGATGCAGCTAGATCTTTAAAATGACAATGTACATGGATTCATCTGTTTCAAACATAGATAACAGAACTTCTCTGATTTAAAAAACACCAAAACCAACATATACCCTCAAAACTATGAAATGATTGTGGAAACAAAGTACAGGAAGACACAGTAACAAATCACCCTAATATTATCAGAGGAGATTTGACTGTTCCTCAGTCTCTCTATCACTTGTTTTCCCCAAGTACAAAATGAGAAAAATCTCTTTAAAAACAACTTTACTATAGCACAAAATATTTTATAGATGACATGAGGTTGTACCATGTAAAAGTGCAAGGCACAAAGTATTTACAAAGTGCACATAGGTTCAAGTGCCACAGTGCTGTTAAACAGTATCCTGTGTACCTTTGTTTCTTTGTAAACAAAAATTTCCTTCCCTCTCTCCATGTCTGTATGCACAAAATGAGGAGTTAGAGGGCACCATTAATAAATTCACAGATGACACAAAGTTAGGTGGAAGTGTGGATCTGCTTGAGGATAGGGAGGCTCTACACAGAGACTTGGATCAGAGCAGTGGGCTGTGGTCAATGGGATGTACTTCAACACAGCAAAGTGCTGAGCTCTGTGCTTGGGTCACAATAACTCCACACAAGTCTACAGGCTTAGGGAAGTGTGGCTGGAAGATTATGTGGCAGAAAGGGACACAGGAGTTCTAATCAACAAGCAGCTGCATATAAGCCACCAATGCACCCAGGCAGCAAAGAAAACCCATGGCATTCTGACTTGTATAAGCAACAATGTGACCAGCAGGAGTGACCAAACTCTATTTACTCTCATTTTTGCAGTGTTGTGTATTCGTAGTGAGCTGGAAAGCTTTTGAAGCAGGGCAGTTGTCACTTACTTGAGTTCTAGAGTACTGTATTTGCTAGCTAAATTAAAATGTAGAAGTTTCACATGTGAAAGTAATAGAAGAAAGTGGACTGCTACATTGTGCAATAATAAGGCCAACTCAGTGACAGTGGAAGGGACAAGTTCATGATAAAATCATAGTCTTCTGCCACAAGATTTATGATTTTTTGATACTGGAAAACTGCAGAGCATACAAGTTTCAGAGTTCTGGAGATTCTGTTTGGGATTTTTTGGGGGTGTTTTGTTTGTTTGGTTTTACAAAAAATACATATTAAAAAAATCAATTGTTTTGGCATAAATTGAATTCTGTTTATTTTCAAAAGTGAAAAGTCTTTTTTGTTTCCCTTTGCTCACAGAAAGGGCTCCTTCCTATCCATTGGCATAGGAGACACAGAGGAATAGAGAGCTTATTATGGCAAGAAGTGTTTATCTGTTGCAAAACACCTTTGCAGAATCCTGATTAGCTTGCCACAGGAGATGTGGTCAAGGCCCTCACAGTGTGATCAAAGGCAATACCACATGGACTCCAGACGATTCAATGTGAATTATGCCATACTGATCATTTCGGCTATCAATATATCCCTCAGGACCACAAGAGGAGGTTCAGGGGTGACCTCATTACTGTCTACAACTACCTGAAGGGAGGCTGTAGCCAGGTGGGAGTTGGTCTCTTCTCCCAGAGAACCAGCAACGGAACAAGGGGGGACAGTCTCATGTTGTGCTGGGGGAAGTCTAGGCTGGATGTTAGGAGGAAGTTGTTGTGAGAGAGAGTGATTGGCATTGGAATGGGCTGCCCAGGGAGGTGGTGGAGGCAACATCCCTGGAGGTGTTGAAGAAAAGCCTGGCTGAGGCACTTAGTGCCAGGGTCTAGTTGACTGGGTAGGGCTGGGTGCTAGGTTGGACTGGATGATCTTGGAGGTCTCTTCCAACCTGATTGATTCTATGATTCTATGACAAGGCACACGCCTACACATTAGCATAATTAGTCGAGGACAACTCACTCCATCAGCATAAACCACACCTTGATTTTCTCATTAATGAGGTGTCCATTATCTATTCTGTCTGAGATAAGTTACCCAACTGCTTGCAAAAACCAAGGTCACAATCCATCTGTTATTACTCTTCATTTTGCATTCCCACATTTATCTACAGTAATGACTTCAAAAACCAAACCGATACACATCTAAAAACTTCTGACTCCTTCTGAAAAGCGTAGCCATACAGTTTGCATCCCTGCCTTGGTTCCAAATAGGTTTCCAGAAACAAAAAAAGCTCTCAAGTCTCCTATCTGAGCAGCCTCACCACTCCCCATGCATATCCTATCCAAAACCATCATGCCAGTACACTACAGGAAGGGTTAGGAACACTCTGCGGTCACTGTATTCAGCCTGCAGCAATTTTGAAAGAGTCCTTGAGATCATGCAATAGATGCTCAAAACAGACAAAAGGCTGATCCCCGAGCACCCCCCCAAAACTCTCCTTCATGGAGATCTCTTTTCAGAAGAGAAGAGACAGAAGTAAACCAGGGCACGAGGGATTTTTGGTGTTTAAGTGTTTAAGCTTTTATCCTCTAAATCTGAGGAAAAAAACTACAAGGGAAAGGAAGAGCTTGAACTTATACAGTGCTTCCAACAATAAAAAATGTTAGAATGTGAGATGACGAGGTACAACAAGGCCAGTGATATTTAGGAATATTGCATCAAGGCTGTTACAGAAGCCAAAGAGAAAAACACAACAAAACAGAAAACAACTATAAGGGTTGCACTTTTGTGACCATGAAGGCAAATGGGATCCTGGGGTGTATTAGGAAGAGTGTGTCCAGCAGATCAAGGGAGGTTCTCCTCCCCCTCTACTCAGCCCTGGTGAGACCTATCTTGAATATTGTGTTCAGTTTTGGGCTCCACAGTTGAAGAGGAACAGGGATCTGCTGGAAAAGGTCAGCAGAGGGCTACAAGGATAATTAGGGGACTCGAGGGTATAGCTTATGAGGAGAGGCTGAGAGACTTGAGACTTTTTACTCTGGCAAAGAGAAGACTTAGAAGGGATTTAATAGATGTTTATAAATACCTGAGAGCTGGCCAAGAGAGGGGGGACAGGCTCTGCTCACTTGCTCCCTGTGATAGGACAAGGAGCAATGGGTGTAAGTTGCAGCAAGAGAGGTTCTGCCTCAACACAAGGGGGAACTTCTTTACTGTAAGGGTCACAGAGCACTGGAACAGGCTCCCCAGGGAGGTTGTGGGGTCTCCTTCCATGGAGACTTGGAAGGCCTATCTGGATGTGTTCCTCTGTGATCTGTGTTAGGTAGTATTGCCCTGCTCTGGCAGGGGGGTTGGACTCCATGATCTCCTTGGGTCCCTTCCAACCCCTAACATCCAGTGTGATCCTGCGAACTTCATCGCCAAACAGAATATTTACTTGCTTTTAAATAAGGGTACCTGTCTTTGGTCATCACTTTATGCAGCTGCATATCATACTATGCTTTCCCCATCAAACAGAGGTCTAGCCACATCATAGGTTTTGTCACAGCTCCCTTGGGTAAGGTCAGTCCCTGGCCCCAAATGATTGCCCACAAACAACTGCATTATATTTTTATCCCCAAGTAAAAGAATTTTGCTACAGTATGACATTTATCTTCTCAGTGGAATATATTTATATTAAAAACAAGTATATCTTTGTTGTTTCACTGAATATCTCACTCCAGCTGAGCTGAATACAATGCAAGTCAATAGCCAGTGCTAAAGAAAGATGAAAAATGGTCAGAAAAAAAAAATTCCAGAAGCAATATCTGCAGTATAACCTCCAGCCAAAGGGATTCCACTACATCATTCAAGTGGCATTGATTTGATCTAAGTGAGAACAAGTGTAAAGAATGCTCAACAGAAGGACAGAAGAAATTTCAGCAACAAAAAGTTGCAGCCACTCACTGCATCTTCCCGAGACACCCAGTAACAGACAGGACAAGTTTATCTCATGATCTTACCTGAGCTTTATTACTTGAGAATATGAATGACTAGAAGACAGAGTCCAGGAGCACTCCTGGATACCATCTACCCTCAGACAGCCTGCAGGATCAGACTAGACTTAATTTGAGCTGCAGTTTCATGAGATGCCCGTTTCGTGGGCATCAGGTCTTCAGCACAAATTGAGTAACACCATAAAGCTGCTCCTATTGGTCCACTCTACTTGCCAGTGTAGATGTGCTAGTTTGAAGCCAGATAGAACATTTTGGTGAGAAGAAAGGAAACAATGGTGATGTCTACTTCACTCATAGGCTTGCTGAGATGGATTAAAAACCAAGAATATAAATATAGCTAACAGAGTTGCTCTCTCTGGCTCTGGCTGCCTGCAATTCTCTCCCTAACTTGCTGCCTGTGTAACTAATCCTTCTGCTTCCTAACCCCCCTGGCCAATTCTCCAAACTTGCCTTGAATGCAAGGCAAAGTCTGGGGTAAGGCAGAGGGGTGGGAGGTGGAAGGGTGGTTGGGAGCCCCTCCTGGGGACTCAGGTTTCTGGGAGGAGTGTTGTGTTTCTGCATTACTTTTTAACTTGTCTATTTCTGTCTATAGCTGTATAGATTGTAAATACCTGCTTGTATATTGTATATAAAGCTCCATTCTAATTCCCAGTTCAGCTGAGTCTAGTCTGGGTGTTTTCGTAAGAGACGGGGGAGCGAGTAACACCCAAACCATCACAGTAGACATACCTGGAGAGACACAAAACTATCTGTGTACATCTGCCTCTCAAAGATCTCTGGGTTAAAAAACAAAATACTTGATTTATGGGTTAGAGAAAATAAGAAGTTGCTCTTAACAGAGTAACTGACAAGAGATTTTGCAAGAGAAAGGTCCAAAATTTCTGCTTCAATTTTGCTAACACTGGATGTTCTGGTGCTAGAAATTTAACTTGACCATGTAAGTTCCACTATCATGTGTTAATTTTATTTAGAAGTCAATGATTTAGTAACTTACTCAAAAAGTTTTACTTCCTATCTACAAGGCTTGATTCTTAATAACATAACTAGAAGAGAAGCTAAGCTACACTTCACTTGAATATTTTGGCTTGCGCTTTGGTGTGGTGGAAGATTTTAAACCATGCAGCTGCTGAGGTAGTAAGTAGTGGAAACAAAGGGGAAATGTCAGCAATTAATTAAAATGCACTATAAAAATGGAAACAGAAAAGGAAGGAAAGGCTTTCAAGAGGGAAGAGATCTTTAAAACACACAAAATATACTAGATGATAGAAGTCTGTAACAGAATACAGGTCCAAATTCTTAAAGTTCACCTTGGTCTGAAAGGAATGACTTTATATACATAAACATTTACTGCATCCAGTGCTGGAGCCCCTACTACAAGAGGGATGTGGAGAGGCTGGAGCATGTCCACTGAAGGGCCATGAGGATGCTCAGAGGGCTGGAGCAGCTCTCCTGTGAGGACAAACTGAAAGAGTTGGGGCTGTTCAGTCTGGAGAAGAGAAGGCTCCCAGGTGATCTTCTTGTGGCCTTCCAGAATCTGAAGGGGGCCTACAAAAAAGGCTGAGTAAGGACTTTTTAGGCTCTCAGGGAGTGACAGGACTAGGGGGAATGGAACAAAGCTAGAGGTGGGTAGGTTCAGGCTGGGCGTGAGGAGGAAGTTGTTGAGCATGAGAGTGGTGAGAGGCTGAAATGGGTTGCCCAGGAAGGTGGTTGAGACTCTGTCCCTGGAAATGTTTAAGACCAGGCTGGATGAGGCTGTGGCCAGCCTGATCTAGGGTAGAGTGTCCTGGCCCATGGCAGGGGGGTTGGAACTAGATGATCCTCGTGGTCCCTTCCAGCTCTGACTGATTCTAAGAGCTCAGTGCTTCTTAATGCAATATGCCCTGCGGGACACAGTGCATGTTTATTAGTTTTATACCAGCTTTATTTCTATAATTTAGAAGAAGTATTTAATCACTAGATGTTACTGGTTACAAATGAGAAATTCATGTGCTATCAAATCTAATAAAATAGTATATCTAGAGAAATTAAAAAAAAAAAACAAACAAACAAAACAACACAAAATAGAATTTGTGATGCCAAGAACAAAAAGAGAGCCCTTAGTAACTGAAATTATCTGAACTATTAAACGTTTTTGTTAACCTTGTAAATCACTTCAGGCCTTGTGGAACTACAGAAATAATAATTTATTCCCCCTCCAAAAAGAAAAGCTTTCAGCAGAGTGTGATAGATAACCTAGGGGGAAAAAAAGAAGAAGAAAATGAAATGCTGAGCAGAACTTTCACAGGGTACGAGTTAAATAGATCTCACTCATCACATCTTCACCAGGAGATAACTAAGAAAAGCACCAGCTTCATAGAACTTTCTGCTCTTATTTCAGATAACAGAACTTCTGTAGTAGGAAAGGAAGTATGTTGGTTACATTGCTAAAATATCTACAGATTTCATGTACAGTGAAGCCTAAGTGCACATAAGGTTACAGCTGTCGAGAGAAAATTCATCCTGACTTACTGATGTGCCCTAAGTTTCAGCCAACAATTTCTATGTGATTTTACAACAGAAAGTGAGTTGACAGGCAGCATTCATGTGGGTACATATCTTCCTGTGGAGGCTTTGTCCACACAGAAGTGAGAAGTACTGCTTGCTGCTCAGATGCCCAAGTCACATGCCAATGTTCACAGCCTACTCCTCATCCACATTCTGAATAACTGACAGATGACCATCAGTTACAAATGACTGACAAACAAGGAAAGGAGGAAGGCACACATCAGTATTTCAAAGCTCTACTTTCTCAGAGCAAATAACACACACTGACAGGCAGTCAGAGAGTGCTGATACCTTTCAGGCAATGCATGGGTAAGTGAATGGTTTGCCTAAGCTCGGGTACTCTTACAATAATTATGTAAGACAGCAATGAGGCAGCATTGCTGGTTTCTATTTATAAACACTGTAGCCTGGAGAAGTATTAACAGCCCTCTAGAATCAATGGAAAAACAGAAGTACTTCCACTTCACAGTTCAGAAGGACTGCTGAACACCTAGGCAAGATTAAACCACCTTCCTTGTTTTTTGTTTTTTTTTTTGTTGGGGGGTTGTTTTGTTGATGTTCTCTTTTGTTGTGTATCTGCTGGTTTTGTTTTGTTGTAGCTTTTGTGTGTGTGTGGTTGGGTTTTTGTTTTGTTATTTTTTCTAAGCAGAAAAAAAATCTTTTTACAACTCTCTGTGTTTCACTTAGCATTGTTTTCCCACAATAACAGAAAGGGTGGTTAAGACCACGAAGCTATTGCTTCAGAGTAAAGACTAGGACAATGCTGCTGCACAAACGAATGGCACAGAAAAAGCAAAACACATTAAGACACAAACACAGTCCCTTTTTAGCATAGTTCCTCAAGCAAGCATGTACAAATTAACTCTATTTTTAAAGCCTTCATTTGTTTCTCTGTGAAGGTGAATCTCAGAGTCCAAATCACTTGTCACAGGGATTCCCTCTCCAAACTGCGTTTCTCACTGTTCTAACACGACATAATAGTGCATTATTCCAGCTAGAGAGAAAGCAGGAGAGAAAGCAAACCTTGTGACTGTCGTGTATGTGTTGCTTTACACTAATAATCAAAGCAATTATTTGACCATTTCACAAAGCCATAGATCTGAGAGAGCTGATGGCAAAAGGTGGTTGGTTTGGCATTTTCCCAGTTGAGCTGCTGGAAGGGCTCTGGGGGCTGTGTGGTGTCTTCTCTTCTCACATGCTCCCTGTGACAGGACAAGGAGCAGTGGCCATAAGTTGCAGCAAGAGGTTCCACCTCAACACGAGGGGGAACTTCTTTATTGTAAGGGTCACAGAGCATTGGAATAGGCTCCCCAGGGAGGTCGTGGAGTCTCCTTCTCTGGAGACTTTCAAGGCCTGTCTGGATGTGTTTTTCTGTGATCTGTGTTAGATAAGATATTATTATCCTGCTCTGGCAGGGGGGTTGTACTCGATGATCTCCTTGGGTCCCTTCCAACCTCTAATATCCTGTGATTCTGTGTCCCTCATTGTCATTTAGTCCTTGGTAGTGCACAAAGCCTCCTAATTTCACAAACTATTCAAAACTCAGTCACTATTTCCAGGAATAGGGACAGATCAAAAGGGAAGCTGTTGTAAAACCTCTGATTCATACAAAAAAGAAACATGGAAGTCACAAAGGACAAGATGGTATTTGCTAAGTAACAAGTTTGGATTAAGCCAAAACACTTTAAAGCTTTGAATGGAGAAGTTAGACAATATTTTCACTATTGCTAAAAAGCATGGCATAAATTGAGAAGTAGTAGTTAAATCTTAAGGTGTGAATAGTGCTGTATTTTTGCAGGCCATGCATGCAAAACAAAAGATTTGCAGAAGTTCTTGTAGCTGTCCTGGAAGGCTAATAGACATATCCTTCTGCTGATGGGGGAAGCAAGTGTGGGAGGAAAACAAAGGCTTGGGCCATTATGTCCCCTCCCAAAGTGATAAACAGGTACCTGCACGTGTTTAGGTACTTGTTGGTGTCTTGCCCAAGTAAAGGTGAGCAATCCCTGGGTTCACCTAATATGGTCAGTTTTGCAAATGCCATTTTGATTGATGAATCTTTCTGGCCAAAAGACCCATTATACTAGGGCAAGTAACATAAATTGAGCTAAGCTGCAAGCAGTTGTGCTGCTTCTGCCTCCCTGCTCTTGGACAATGTGTTCTGCTCTGCCTCATGCTTCAGACTAGCTTAGCCCTGGTATTTTGGGCTTGAACTACCTGGAACTTAATTGCCTCAAGTTTCCCAGGAGAAGACATTTAAGTGCCTCACGACGTGGCAAGAAGTGCCACCAACATGGTGCTCTCTGCACATCTGCAAGAGATCCTGCCTGCACCTCTGCAAACTTCTGTGCCAAGAGGAACCAAGATCACATCAAAGATTGCCTGCCTCTTTCCCAGCACCCTGGGAAGGTCTAGAAGCCTCTCAATGGCCAAGCAGTTCCAACACTGCCACAAAGGAGCCAGAGACTATTCTAAAATTTCTACTCCACCACAGTGAGCAGCACAGACATTCCCTAGAGCTCCAGGTTGCCCATTTGTAAGTGGGGCAAAGCCATTTTGTGGCTAAACTTCTCCAATTTTCTGATTCTCCTAAATGAATGAATTGCCCATAAGCATCCTTGTGAAGATTTTCCTGACTGAGAGGCCAAATTTAACTAATTTGTACATAGGTGTGGGTGGGGCTTTCTGGAAATAAATTTAGCTGCATACTTTGCAATTCCTGCCTTGTTAATTTCTACAACTGAATCAGTAGTACAGGCAACGTCTCTGCCAAAGTATTTCATACACTTGCAGTTCTCTGTCTCATGTGCCCTCCATCCCCTCCCAGGAGTGTGCAGAAATAGTTCATTTTGAGGTTACCAATACTTGCTTTTAAACCTGTCTTTTCCAAAATCTTTCATATTTATGCCTTTCAGTGTAGATGAACTGCAGGAAAGAAGGATGACAGCCAACAAGCACCTACTGACACAAACCATGCAGTGCGCTGAATGGTACTGCTTCCAGAGCAACTATGAACATCCTAAGAGAAAAAATGGCCTGATGTTCAGGGCAGCAAATCAAAAGTTATTGTTTGCTGCTTCAGTAGGTGTTTTTCTGCAACAGCTACACTTTACTAAGAGTGTGCACAAGGGAGACGCAACAGCAGGTCAGACGAATGAGTGAAGCTGAAACAAAAGACATCCCTTAGACCATGGCTTATCAGAAACTCAGGATGCACAGAGGTGCAGCAGCCATAGCTCCAAGAAAGGCAAGATGTTTTTCATATGGTTGTTATGAAACTGTGAAGAAATGAAAACTGCCAAGTGTCCATGCTGATGGTGCTTTTTAAATGTGCAGGCAGCTCCAGGAACTGGAAGAGAGAAGAGTTTCTTTTGCTACATTTTAATTACTTTCATTTTAAAATGTAGCTCTCTGAGGAAAGTCAGAGGCTATTCCTGTGCTGCTGCCTTTAAGGGTACAAAGAATTCATCAAAATTCCTACCAGGAAGCAGGTGGATGTAAGCAGTACCACTGGGTAGACAGTGACAGGTGATGTTCTATGCCAGGCCAACAGGGCTAGAACAGGGATGTTGGCTGCACCGCAGAGTTGATGCAGCAGTTGAACAGATTTCCAGCATGAGAATCAGGAAAAGGTGCTTTGCTAAGCAAGTATCTTTAATTCACCTAGTCAGCTAAATGTTTTCCTGTCTTGTTAGTCATACTCCTAACACCACAGCAGAGGCAAGATGTCAAAGGCACCACACGTGGCTTCTGTGTAACTATATTACAGTGTCTGCAGCTATGAGTTTGAACACTGTAGGCAAAATTCCTGAGGGTGCTCAGGCTCTGGTGAGACAGTAGATATCCATGGTCTTCTCTTCTTAGTGGCAGGAGAATTCCCTGATCTTGAAACCTCACCACTGTTTGGGCAAAACTTCTCTTCCTTTCCTTTTATTTTCTTCAGCAGCAAGTATCCTTTTACAGATAAAGGGGTTATAGTGTTGAGATTAGACTGGGTCACACTGTCCTGGAAACCAACTATCAGTCTAAGATATAGCAAAATTTCCTCCTCCAGTGAGCTGAGTAGCTTTTGATCAAATGAAGCATACCCTACTGTTGTCTTCAGAGATGTTTATAGAATCAACCAGATTGGAAGAGACCTCCAAGATCATCCAGTCCAACCTATCACCCAGCCCTGGCCAATCAACTAGACCATGGCACTAACTGCCCCATTCAGTCTTTTGTTGAACACCTCCAGGGACGGTGACTCCACCACCTCCCTGGGCAGTCCATTCCAATGGCAAATCACTCTCTCTGGCAAGAACTTCCTCCTAACATCCAGCCTAGAGCTCCTGTTTATGTGAGAGGTATGTTAGCTTCTCCTTTATGTGCTCACTCCCACTCACTTCACTTGAAATTACTTGTAAGTTGAATTTTGTTTAGTTTACAGACTCTGAAGTTGAAATACTGCTTTTACAACTTAATGCACATTAGGCAGTTTAAAAGGCTCCTTCTATTCCTACCGAGGGTTCAAAATGTCAGGAAAGAATGAGTTGTCCTTGATCATCTGGGATTTCCATAGTTGCAAACTAAGTCCTGAAGACTGTTTCCACAATATGTAAAACTGAGCCTTTAACCCAACTTCTTTATTTCTCAGTTGTGTGCTGGCAGAGTGCTTGATGTCCTATGGGAAATACAGGGAAACAAATATCTAACTCTCCTCATAAGGTCTTGCAATCAGAGAGAGAATGGAGCTCGAATGCTAAACATATTGATCTAGACAAACTTTTCTAAGTGGATCTTCAGTTCTTACTTTTTTTTTATCCAAACCACCTAGCTTCCCTACTTACACGCTGGAAGAGTTTTTTTTCCTTCAGACTGTTCTCCTGTGACAGCAGGGTGGTTTTGTTTTTCTACATTTTTCTCTGCAGAGATCTCTATCTAAAAATGAAGCTTTCCTGTAACATCTGTCAAGACAAATTTCTCAAGAACTAGTAACTGAATAGTACCTGAGATGTTCTTAAGGTGTATTTTCTTATCAGAGGATGTTAGGGGTTGGAAAGGACCTAAGGAGATCAGAGTCCAACCCCCCTTGCCAGAGCAGGACAATGCTATCTAACACAGATCACAGAGGAACACATCCAGACAGGCCTTGAAAGTCTCCAGAGAAGGAGACTCCACAACCTCTCTGGCAAGCCTATTCCAGTGCTCTGCGACCCTTACATAAAGAAGTTCCCCCTTGTGTTGAGGTGGAACCTCTTTTGCTGCAATTTACACCCACAAAATTTACACCCATAAAGTTACACCCAGAAATTTACACCCATTCTTATGGGATTCCTCCTTTTACATGGCACAAACTGAAGCTTTCATATCCCTTTCCATACTAAAAAGTAGGATCTGCTTCAGTGCTGGATACAAAACACTTTCACTGCAGTCTCAAAGCCTGCTAAATAACAATGGACTTTTATTGTAGATAGCCCAATGTGATGTCTTGCAAAAGGCATTAAGTTTGGGAATGAGGAGGGCAGCTTAGGTTAACAACATCAAGGCAGAAATGCTATTTGCAGTGAAGAGCAACATTTCATTCTCCAGATCTCTGGCAACAGGAATAGAGGAATATTGAGCTTCAGACCATAAAGGAAGATTTGAAAATAGCTTAACAAGCAGCTTTGTAAAATGTCCAATGCTGTGGGGACTTAGCTAGCCTTTCATGGAGACAGATCTGAAAGCAGATCAGGAGTCTTGTAAGTAACCATGATCTGAACTACTTGTGTGAGTTGGAGAAAACGAGCCTGGACACCATAACCATGACAGAAATGGCAATTGACATAGTGTAAAGGGAATTTACAAGGAAGAGAGCCACAGGTAATACCCTAAAATACCTTTTTGATACTGTTGTACAGCACAAATGAAAGAGACTCTAAAACTGCCATTTAATTCTCAGAGTTTTGATGAATACTGTCTCTGTACATTGAATGACAACCATCCCAATTTGCTGAATTTGGACTGTGTTCACAAATCAGAGGCAAAAAGCTTCTGCAGCCCTTGTATAAATTATGACTGACTCATCACAATAGCAAAACTCACAGAACTCTGTGGTTAATTATTTATTTTTCTCTACTCTTCCACAAAAGTATGCACGGGCAGCAAAGGTTACAACAGTAGTTTTACAGAAATCTGAAAGCCTTTCCTAGTCATTTTATTATTTTAGTAGTTTGGGTTTTGTTTTTATAGTATTTTTTGGGGTTTTTTATTTGCTTTGTGGTATTTTTGTTGTTGTTTTGGTTTGTTTTGTTTTTTTTTTTCCCCCAAGTACCTAATCCTATAAACAAAACCACACCCCACTCCACAATATTTGTTATGGCTATGAGCTTGTTATCAGGGTGCTAGGATACTCTAAGAAACTTTAGTTTTTGCTAATTGCCTGAGACAATATTTATAAAGTCATCAAATGTCAGGGGCTGAAAAGGACCTTGAAAGATCATCTAGTCCAAACCCACAGCCAGAGCAGGATCACCTACACCAAGATCACACAGGACTGCATCCAGGTGGGTTTTGAATATCTAGAGAGGGAGACTCCACAACCTCCCTGGGCAGCCTGTTCCAGTGTTCTGTCACTCTCACAGTGAAAAAATTCCTCCTCATGTTTAAATGAAACTTCCTATGCCTCAGCTTCCACCCACTGCCCCTTGTCCTGTCATTGGGCATCACCGAGCAGAGCCTGGCTCCAGCCTCCTGGGCACTCACCCTTTACATATTTAATAACATTGATGGGGTCACCTCTCAGTCTCCGCTTCTCCAAGCTAAAGAGCCCCAGCTCCCTCACTTTCTCCTTGTAAGAGATGTTCCATTCCCTTAACCATCTTTGTGGCTCTGCGCTGGACACTCTCAAGCAGTTCCATGTCCCTTGTGAACTAAGGGGGGCAGAACTGAATACAGACTCCAGCTGCAGCCTCACCAGGGGAGGCATCTGGAAATGAATGCTGAATCCTCTTCACCTACTGAATCTCTATCTTCTCACTCTTATCCTTCTAAGTATCACAAACTGGCTCTCAGCAGGACTGGGGTATAGTGATGTACTGAAGGAGATTATGCTTCTGAATGTCACCAGTGCTTGAAATAGTTCAGTGCAGTGCCACAAAGGTGATGATAGAATCATGGAATCAACCAGGTTGGAAGAGACCTCTAAGATCATCCAGCCCAACTTAGCACACAGCCCTCTCCAATCAACTAGACCATGGCACTAAGTGCCTCAGCCAGGCATTTCTTCAACACCTCCAGGGACAGCGACTCCTTCACCTCCCTGGGCAGCCCATTCCAATGCCAATCACTCTCTCTGGCAAGAACTTCCTCCCAGCATCCAGCCTAGACCTACCCTGGCACAACATGAGACTGTGTCCCCTTGTTCTGTTGCTGCTTGCCTGGCAGAAGAGACCAACCCCCACCTGGCTACAGCCTCCCTTCAGGTAGTTGTAGACAGCAATGAGGTCAGCCCTGAGACTCCTCTTCTCCAGGCTAAACACCCACAGCTCCCTCAGCCTCCCCTCACAGGGCTGGGCTCCAGGCTTCTCACCAGCTTTGTCACCCTTCTCTGGAGACCTTCCAGTATCTCAACATCTCTCTTGAATTGAGGAGCCCAGAACGGGACACAGTACTCAAGGTGTGGCCTGAACAGTGCCGAGTACAGGGGCAGAATAACCTCCCTTGTCCACCTGGCCACACTGTTCCTGATCCAGGCCAGGATGCCTGCAGGTCCCTCTCTCCCTGGCTGCTCTCCAGCCACTCTTGTCTCCAGCCTGTAGTGCTGCATGGGGTTGTTGTAGCAAAAGTGCAGAACCCTGCACTTGGCCTTGTTAAATCTCATCCCATTAGCCTCTGCCTGCCTGCCCATCCAGCCTGTCTAGGTTTCTCTGCAGGGCTCTCCTACCCACCAACAAGATCCACACTGTACCTAGCTTGGTGTCATCTGCAACCTTACTGATGCTGGACTCAGTCCCCTGGTCCAGATCATCAATGAAGATATTGACCAGGATGAAGGGAGTGGAACATCTCCCTCATGAAGAAAGGCTCATGAAGCTGTGTTTCTTTAGCTTGGAGAAAAGGAGATCGAGAGGTGACCTTGTTCATGTTTATAAAGATGTGAAGGGAGAGTGCTGGGAGGACAGAGCCAGGCCCTTCTCAGTGGTGCCCAATGACAGGACAAGGGACAATGCATGCACGATAGAGCATAAGAGGTTCTGTCTAAATATAAGGAAGCACTTTTTTTTTTTTTTTTTTTCATTTTGAGGGTGACAGAGCACTGGAACAAGCTGGGCAAAGAGATTGTGAAGTTTCCTTCTCTCAGAAGGGCAAAGAGGTTGTGAAGTTTCCTTCTCTGGAGACATTCAAAACCTACCTGAATGCATTCCTGTGTGACCTACTCTTGGTGATCCTACTCTGACAGGAGGGTTGGAATAATCATTTAAGGTCTCTTCCAACCCCTAATGGTCTCAAATTCTGTGGAGCACAGAAACTGTGTCTTTAGCGTGGAGCTACATCTCATAAAGGCAGTAAAACAAGTTTTCATTACATTTTTCTTCTCAGATTTCACCACCCTTCCAGAGATGACTATTTTTGGGTTGAGAACAGGTTTCTTGTAAGGTATTGTTTAATCATCAAAACTCTAGATCATTTTAAAGAAATTCCATAGGTTTTGACATCACCTAATGTTTCCATCTATTTATTTATTTATCTGTACCTATCTATCTATCTATACCTAAAGTTTATCTGAAGTCAGAAAAGGTTGGGTTTGAATGTGATCTTCAGAAACTTGTCTGTTTTATTGCTTCCAAAGGGCTTGTCAGCTTTCTACTGAAATGTTGTACAGTAATTGCATAGTGCATATAAATGAGAAGGTAACCTTTTATTAGCACTAAATGATCAAGTTGATTGACACTAGGGATCCTCTTTATATAGTTTCATTGACAAAAGCATATGTTGGAAGGTGTCTCTATTTCCCCATAGCAAATTTCTATACCTAATAAAACAAGTCAGTAAGCTAACACAGTATTAAGCTGTCATGTTACTAATCATATGCAATATACCTTTAATTCCTCCTACCAGGCACATCAAAAATGTAATAACTCCTTATCTTAATTTTTAAAACTACTTACAATTCCTAATACAAAAAGACACAGTAATTATTTTTCCTATGGTTCTAAGGTTCTCTGAATTAAATATGTCACTTCCTTAAAGAAGCTTTCATGGTCTTTTAGGCAAATACATTTCATGAACTCCCATTACCTCTTTCACATAGATTGCACCATGAGCACAAGATCCATAGTAATCCCTTCCCCTTTCTCAAGGACATTTCATATTTACACTCTGTTTCTGACAGCCAAGCACAGCTCAGCCTGAGGCTTGCAGCATTTCATGCATAAAGGAAAGAAATTGTTATCATGTGATAGAGGAGTCCACAACAGACTGAATTTAAGGTATGCAATTTCATATCATTGTTAGGTGTTGATCCTAACCTCCCTAGAAGAGCTTTCAATGATATAATTTCTACCATTTCCTCCAGATAATAATTTCCAGAACATAAGTGTCCATCTCATTGCAGTCTACAGCTACCTGAAGAGAGGCTGTAGCCAGGTGGGATTGGTCACTTCTGCCAGGCAACCAGCAACAGAACAAGGGCACACAGTCTCAAGTTGTGCTGGGGGAGGTCTAGGCTGGATGTTAGGAGGAAATTGCTCAGAGAGAGTGATTGGCACTAGAATGGGCTGCCCAGAGAAGTGGTGAAACACCTCCAGGGACAGTGACTCAAGAAAAGACTGGATGGGGCATTTGGTGTCATGGTCTAGTTGACTGAATAGGGCTGGGTGCTAGGTTGGACCGGATGATCTTGGAGGTCACTTCCAACATGCTTGATTCTATGATTCCATGCATTTTCCCTCTGCAAACTGAAGTTCTCTACATATTTGTAATATTACGTCTCCCCTCCTTTACCCCTTCAGCCTTCTCTTACCCTTCCCTACTGTATTTTCTCTCTCATTTTTTTCTTATATCTCTTGGTTCTTGAATCCTGACCTTTTCTATTGGTGTCCCTAAATTTCCTGTATTGGCTATTTTCTCTATATCATGGATCATGTAACTTACATATGACTGAAAGGACTGAGTCCATCAAGAATATGTTTGTAAAGCATTCATTTGCATGTTTTACCAAGGATTTGGCCTCTAGAATATTGGTCTACAGTTGTTTGGGACATTGATAAAAGAAAGCAAGAAGCTATCCAACCTCTCACCAAGAACTAAATTAAGGAAAATATGTCTCTAAAGGTTGTGCCAAATTTCACAATTCTAATGATTCTTTGATGTTTCAAATTTCAGATGCCTGGGTGAGTCACACAGTCAGAGGGCCAGCAGAACTGAATACCTGCAGTGCCCAAGATCAAAATGAAACCAGAAAATTGAGCAGTAGCCTCTGAAGAAAACCTCACAGGCAAGTTCTGAATCCTTCAGTAGAACCTCCTTTACAGAAAGTTACACAGTAACTCAGTGTTCAACTACTCTCTTCACTAAACTACATTATATGTACACCATACATACATTATATGTATATTATACTAGAGAGGTAGTAAGAGTTGCACAAAGGAAAAAGATTTAAGCAAAAATGGCCAAAGCCTGGACTATTGTCCAGTAGTCACAGAACTTTCCACAGATTCACAGACTACATTGGATTGGAAGAAACCCTCAAAGGTCATCTTGCCTAATCCTTCTGAAGCAAGCAGGGACACTAATTAGATCAAGCTGCCCCGGGCCACATCAATCGTGATCTTAATAAAAACAAACAAACAAAAACCCCTCAACCAAATCTCAAAAATCCCAAATACAATCACCCAACAGAACAAAGAAATGAATTATACATAGATTTGCTTTTCAGCTAAAGAGATTATTCGCTCTTTCGCTCCAATAAAAAGATTACTTTCCCGTAGATACTAACTTGTAAGAATGTATAGGGTTAACACTCCTGGGGGAGTGACCCTGAACCTGACCCTAGGGGTCTTGGCCCCTCCTCAGGGGTGGGCCACACTCCAAGTGATGGTTAGCCCACTCCCCCCACTTCCTGCGGTATAAAAGAGGAGCACTTCCTGCTCCTCACTCTCTTTTCCCTCTTCCTGCGTTCATGATCACACACACACTGATACTTCATACCAGCACAACACGTGGCAGCCACGAGGCAGAGACACCATCACACTACTCAGGTTGTATCCATCCCTGTTTGTATTTTGCTGTTTTCCCTTCCTTATCCTTTGTAAACTCCCCTACCTCCAATCCCTTTTTCTAAGTTATTGTTAAACTTTTCCTTTTTTTAACTTCCAAATCGAGTGAGATTGATTTATTTGGGTGTCCCTAACTTTATTTCTCTCCCTGTCTTTTGGGGAAAAGGAGGGGGAAGAGGGGAGGGCACTCTATAAATTCTATAAATTGTCATTGGGTCTACCAAATTTATAAGAGTCTCTGGGAACTTGCATTTGAACCCAAGACAAAGAAAGAGATGGAACTTGATGAAGTTTTCCTTATTTTACTTATTTTTAAAAGAGAGGTAAAGCAATACGAGAGAAAATGTAGATATTTAAACAGGCATTGTTTTAGAAATTAAAAAAAAAAAAGAATAATTTATACTGTTTGGCAGAAAAACTAAACATAGTGCAAAAACAATGGGACACAGTCTCAAGTTGTGCCAGGAGAGAGTTAGGCTGGATGTTAGGAGGAAGTTCTTGAGAGAGAGAGAAAGTGATTGGCATTGGAATGGGCTGCCCAGGGAGGTGGTGGAGTGGCTATCACTGGAGGTGTTTAAGGAAAGCCTGGCTGCGGTACTTGGTGCCATGGTTTAGTTGATTGGACAGGGCTGCGTGCTAGGTTGGGCTGGATGATCTCAGAGGTCTCTTCCAACCTGGTTAACTCTGATTTTTTTTTAATTTTTTTTAATCCAAAACCCCCAAAACCCAACCCATAAAACCCCCAAATCCCCAAACCTCAAAACTAAACAAACAAAAAGCACACACACCAAAGACCTCAAGCCAAGAAATAAAAACACTGACACTACCAGTGTGTCTCTACACTCTCCGGAAATTAATTTCCAAAAAGCACCTTTTAATTTAATAAATTTAGTTTCCAGCATAAAACAAACCAACCAACACAAAAAGAAACCCCAAACAAACAAAAAACCCTTTTGATTAAGGAATAACTTTGCTTCCCACGACATCATTTTCCCCTCTATTGTTTTTTTAAAAGATATATTTTATTTAAAAGCAGCATTTAAGAATGCATAAAAATCCCAGAACCTCTTCCAAACCTCAGCAAAGATGAAGTTATGTGAAGTGCAATTGTGATTCATCTAATTGGGTTTTACAAAGAATGTAATAGTTTCATAAAATTACTGTAAAACCCATCAGATTTAATTTCTTTATGAAATGGGTGGGAGTTGCATAGGAACATTGTTATTGCATTAAAAGTGCTCTCTGGGATTTCTCTGCACTGCTTTCGAACAGAACACTGTCACATAGCCCAGTCAGTAAAAATATAGGTGTAACTGGCTAGCTGCAGAAATCATAGTATCATACCATAGTATCATCAGGGTTGGAAGAGACCTCACAGATCATTGAGTCCAACCCTTAACCACAGAGCTCAAGGCTAGACCATGGCACCAAGTGCCACGTCCAACCTTGCCTTAAAGTGCCCCAGGGACGGCGACTCCACCACCTCTCCGGGCAGCCCATTCCAGTGTCCAATGACTCTCTCAGTGAAGAACTTTCTCCTCACCTCTAGCCTAAATCTCCCCTGGTGCAGCCTAAGGCTGTGTCCTCTTGTTCTGGCAGGAAGCCTTCCCAAAGCTGAGTTTAGATTAAGGTTTTGATTCAGAAGAAAAACTCTCACCCTTCTTACTCGCCTCCTATTTAAATGCAGCACAATTCCAAGGGAGTGGTGGGAGGGAGGGAGTTACATTAACACCTAGGGCTCTCTACAGTTTTGTAAAGTGGATATGTGAAATCATGTACAGTCTAAATAAAAATAGTACAGTACATCCCAGAGTCCTTTCATTAGTTCTCATTTGCTATAGTTGTACATGTTTCCAAGTCCATAGAATCAACCAGGTTGGAAGAGACCTCCAAGATCATCCAGTCCAACCTAGCACGCAGCCCTAGCCAGTCAACTAGACCACAGCATTGAGTGCCTCATCCAGGCTTTTCTTGAACACCTCCAGGGATGGTGACTCCACCACCACCCTGGGCAGCCCATTCCAAGGGCAAATCACTCTCTCTGGGAAGAACTTCCTCCTAACATCCAGCCTAGACCTCCCTTCCTCTTTCTTAGCCATTGAAAGCCTCAAACATCCAGAGCTGAAAATGAAACTTGAGAGCATCCTGCCAGCTAAACACCGTAACTTGTCTGGATATGAGGAGCAAAATCCTCATTTTGCTTCTCCTGCCTGACCTAGTGATGTGCTGCTCCCTGAGCAACTCTTCAGTAAGCCATTTAGATTAAAACAGAACCAAAAAACAGCAAACCTGATAGTTGTTATTTCCAGGGGAAAAGGGGGAAGACTCTTTTTAGTTGAATCAGATCTTTTTTTTCACTTGATTATATCAGATAAAGTGCTTTTAACATCATGGCTTCATTTCCCCCTTTCTCCAAAAGCTGAGTTGTAGTTGTATGTTCCTCAGAATGACAGAACTGCTACTGTGACATATTTACATGAGGAGTCTAAACCTCAGAGAAATAGTTGAAATACAATAATGAAAAACCTCGTAGACAGATGTCCAGTAGCTAAAGGAGGAAAGAAAAAATCAGAAATAAAGGAATTGCTGTGAAATTGGGAGAGTGAGAAAACAGTGGTAGAACATTTGCTTATAATAGCTGACGGGATGATGTTTCTGCATTTCCCTTGCAAAAACATCAAGAGAGAAAAGGAGAAGTGGGGAAAAAGAAAATGCAAGGAAGGAAGAAGCAAGCCCTGATAAAGAAGGATAAAAAATTTTCTCAAGATTATTTGTTGATACTTTTCTGGGGAAGGAAATGGACATGGAGTTAGCCAAACTTTATAGAGGGTTTATTGTCTGCTGTTTACTCACTGTCATAGCAAAACAATGGTAGTCATGTGAGTGACAGAGATACAAGACAGATTTAAAGATCCTCTAATTTCTATCCATTTTCATTAATTTCCTAGTAAAGAATGAGTTGTTAATGGAAGCATTGCTGGAGAAAGATATAATTTTCCCTTTTCTCCGTAATGATCACTGTAAGAATCATCAGAATTTTAAAGAAAAGAAACCTCAATCTGCAATCACTCATAGAAGTAAAACCCAGTTCTAAAAGACCAGAAAGGACAAGTAACTAATGGCTGGACTCCAATCATAGGTCTGATTTTCCTACCATGATGGCAAATTACTCTGTTGTTTGCGACATCTCCCTTATGAGGAAAGGCTGAGTGAGCCAGATCTCTTTAGCTTCAGGAAGACTGAGAGATGACTTCATTTATGTCTATAAAAATGTGAAGGGCAAGTGTCTGGAGGATAGAACCAGGCACTTCTCAGTGGTGTCCAATGATAGTACAAGGGGCAATGGGTGCAAGCTGAAGCAGAGGAGGTTCTGTCTAAACATAAGGAAACACTTTTTCACTTTGAAGGGGACAGAACAGCAAGCTAGGAGCAGGTATCCATCTGTTGCCTAGACAGGCTGAATGGGTGGGCAGAGGGCAATGGGATGAGATTTAACAAGGCCAAGTGCAGGGTTCTCCACTTTGGCCACAACAACCCCAAACAGTGCTACAGGCTGGGGACAGAGTGGCTGGAGAGCAGCCAGGCAGTAAGGGACCTGGGGGTACTGGTAGATAGTAGGCTTAACATGAGCCAGCAGTGTCCACAGGGGGAGAGGAGAGCAGAGCCAGTGACATCCTGGCCTGCATCAGGAACAGTGTGGCCAACAGGACAAGGGAGGTTATTCCTCCCCTGTACTCAACACTGTTCAGGCCACACCTTGAGTGCTGTGTCCAGTTCTGGGCTCCTCAATTCAAGAAGCATGTTGAGGTGCTGGAACAGGTCCATAGAAGGGTGACAAAGCTGGTGAGAAGCCTGGAACACAAACCCTATGAGGAGAGGCTCAGGGAGCTGGAGTTGTTTAGCCTGGAGAAGAGGAGGCTCAGGGGTGACCTCATTGATGTCTAAAACTACCTGAAGGGAGACTGTAGCCAGGTGGGGATTGGTCTCTTCTGCCAGGCAAGCAGCAGGAGAACAAGGAGGCACAGTGTCAAGTTGTGCTGGGAGAGGAATAGGCTAGATGTTAGGAGGCAGTTCTTCAGAAAGAGAGCACTGGAACAAGCTGTCCAGAGAGGTTGTGAAGTCTCCTCTGGAGACATGCAAAACCTACCTGGATGTATTCCTGCATGGCCTGCTCTTAGTGATCCTATCCTGACAGGACAGGTTGGAATAGATGATCTTTCAAGGTCCCTTCCAACCCCTAACATTCTGTGATTTTGTGTTACTCCTCCTGTCCTGTGAAAGCCCAAGCTGATGCATTATTTCTCTCTCACACATAGCAAATGCATCATTCTCACTCATGCGCTAATGAATATGTTATAAGTTGTGACTAAATGTAATTATGTAAATGATAGTCATTTGTTTGCTATACAGATTAATGTTCTGCTTCATTGAGGTCCCAATATGGAGCAACAGAAGTTTGAGCTTTGCAGCTGTGTCTCTGTGTGGTGCTGCCTCTAAAAATTAAAATTAAGTTGAAATTTGTCTTTTACTTAGCCTGAAAAAAGAAAACCACTGCAGACCTCCACTGTACTACTTAATATGTTATCTATTACTTTTTACAGGTAGCTGAATCAATCACCTTTCCCAGTGGTCATAAACTCCTGGAGAATAGTTCCATACACCTCCAGCTCTATAATACAACACCAAAGCGTTAATTAGAATTCCAATAACGGTTTTGCTTTTGTAGTCATGCTTTATAAAGCTAATTTTCCTTTGTCAAACTCAGATCTGTCAAGAGGCATGAAAAGTAAGAAGATTTGGTTAAGAAAGATTTATGGGAAATGAGTTTCCCATATCCTGTGAACTTTTCTTTTTGCAATTCATAGATTTTCCCATTTTGCCTAAAGATTAATATGAAAGCTTCTAAGTGTAGGACAACTGTCTAATAAAGAAAACATCTTCTACAAAGTAAATACAGGGATGATCCCTAAATTTACACACACATAGTTCCTTTTAAGATAAATCACGCTAGAAATTCCCTGCATTGCTGACTATTCCCCTTCCCTTCCCCCCCCCAGAAATAGACCTGGAAAGGTTTGGAAATCCCAGATCAGATTTGTCTCATACCAGTATGGTACATAGGAGGTCACTTCAGTTATTGAAGCCAAGCATGGTGTTACATTGTGTATTCAGTACATGGGCGTGTACTTCTGATAGGCTTACATAGCAGAAATGGGTTGTCCACTCACAGAGGCAGACCTGACCGACTACCCCCTTAATCCCCCTTTGTGCCACAACATTTTGCTTGTTCCCAGGGCTAAGCAGCCTGCCCCCTCTTTGAGGCACTCTTGCCTGGCTCAGTTTACAGACAGCAGCTACTCTGCTGGGAATAGTTATATTAAATGTAGTGATTCTATAGAATTGTCTGAATATTATACACTGAAGCATAAGCCATGGACAGGCGAGAGTGCATGAGCTCAAAGTACTGAGTTAAGACAAAATAGAAGGTTGGAATGACCTTAGAGAATGGTGTAACAAATATAAACAAAAGTAAGGCTGGAGCCTGTGGTTTTCACTTATGTCTGCTGACTTAGATTGCTTAGACACAATGTATGTATTGTTGAGGGAATATGATGCATGGCTATGCTAATTAGTATGTAATTTCTAATGCAAGTACATGCAACCAATTGCAGTTTAATACAATTTGTAGCCTTCTGATGAAAACTATATAAACACATATTTGGAATGTAAGAAATGGATTGAATCTGCTTGCATCAGGCGTCTCCCTGTCTCTTGTGATGCCTGTGGCATCGTAGCCCATGGCACTACTCTGCTAGCGTCCCAAGGCCACTTTTCTGCAGCCTGCGCCTCCTTATCAGAATGACTCAAGTCTGTTCAGTTACTCAGCCCTGCTCAAACCCCATCAGACCCGTTCCCAAAAGTTAGTCATAGAATCAGAATCAGTCAGGGTTGGGAGGGATCACAAGGATCATCTAGTTCCAACCCCTCTGACCTGGGCAGGGACATTCTACCTTAGAATTTCAGAATCAACCATGTTGGAAGAGATTTCTAAGATCATCCAGTCCAACCTATCACCCAGACCTATCCAGTCAACCAGACCATGGCACTAAGTGCCTTATCCAGTCTTTTCTTGAAGACCTTCAGGGACAGCGACTCCTCCACTTCCCTGAGCAGCCCATTACAATGCCAATCACTCTCTCTGGCAAGAACTTCCTCCTAACATCCAGCCTATACCTACCCCAGCACAACTTGAGACTGTGTCCCCTTGTTCTCTTGCTGCTTGCCTGGCAGAAGAGACCAACCCCCATCTGGCTACAACCTCCCTTCAGGTAGTTATAGACAGCAATGAGGTCACCCCTGAGCCTCCTCTTCTCCAAGCTAAACACCCCCAGCTCCCTCAGCCTATCCTCATAGGGTTTGTGTTCCAGGCCCCTCACCAGCTTTGTTGCCCTTCTCTGGACACCTTCCAGCACCTCAACATCTCTCTTGAATTGAGGAGCTCATGCAAGCTAAACACAACTCCACATCACAGTAACGGTTTCAGTGCTTGTAATACAGTTATCCCAAAGTGTTTATATTCAATTTCCTAATTATGTCTTTTGAATTATACATGTTTCTACCTAATACAGAAGATGCAATTTAAGTAAGTCTAGGGAAAAAGGGTAAAAAAATCTGCCAGACTTAAAGGTATCTATAAAAGATAGCAGCTACTTTATAACAAGTGAGTTCAAAAGATAAGCAATTCTCTGCCAAAAAAAAAAAATCTTGCTGCTATCAGTTCTTAGACTTGGTGTATAATCCATGCAGCACAGCCATGGAGGCAGGAATCAACTGCCTGCACACTAACAATTTGTTATTAAAAATCCAGTATTCAGAAAAATGAGTTTTATCTCAGGCCTCTTGCATCTATCAACAGTGAAAAGATCTCCACTGTTCTGCATTTCAGATTCATGGTGTCATTCAAACCTCTTCTGACAGAATTTTAATCCTGAGCTACTTAATCAGGATTTTATTACTCACACATGTAAGAAAATTACTTATATTTTTCTACTACTGTTTAAACTTCATGTCATGGTTCTTCAACCATGGTTGAAGGAGGACTGGTTAACATTGGCATCTCAGGCCTCTGGCAGTGTCTGGGGAGTACTTGGTGATGCAGACTTTAATATAAAATGAGTTTGGATCCCCTCTTGAAGTCTCTTAGAATCAACTAAGTTGGAAGAGACCTCCAGTATCATCCAGTCCAACCTAGCACCCAGCCCTAGCCAGTCAACTAGACCCTGACATTAAGTGCCTCGTCCAGCCTTTTCTTGAACACCTCCAGGGCTGGTGACTCCACCACCAGGCTTAACATGAGCCAGCAGTGTCCACAGGGGGAGAGGACCTGGGCAGCCCATTCCAATGCCAATCACTCTCTCAGTGAAGAACTTCCTCCTAACATCCAGCCTACACTTCTCCCAGCACAACTTGAGACTGTGTCCCCTTGTTCTCTTGCTTATTGTCTTGCATCATTAACCTTCATCTTCAGCTCCTTGAGAGTAGTGCTAGCATAACCATCATTGCCTTGGTGGTGTTACACACTTATGCAGGAGCTTTGAGACAGCAACCCATGCATATGCCCAAACTGGACACTGATGTCTTATACTGATTTTCTCAGATGATCTATCTCTCATTCTAGAAACAAAAAATTCTGTCTACACAATTGAAAATAGAGAAACAATTTTTTATACAGTGAACAGTGTGCCTTGCTGACCCTCACTTAGCTATAAGTGATGTAGCAGTACTTTCATATCTCAGAAATAGCCTGCTTTTAAATTAATTAGGTAAAAGGAAGACCTTGACATGGAAAATGATGTTTCTGATAGTGTGTTGAGGTCACAGCTACTATCCTTTCAAGTCTTATCCCTTTGAATCAGTACATTCAGAATAAGAAGAACATTTTTAACACATCCCTGACTGATTCATGAGGATTAACATGCATCACTTCATTGCATACACACACAGTGAAAATTACGGGACAACAATTCATATAATTATAAAGAGTAGCACAGTAACCAGAAAACATTACTTATCCACATCTTATTCTGTGCGTGGAAGTAGAGGATTAATCAGAGTACAAAGTGAAAATCTGTCTTCCGTCACCTCAGATCCATTTCTCACAGTACTTGCATGTCACAGAGAAACAACTGTATAGCAAGACTGACAGTGACAGCAGATCTGACTCACTAGGTTGCACCAGGAGTGCAACCAACTCAAATATTCATAATGCAAGTATGGAAATCACTTGTTTCCCATCAGGGTTTTCCTTTGACTGAATGTAGATTCCATGATATGTCTTCCTGCAATGCACAGGTTTAAGCACGTTTCTGAAGGTGGGAATAGGAAGAGTGAATGCTACTATGAATTTCTGTACTTTTCCTAAAGGAAACATTTTTCTAAGCTACTGTTAAACATAAAAGGGTTCTGTTCACACTTTTAATTGCTGCAAACACCAATTCATATCTCAAATCTCTATTTTTGTGGAATTAAGCTATTTAAAACATTTAGTTATTAGAATTATTCTGTACAAACATTGATAAACATTAAAGAAAAAAGTACACTATTGTGTTGAATTCTATCTGCCACTTCTCATTTCATTACAAAGACAATGTGCATTACTTTGCTTCTACAAGAGTGAAAGAAAATAGTGACAGAATACAACCCAGAGCACTAAAAGTCCTTTTGTTAATAAATACATTTTTTTGGTCAGAAGATTACAGTCAAATCTCCATTTCAAAGCAGTTGCATTCTAAGGGTTGGTCTGAGGTCACTGGTTCCAGGTTATAAATTTGGGAAGGTGTAATAGATATTGTAGACAAGAGACCATCTGTAGCATGATCAGCTAGTGTTCGGACTACAAATTCAAATACATAAATTAACAACATCCTTTTAAAAAGAAAAGGAAAAAAACCCTCACACTTCAGTGGCAGCATGACAGAATGCTAAATATAAAGTGGCCATACACTAGAAACATTACACAAGCCAAGCTGTAAGATTGCGAGCCAGGCCTCTGCATGCTCTCTTGCCAATATATCTCAGCCCTTCTCTGGAAGCCAAATCATACCGATATTAATTTGGCTGTTAGCTGATTCCTCCCACCACCATCAAGCAATTTTTTGTCAATACTTGGGAGCTACAAGACCTGAGACCTATTCTCGAGATCAAAAGTCAATGATGCATCTAGAAGTGGCACCTAGGTATTTCCGGTGACCTGATATATAATTAACTGATTTTGTTTGAAGTCAGGTTTGGGATGCCAGTTCTCAGAAGCTCAGGAGTCAGTTTGGAGAATAAGGGCTTCCTTGCAGGAAAGGAAAAGTGCTGTTTTTAACTCTGCTGCATTGACACTAAGCTGCAAGTATAAATACATTTGTGATGATGATGGCTCATTTTAGTAACAGAGGTAAATCAACGTCAGTGCTGCAAAACAATGGTAGGCTGAGAAATGCCTTTAGGTCACACATAAAATGACGAGCCTGAATGGTCACTCACCAGAGGGCTGATAACCTTCCCTCAGAGTCTGTTAGCAATTTAGCTGTCCAAGCAAAATTGCTGCTTCCCTCTATAAAGTCTCCCAGTTCTCCTAATTCCCGTAAGGCTTGGCTTTGTCTCTTTAGCAAACTCACCATGCCAGCTGTAGAGAACTGTGCTCTAAATGACTCTGGCAAAAGGCAGCTGGAAATAGCTACTTTACTGTAGAGAGGTTCATGTTATGCATTACTGATCAGACTCTGAATGAAGCGGATCTCTGTTAGGCATTTTGGCTCTATGAATGGGAGTGTAGCAGAGGAAAGTGTTCCAAATGGAAACAAACTCAGAACAGTAATCAGCTATGCTAAAATTACAAGGGGAGGGGCAGGGGAGGACAAACCCTTCAACAGGAGCAGTGACTAGAGAAGGTTAAAGACCTTCAATAGGGTCTGAAGAGCAGACTTCGCAGCAACAAAAAGAAACATGAACATTACAGGATTTGACTTTTACATTACACTGGCATAGTTTGAGGACTAATGCCTCTGAAGATAAAGGAGACAAGGTTTTTTTCTTGTTGTTTCATGATTAAGTCTTTATGAAGAGACTGGTTTGTCAGCAAGTCACCTACAATGCTCAAAGTCAGGACCTGCAGAAATGGGAGTAGACTCTTTTGCAAATAACACCCCCAGCTAACAGACTTATGAATGAAAGAGAAGCTATGAGGGATGCTAAGGGGAAATGATGTTTGAAGGTACTTGTGACATCAGATCAGAGAGTTCTGTCATTGCTACCTCGCACATCAGAAAGATGGCACATGCAGGTGATGAGCTGAAAGTCAGAGGCAAATATTGCAAGAGGCAATTTTCTGTGCTTTTGAGTAATTACAGTGTTAAAACTGAGACAATAAATTATTTTCTAACAGGATAATGGAGAAATTGAAATAAACATGGGTATGAAATAAGTAAGGTATAATGAAAACAAAACAACTCCACCCTGTAACGCCCTTACTCAAAGTCAGGATTGCAGTACACTCCTATGCATGCCACAGGTTCCTTTCATTTCCATGCCCAAATCCCCTAGATGTTTACAGAACGAGTCTGGAAAAATATCATAGGCATTAACTTGAAAAGAAGACTTTCTGTGTTCAGAGATATTTTAGTAGGCAATGGTCTCTCTCTTCAAAGGCTGGATAAGTAAAAAGACAGTAAGAGTCTGATACATCACAGCAGGTTATCTCATTATGAACAAAAATGAAAGCAAGTGCAGAAAGATTCTAAGGCTACTGATTAAATGTTTCAACAGTTGGGTGGTTTCCCTCTCTGCCACCCCTCAGACCCTCTTCTTGCAGCCACTGTTAGTCACTTCCACTAACTTCTCAACAGATCTCTTTCTCTTCAAACCTTGTTTTTGACCTTGATCTGACCAAGCAAAAGGTAAGTAACACTCAGAAACTCACTCCCTTCAGGTAGCCTCAGAGAAGAGGACTCTGGTCTTTAAGAAGTTGCCTCCCTTGACACTCAGCTACTTCTTTCAACACTCCCTTCACTGCTGTTGCTTATGTGGAAAGCTACTGCTTTGCTTTGTTGGTTTTGTTTTTTTTTTTAAATTTCCATTGTGTAAATGAAAGCTTGCAAGAGGAGAAGCAGCAGATGATCTTTCAAATTAAATTTTCCCATGATACAGCTATTAAATTTTAATTTTATCTACCAATAAATATTCATAAGCCTATTAAATGAAGACCTAAGATCTGATACTCAATATTCTTGTTTACTCTTCACCCTCTACCTCTGAAAACCATATTTGCTCTCCTAGGCATCACAACTGGACTATATGGCATTTCCTAGAAGTATCAGACAAACATTGCTGTATGCAGACACTGAGTGAAATTTCTCCTTCTATATAAAATAAAGGGTTTTCTTACTCCTCCCAATAGTAGCATCTTTTCTATTCTGATTGTTATGGTCTCTTCATTATTATTATTTCAATTTACTTGCCTTTTTACCAAATTTGCCCTGCAAATTTACACTGATTTGAAATAACTGAAGAAACACTTTCCAGGAATTTACAAATGACTGGGAAAGACAACTAATGTACAAAGGCTTCCATCAATGAAGTGCAAAGGTTTCAGTTGTTCCCTGGGCCATGACATCTCCCTCCCATGGAAGCCAACATTGCTGTCTGTGAGTGAGGATTATCCTTCTGAAAAATAGCTAAGTGGGAACTCACAGGTTTCTTAAGTACAGTTAGTGAGCTGGTGCCAGACCACTGAACAAAGTAAGACCAATCTAAAGTGGAGACAGAAGAAACAAGGACCTGACGACATTAATTTGAAGTTATCACAGTGAGCCTAAGCATAGGACACCCGCTCTTGGCACACAGGCAGGTAGGAGATGTCATTACTAATGAAGCTGCATATTAATCTTATGTAGAAGTGTCAAAAGGTTTTAACTCTTTGGGCAAGACTGTGTAGGAAGTGTAGCTGATTGTGCCTGAGCACATGACCATTAGTTATATCTGAGGACCACATAGTGGCAATTGTAATTGCATAGTGACTTCTGTCTGCTTAGTGGGTGATTGTTAATAGTTTCTTGGAATCACAGCAGGGGCTCTCTTCTCTGGCTGCTTCAGCACCTCAGGACAGTATTTTCATCATCAGGTGTGGCTGCACGAATAGGAAAAATCATCAGGTGTCTGACATGCTACTTAAATAGATGCTGATGACACCAAGCTATGTGGCACAGTCAACTTGCTAGAGGGCAAGGATGCCATCCAGAAGGACCTGGACAGGCTGCAGAGGTGGGCCCAGGCCAACTTCATGAAATTCAAGGCCAAGTACAAGGTCCCGCACCTGAATAAACACAATCTCAAGCACAAATACAGGCTGGGTGGCTGGAAAGCAGCCCTGACAAAAAAGACCTGGGAGTCTGGGCTGACGAAAAGCCCAACATGAGTTAGCAGTGTGCACATGCAGCCCAGCCAATCATGTCCCAGGATGCATCAAGAGAAGCATGGCCAGCAGGGCGAGGGAGGGGATTCTCCCCATTTACTCTGCTCTCATCAGACACCACTTGGAGTACTGTGTGCAGTTCTGGAGCCCTCAACACCAGAAGGACATTGAACTGTTGGAGTGAGTCCAGAAGAGGGCCACATAGATGATCACAGGGCTGGAGCACCTCTGCTATGAGGACAGGCTATGAGAGTTGGGGCTCTTCAACCTGGAGAAGAGAAGGCTTTGAGGAGACCTTATAGTGGACTTCCAGTGTCTGGAGGGAGCCTACAGGAAGACTGGGGAAGGACTACTTACAAGGTCTTGTAATGACAAGATGAGGAGTAATGAGTTTAAATGGGAAGAGAGGAGATTCAAACCAGATGTTAGGAAGAAGTTCTTTGGAGTGAGGGTGGTGAGACACTGGCACAGGTTGCCCAAGAAGGTTGCAGCTGCTCCTGCCCTGGAGATGTTCAAGGCCAGATTGGATGAGGCCTTGAGCAACCTGTTCTAGTGGGAGGTGTCTCTGCCTATGGCAGGGGATTGCAACTGAATGATCTCTGATGTCCCTTCCAACCTAAACCATTCTATGATTCTACGCTTCCTCCCTAACTTCACATGAACTCATCTTGGTTACTAAACTCCAGCTTCTCAGCCTTGTTAGGAAGTGTCTTCTTAAAGATGGTGGCATAATGACATTATCACAAATTGGAACTTTACTATCTTTCTCTATTCAACTAACTTCCATTTTGGCATGATAGGTAATGGTGGTAATCAGAGGATATGCTTGTAGTTGTTATTGATACCAATATCGTGCTCAAGTTGTCAAGAAGCTTAGATAAAATTCTGACCACACAGGTGATGATCCAATGCTCTCTAAAAGCTAGGGAATGTTTTAGAACTTCAACTCCTACCATTCAGGACATGCATTACCAAGCCCTGGTTTTATTCTTCTTCTAGCCCATGGAAAGATGAAGTGGAAAGCCACTAAAACATTTCAAGGGTACACAGCCATAATGAAAGTGGCACTGCATCTGGTGAATATTAGTTGCCATAAACTCAGAGGAAATCTTGCCTCTGTTACTTCTTTCAGGGCAATGATATAAATATATAAACACATATCCATTTCTCTTGCTATTCATCATAGCATCTTTTCACAGAATTATTGTTGTATCTCCTTCTTGCATTCCTTTGGGTCTTCTGTGTTTTATGTTTTGTTCTTGTTTGTTTTGTTTCCATCTCTTTGAAATGGTTCAGGAACTGATCTGCTCCTGGAACTTCTTTTCAGGACAGTATTGCACCTTAGGCTTCACCTTTGTGGTATCAAGATCAAACAGAGGAATCTCAGGAAAAAAAAAAAAAAAAAAAAAAGCTGTTGCTATATTAAGAGCATTTTGGTGAGGATTGTGATACATTTTAACTGTACAACCACACAATACACTCACCCTGAAAACACTCTGACACATTTCTGACATCCAGTGATGAGAGTGCTGATGTCTGCACTCACGAGCCAGGTCTCACCAGAGTGTCTTCTTGAAAGAATAATTCTCCAGCTACTGCTTCTGAATCATTTATTTTTAGTGTATCTAACCAAGCCTTGAATAAATAATTGTTTTAAAACTTTTATAAAGAGCTTTCATTTGTTTGGATAAGTTCTTTCATTTCAGCAGCTTCATTTTTCACAGGGTTGGGTTGCATCTATTGCTCTTTTCTAGAACAGCTCTTCATTATCTTAAATATTCCTTCATTCTGTTATCTTCTCACTGGAACAGCACCAAGGTGTACCTGCACAGAGACTGAGTTCAAGAGAAGGGCAATGAAGCTGGTGAGGGGCTTGGAGCACAGCCCTGTGGGGAGAGGCTGGAGCATCTGGGAGCGTGCAGCCTGCAGAGGTGGTAGCTCAGGGCAGACCTCGTTGCTGCCAGCAGCTCCGTGAGGGGAGGCTGTGGTCAGGTGGGGGTTAGTCTCTTCTGCCAGGCAACCAGCAACAGAACGGGGGGACATGGCCTCAAGCTGTGCCAGGGGAGGTCTGGGCTGGATGATGGGATGAATTTGTTGGCAGAGAGAGTGATGGGCATTGGAATGGGCTGCCCAGGCAAGTGGTGGAGTCGCCATCCTGGGATGTGTTGAGGCAAAGCCTGGACAAGGCACTTGGTGCCATGGTCTGGTTGATTGGCTAGGGCTGGGTGCTGGGTTGGACTGAATGAGTTTGGAGCTCTGTTCCAACCTACCTGATTCTATGATTCTCTTAACTTAGGAATAAGAGTAGCTTTTGTACTTGGAATTTTGGTAATGGCTGACTACTCCAACTATACAGAGTCCCAGAAAAATCACATCGTCTATTCCCGTCCCTCACACACACATACCCCCCGCTGCCTTATTTGTGATGTACATGCCACATACAAACTAGCTGGTAACATTTTCTCTTGCGCTTATCAGGGCAGTTCCCTGACACATAGAGGAAACAGTTTCTTTATCACATCTCAAACAGATACTTGTGTTACAAGCTGAACTTTCGTATCTTTCATCTCCAGGACACAGTTTACTTTTGTCTTGACACCAACCCAGAACTTTATGGATGAGAAAACCATCACGCCTTCCTCTCCCCACACCCCCCCACACCCTCCCCACTCCAAATTTCCCTCTGCAGTCAAAACCAACTCCTTCTCCACAGATGCTTAAGCTAGTCTGAATAACCTGCTTTTCCTGTTCCCCTACAAGTGGTGGTTTGCACTGAAGTTTGACTGGTTACCAATCTGCAGCTTGCACCTGCCTGTGCTACAGGTCGTGTCTGCTGTGTGAAGATGACTAGGTCCTCCCTGGAAGCTTTGTGCAGGTCATGGTCAGACATAAATGCATCTATGTTATTTCTGGTCATACTTCATGTTTATCAGATATATCCAGACCAATTCTTATGAGAGTTTATTTATATCTATTCTGTTCTACTCCCTATTCTTCATCTATTCTGATGACATGTTCCTTATGTTAAATTAGCCATTAAGATCCCATCCCTCAGTGTACCAATCCCACCCATAAAATATATTCTTCATTGCTGTACACTTTCTGCCTCTCTCAGACATTCCCTGACTGTTTCCTCTGGAAATTTTATTTTCTATGAAACTGTTACTCTTCAGTAAAAATAAGCTGAAGGAATCAATATCCTACCTGGATTGCCTCTGTCTGTTGAAACGAAGCTATCACAAATTACATGTTCCACAGTGTAAGTTTTAGAAAGCAAGTAGATTTGAGACCCTAATCACCTGCTTCAGGATACTCTGTTATTGTCCTTCTTTGTAGTTCTCTTCAGTGCTTTGGGTTAAGAAACTCCATTTCTTAGTCGTGTTTATATGCATGTCCCACTCTACTTTTCCTTCTTACACCACACTGTTGATTTAGATACCTTCCTTCATCAGGGATCAACAGAAAAAGGGATGATCTAAGATGGCTTTTTATTACAACCTTTCTAAACAATTCTAGTCTCACCTGTACTGCTCACTGTATATCTAGTGAGTGACCAAGCTGTTAAGCCTTTATGTTTCTTCAAGAAGCAATACACCTGTATAGAGACTAACACACACCTGAACAATGTGCTATTGACTTTATGTCGTTGTGATGCTTTATGACATCACCTACAACAGCTACCCTTGAGCACCTTTTAATGTGAGCTTCTGAAGAGAAAGTAGCCCAGGGATGCGGAGATGATTTCTGTTTCACAGATGGTTTTTGCTAAATTACGGGTGAAGCATTCCTGCATTCAGAAAGAAGGAGAAGAAAAAGAAAGATAGGAAGCATACTTACACATGCAAATGAAAGAGAGGTGAATAGTGATTCTATTGTTGGTACAGGATGACTTCTGCAGGGATCACAGTAGGTGAATATTCCTATATATATGGATAACTCAGTGCCTGATGGATGCACAAGGTCGAAGAACACAATGTCAGGACAAAATATTAAGGGGTTGAAAAGAGAAAAGATTTGGACATGTCACTCAGAAAGAATTTGGATTTATGAGAAACAACCATGCAAAATATTAAAGTGAGCAGTATCTTAAAGTTGATGAGCACCTGCTGGGATGTTGCTACAACAAAAATAAATCATTTCCTCTAAAAAATATCCTCCATAAAATAACCCAAACATTTCATTGATGAAAATATCAAGGAACACTTGCTGATCTATTACTGTTTACCTTAAGCATCTGAACTACCAGTCTAGACTGCCTTATCAGGGATGTCTGCAAAGTGGAGATTCTGAACACTTCAGATGAAAGCTGAGGTTTTTTTTCATTGACTAACCAGAAAGTTTTCAAACTATGCTTTGCAAATACTCATCTTTAAATAACCTCATGACTGATACTATCAAAATACCAGTGGATTCCTCAGTGATGTCTCTAACAAACCGTTTCTTATCTCCCCTGTCAAGAGGGCACTCCTCTCTATGAAAGCCCAGTTACAGCTAGTTGCATAAAATTCTGACCAAGAGACTCAACTCAAAATGTTAAGTTGCAAAACAGAAATACTATCTGACATTAAGACTCTGAACTGTAATGTGAACAGGTTGATTTTGATGATGTTTGAGCTGGTGTGACTTCTGAAGGCAGGAAGAGGGAGCTCACTGAGGCACAGTCTTACCTTGTATCAGGTAACATTTTATTTTGTTCAGTATTTTTTGGGCTTTTACTGCATATCTGAACAACTAATAGCTAACAGAGGAAAACTGAAACTCACAGGGAGGATGGAAGAACTATGGGAGTTTCTTTATAGAAAGCAGCTGTCAGGAAGACCTGCCCTGGCCTTCAGAGTAGCTAACATAATCCTCAACCAAATAGTCAAGAAAATAGGAAATGTTCTGCAGTCAGACTTTGCAGAAAAGCATGACAGAAGCAGCAGTATGTGCTTGGGATGGGAAGCATTAACAACTGTTTGAACCCCAGCTCTGAACAGGCAGTTGAGATGTGCCTTTGTATGTATATATATATTTTATATATATATGTGTGTATATATATATATATATCTTTGTAGAGATACTTTATAGACCATCTCATTTTGGAGAGGAAGGAAAAACTGAAGTGGCAGAATTCTACCCTTTTAATCAACCCTTCTCTCCCAAGAGGGGTTTCTCCTCATAACCCAGATGTGCTAGGAGGTGAGTGTTACGGGTAGTCCTAGGAGCCATTTCAGAGAGGCAGCAGGGGATGGTGGTTATTACTCCTCAGAAAAAAAGAAGAGGGAGGGAGAGATCCAAAGTTTGTATTTCCAGATCCATCAGCTACCTAGTAGTGTTTTACGATCTGGCAATACCAGCTTCATAGCAACAAAGAGAGCTGACAGGCAAAATTCCTCCTAACAGTTGACTTGAAGCTTTTTTCAGTGAAATTACACTTTAGGCAAAGTGCAAGTTAGTATGAAATGCTAAGACACTTACAACATATCAGTATTGCTGGATGCAGCTTGGACCTGCTTATTTGCAGGGAAAAAAAAAAGGGGCATGGCTGCATTGGGCTTTGAGGTCTCCTGGTGCACAGTTGTCTCTTCTCCAGTGTCATCCTGCACCAGTCAGGCATATACTTCTACAACCCTCTTTGCAGGTGACGTGAAAGCATTTTGTGCTGTACAAGTGTTTTACATCAAGGTACTCTGTGTGTTGGCTGGATTTCCATTAGCCACATCCTCCCAAGAGCACAGCATCTCAGTCACATTACAGCTGAGCCTGCCATGAAAGACTTCCACTCAGTTAAGGGAGCTCAAGAAATGCTGATACAGCTCTTCAAATACTAAAGAGGTGTTGCCTAACCAGAAACAGAGAAGGGAGGATGTGAGCTGCTTGACCTAGCTCCCTATCTAAGCTTCAAGCATCCAGATGCATGAGAAACCATGCCATGTGTGCTATGCTAAGCACACACACACAAACTAGGATGAGGAAGGAGAAGGTATGTGAAGCATTTTCAGCTTTTACATCAAAATAAAGTTTAGCATCTTTAAAGCTGATTTAAAAAAAAAAAAAAGCAAACCCCAAAAAAGAGCCAAAAAACTCTAATAAAACCCACAAAGAAACAAACAAACAAAAAAATCCACAAAGAAAAAAGCCAAACCAAAACTGATTAATCTACAAAATTTCACTGTCATTGATGGCTATTTATGTGCTTACATATGCACATTTGCATGCTGATATCATCCGGCCTCATTACAGCACACAACCCTCTTAAAGCTTGTGCACTAAAGATTTTAGCAACCAACCCTTACATCAAAATGCACAAAACAAGCCATGTTTGCTTCTATTTTTACAGCAATCTTCCTTCTTTGAAATGTGAAATATTGAACTTAAAGTACTTAGTCTTATGAGGAGTAGCTGAAGGGGCAGAGATTTAGTCTGAAGGAAAGCAGGCTGAGGAGAACTTATTACTCTAGCTACTTAAAAGGAGATTGCAGAGAGCTAAGCATTGATCTCTTCTCACAAGTCACAACTGGTGGGACAAGAGGGAATAGCATCAAGTTATGCCAGAGGTGGTTTTGGTTAGACATTAGGAAAAGCTTCTCTACTGAAATAGTTACCAAAGGCTGGAACAGGTTGCCCAGGAAAGTGGTCCAATCACCCACCCTGGATACATTTAAAAGCTGTTTAGATATGGTGCTCAAGAATATGGTGTAGTAGAGACTCTGGTGGAATTAGATAATGGTTGGACTTGATGATCTTCAAGGTCATTTCCAGCCATAGTGATTCTGTGAACAACAGAGCATATTTAACCTTTATGAAAGTGACCATACTGGATGAAAAAAAAGAGCAGCAGTGTAGCCCAGGCAGTTAGCTAACATCATGTTTCTTGAATTGTACTTAAGGAAGGCCAGCTGCCAGTGCAGGAGAATATTATAGCTGAGAAAGTTAAATAGCTGTCTACAAGTGAAAGTTCTTTAATTACGTCATAACTGGTAATATGCAGCATGTTATTACTGCCATATGTAAGAATGCTACATTAAACATTAACCTGGCTGTGCAGATCATGTGAAGAATCATCTACAGGTTCTGAAAGAGGACATGGAAACCCCCACAGTTCATTGTCTTGTTTTTGTCAGAAATGAGTAAAAAAAACATAAAAAAAATCGAGGTGATGTAATCCACATGAATTACTGCATCACTAGCAGCCAGAAAAGCCAGGGGCAAAACCAAAGGGCATTTGTTTAATTAGGTCAAGACCCAGTGAAATATATACACATCTCTAAGCCAGAGAGGGAGCCTATGGACAGCTAACAAAGTAACTACACTGAAAAAGAGCATAAAACCAAACGTGGCGTGAGCTTTGGCTTTGACATGCAATTTCTCACATGCTCAGGCTTATCTGCGTTTTGCACAATCATTGCTTTGTCCCTTGATAATGAATTACCTAGTAGAAAGTTCTAGCTGATTAACACCTCATTTATCAGTCAGCCTTATGAAAACAAGTATCCCTGTAAACAAAGAAAAGAGCCAGCAGACGGATGGAAACAGGTATGAAATTCTGAATTTAGAAGCATCTAAAATCTTGAAGGGTCTACACTGTAGTTCAAAAACTCAGGTTAAGAGAAAAACAAAAACAGAAAACCAAAACACCCCAAAAAGCTATTTGCCAGCGGGCAAGGCAGAAACAGCAAATGTTATCAAGTTGTGAGTGACACATGGGTTTCAGAGATTATTTCCTATCTGCAGAGCAAGACATTCTCTTATTAGTATTGTCTTGAGATAAGATATTCACCTGTCAGATCATTACAGAAGTGAAGGAAAATACTTGCCAGTACCTGTTATTTGACATACTGTAAAGTAATTCCTGACCAGATGGAATTCCCTAGATGTAGTAAACCAGGATATAACTCAGCTAACCACCAAAGTCTGTAACAGACATGCTAAGGTGCAAAGAAACTCACTCGAGACAGTTCAAGTTGTGCAGAAGGACAAAGCCAAAAGAATATCATGATCAAGGAGAGAGCTCACAGGGCAGACACCTGTATTGATTTAGACACGTGACAGATAAATTATGCTTGACCTGCAACAAAATAATCATTAACTTCCAATTTCCTTTCTAGCCTAAGAACCACACTTTTACCTAAGAGAAATATTTCATCTAAATTGACTTCAAGAAGCTCCAATAATGAGATTCAAGAACTAATTGTAGAGATTTCAGAGTAAAAGGATGAGATTATAGGATAAGCAGTACAAATAAAGAACAACATGATCCAAGGTATTTGTCAAAACGTTAAGGTTTATATTTTCAGATATGTGTATCCTTTGAGTCCCTCCTGAGCCTAGAAACAGAAATGAAGTGCTGCTCCTGGCAGCCAGGACTCTGAGGACATCATTCATTTGGGTAATTCACACTAACCACAGAGACAGGTGAAACAGGCATGCTGAATTCTGATCATTTTGAAATTTGCAACTGTTTTGAATTACAGTGTAACTCAGTATACATCTAGTATCTGGTTTGCTAGCCTTGAGGAATAAACAGGATTCTAGTTGTTAAGTATCCCTGATCCAAATAATATCTCTTGATAAAATTTTGGATGCACAAAAGATGACTTTTTTTCCAATTATTTGCTCAGTTACTTCAGCTTTCTTAAGAAGGTGAATGTGTCTTTAAAGAGAAAGTGAATATACCGAGCCAGCTTCTGCTGCAGTAGCTATGACAACAGACTTTGAAACAAGAGTGGAAAAAGCTAGACCTGAATCTTAATTTCATTTAATTTTTTTTTTTCAGCCTACTCTTCACATTCAGTACTTTGCATTTCACTCAAACTCTACAGACATTTATTTAACACCAGATGTATACTATCGTATGCAACAGATTCTGCAGAGGTTATTTAACTTTGAAAAGGCTTAGAGAATTAGTGAGTATTGCCTAATGTCTGCAGATGAATGCCAGGCTGCTTTCTGGGTAATATGCTTTACAGAGATAATAGAATCAGTCAGGGTTGGAAGGGACCATAAGGATCATCTAATTCCAACCCCCATGCTATGGGCAGGGGCACTCTACCCTACATCAGGCTGCCCACAGCCTCAGCCAGCCTGGCCTTAAACACCTCCAGCCATGGGGCCTCAAACACCTCCCTGGGCAACCCATTCCAGGCTCTCACCACTCCAATGCTGAACAACTTCCTCCTCACATCCAGTCTGAACCTCCCCACCTCCAGCTTTGCTCCATTCCCCCTAGTCCTGTCATTCTCTGAGTGCCTAAAAAGTCCCTCCCCAGCTTTTCTGTAGGCCCCCTTCAGATACTGGAAGGCCACAATAAGGTCACCTGGGAGCCTCCTCTTCTCCAGACTGAACAGCCCCAACTCTTTCAGTCTGTCCTCCTAGGAGAGCTGCTCCAGCCCTCTGATCATGCTCATGGCCCTTCTCTGGACATATTCCAGCATGTCCACATCCCTCTTGTAATAGAGGCTCTGGAACTGGATGCTGGGCTCAGTGCTGATGGGCATGTGCCAGAAATCCAATTTCACAAAGGAATTATGACCTCTTAGCAACACATATCATCTGTTGGAGCTGATGCTTTTCAAAAAAGCCAAAAGACAGGAGAGGAGGTAGATTTAAAGGTCAGATTTTCAGTTGATTCAATAACTAGGCTAAAATGAGAAAGAAAAGAGCTCAAATCTCGCATCTCTTCTTTTTTTTCCTTTCAGTTCTTTCCATCTCCCTCCAGCAAATCTTTTCTAGATGATGCAATCATGGATATTATCAGTTTCACTGGACAGATGATCTGGCTCCCTGTTCATGTCTCCTTTTCTGCTTCTCAATACCATCTCTAGCAGAAGGAACAGAGAGCAATTCCCCCTACATCATGCATATCAATTTACAGATCAAAACAAACTCAGACCACTACCACCACCATCTCACTCTATAGATGTTTCATTTGCCCTCTCTACTTTTGAACAGGTCCAAGGATGCACAGGAAAACCAAACCACTTCACAGACACAACCATATAAAAGTGGAGTCATTTTACTCTCTTCAGAAGTGTGCTGGTTAAGCTGACTGACTCCATTAAAGGGGATGAGGCTACCACCCCAGTTCCTCACAGTGGCAGACTACAAGGTGAGTCATATATTCTACATCATATTAACATCATGCTCACTGCATGACAGAAAGGGGGGGGTTGATCAGAGATAATGAGACTCTATAGCTTATAAACTTTCCTGTTCTGAGTTTTTTGTGGTATGGACTTGTGATAGAAGGCTCTGTCAACCCAAGACAAGTGACTTACATATCATCTGTGCTCACAAAGCAACTTACTGAACTACAGCCACCCACAGCTGACCAAAGACATTGTCCAGCAACTCCCCATTGTCCTAATTCAATGCAGTGGACTGTAAGGCATCATTGAAGCACCACGAAGCACAAGGATCAAATACAGAAACAGAAGACCATTGTGATACTAATTACTTATTAATTCTATTAAGAACCAGTTGTTGAGTAACCAATCCTCCAAGAAAGTGAAAAAAAACCCAAGTAAGAATGCATAAACCAATTCCTTTTCCATGAAGAGTGATACATTTAATTTTTTTTCTTCCCTTTTAGCTCCCTTCACTTACTTAATCACACACCTGCTGCTGCAAATAAGTAGTCTAAACTTGCATTATCCTTTCTGGCCAGTGTACTGCTTTCTAAATTTAATTGTCTGATTGCAAAAACTCTGTACTATGACTATCTCATGTCTAAATAAGTAACTACAAAAAAATTCACAAGTAGAGGCTCAGACCTTGCTCATCAAGCCTCAGCACCCATTCAGGAGCATGGGCTGCTCCACATTCAAATACATGACTCTCATTCTCTTATCTGCTTTTCGATCTTGTTTTGTCTTTCTCTACTTAATCGCAGCCCTCTCTCACATTCTGTGGATTCTACCTGCATTTCTAATAGCCTCAGCCTAACTGACTTGTTGCAACACCCCCATTTACTATTTGAAAAGCATCTGACAAATTTGAGATACTCACAGATTTGATCTACAGCTGAAGGCCACGGTCCCAAGTCCTCAAGTCAGAAGAAGAGATGCAGGTTTTTCAGTTTGCAGTAAATAAAACAGATATTTGTAAAACCATTAAGAAAGAAGAGTCTTGAAGGAGCATAGGAAACAAAGCCTGAAACCCTGCCCCAGCTTGCACAAGCAGCACAGCCACCTCACGTGAAGGTTCTCTGGAAACTTCTCTTTAGAGAGTGCCTACTTCCTGCCACAGCTGTCACCATTTATCTTAATTGCCCACCCTGGGAGTGGCGAATTAGCATTAACTCTTCAGCACCTGGTTCAGGGAAGGTAGGGCAGCATGCAGAGCTTAGAGTAGTGCTTGCTTCTGAGAACTTGCCATTTCATTTGGAAACATTTCCAAACTATTACTCAGCCTCTGCTCTCCTTGTTTTCTCTTTTTCAGAATCAGAGAAAAGAGCCTTGTCATACATTTTGTTCTTTCCAAAAGAGTCTTGCCATACGGTTTGTTCTTTCCATATGTATTTCAAACAACATCTACTAAAAGCATCCTTGTTTCTGCATACGTATGATGAGCCTTGTGAAGTGGATGTGTGCTAGTTTGAAGCTAGCTAGATTGTTTTGGTGAGAAGGATTAGATCAGAGGCTGTGTGAGGGAAACAATGGTGATGTCTGCTTCACTCATAGCCTTGCTGAGATGTGTAAGAACAAGAGTACAAACATAGATAAGGCAGCTGGGCATTGCCTGGGCTCTGGGCTGCATTTCTTTCTAAGATCACCCTCCATCTCTCTGATTAATCCACCTGCTTCCTAATCCCCCTGGCTGATCCTCCATTCTTCCTTGGGGCACAAGGCAACTTCTGGGGTAAGGTTGAGGGGTGGGAGAAGGTGGAAGGGTGGTTAGAAGCCCCTCCTGGGGATTCAGGTTTCTGGAAGGGGAGCTGTGTTTCTGTATTACCTTTTACCTTGTATATTTCTGTATATAAATGTATATACTGCAAATATCTGCTTATATATTGTGCCAGCTGTAAATAATAAGCTCCATTAAATTTCCTGAGCCAGCTGAGTCTAGTCTGGGTGATTTCCAAAGTGTCTGTGAGTGGGGGGGGGGGGGCGGGAGCAGGAAACAACCAAACCACCACAGTATGAACAGCTAATTTCAAATTCTCCCTCTTTAAAGCAGATACAATTAAAAAACAAAACAAAACAAACAAACAAAAAAAAAAAAACCCAAAACCCCTTTTCCACTGGCTGCAGTGGGCACTGAATGCTAGGGGTGCAAAAGAGAGGAGATCTGTGTGATGGTTTGGATGTCATCTTCCCCCCACACTTAAGAAAATCACCCAGGCTAGACTCAGCCAAGATGAATGAACCTGTATTTACAACTTAGCACAATATACAAGCAGGTATTTACAATATATATACAGCTATAGACAGAAATGTACCAGTTAAAAAGTAATACAGAAACACAACAGCCCTCCCAGAAACCAGAGTCCCCAGGAGGGGCTCCCAATCACCCTTCCACCTTCTTTCTACCCCTCTACCTTACCCCAGACTTTGTCTGGTGTTCAAGGTGAATTTGGAGGATCAGCCAGGGGGTTTAGGAAGCAGAAGAATTAGTCACACAGACAGCAGGTTAGAGAGAGAGAAATGCAGCCCAAAGCCAGAGAGCAAACTCTGTTATCTATGTTGGTGTTTTTGTCTTATACATCTCAGCAAACCTATGAGTGAAGTAGACATCACCATTGTTTCCTTTTCTTCTAATTCTAATCTAATTCTTCTCATCAAAACACTCTAGCTAGGCTCAAACTAGCACAACCTGTAACTAGAGCTGGTGTCATCCTTTTTAATCTTTCCATTCCTCCTATCTCCTACCATGCAACAGCACTGAGAACCCTGCTTCAGTTTCTTGTGGCAAACATTAAAGGTTTTGTTGTTGTTGTTTTGGGTTGGTTGTGTTTGGTGGGGTTTTTTTGGTCCTAATCACGGAATGAGTCATGGGAAATTTAAATTCAATAAAATCCCACAGAGGAATTTGAAATTCTTTTTTTTTTTAGACATAATGTTCATATCAAAAGGGAATGTCCACTGAATTCTTTCTCTGTTCAAACAATCTATTGTGAGATTTCTCAGAGAAGCCCTTTTGTGGTTATTGCTTCTCCACAGCAAGTGCCTTGCCAGTTTACCCTTTGTGCAAGGACAATGCTGCAAACAGAGAAAAAGCAAGGTACTGGATTTTCTGATGAGAGGGGTGACAGAAGAACCTTCCCTCTACAGATAGAGCCATTGAGTCTTCAGCAGAAGCATGAGACAAATTGCTTCATTTCTAGGAATCAGTCTGATATAGCCTAGAAAAATACCTTCTTAGGAAGTTACGTTTACTGATGTGATTCCTACATCAGTCTGCTGTACACAAACACAGAGACAGTGCTCTGACAGTATTAAAGTGAGACAGTCAGGGTGATACTGTGGTCAGGTACAGTGCCATGTACAAAGGACACAGGAAGATGATCTTGGAGAACTCCTCCAACCTGGTTTATTTGCCATTGGAATGGGCTGCCCAGGGAGGTGGTTGAGCCACCATCCCTAGAGGTGTTCAGGAGAAGACTGGCTGAGGCACTTAGTGCCATGGTCTAGTTGACTGGCTAGGGCTGGGTGCTAGGTTGGACTGGATGATCTTGGAGGTCTCTTCCAACCTGGTTGATTCTATGATTCTATACACCCTCAAATGGTGTAGAATAAATATAAATTGAGTATTATGTCCTAAGTATTGTGTAATGTTTTATGTAATGTATTGATAGGAATATGACAAACAGTGGGGCAGCTCACTGGAGGCAGAGGGATGGAGAGCTAATGAGGGTCCTCAACTTGCTGCCCTGAAGCAAGCCAGGGATGGTGCACCAAGACAATCTGAAGAAATCAAGGGGAATTGGCACAAGAGGATGATAGGGACAGGCCAGCTGAGGTGCCTCTATGCAAATACACAGAGCTTGGGCAACTAATAGGATGAATTAAGGGCCACTGTGCTGATGGGATGCCATGACATAGTGGCTATTACTGAAACTTGGTGGGAGGATTACCATAACTGGAATGTAGGGATAGATGGGTACAAGATTTTTAGGAAGGACAGGCAGGGAATGTGAGGAAGAGGCATTGCCCTCTATGAAATGATCTAGGGTAGGTTGTCCCTGCCAGTGGCAGGGGGGTTGGAAGTATATGGTCCTTGTGGTCCCTTCTAACCCTGACTAATGTTCCCAGACAACCAGCAACAGAACAAGGGGACACAATCTCAAGCTGTGCCTGGGGAGGTATAAGCTGGATGTTAGGAGGAAGTTGTTGGCAGAGAGAGTGATTTGCCTTTGGAATGGGCTGCCCAGGGAGGTGGTGGAGGCACTGTCCCTGGAGGTGTTCAAGAAAAGCCTGGCTGAGGCACTTAGTGCCATGGTCTGGTTGACTGGATAGGGCTGGGTGCTAGGTTGGACTGGATGATCTTGGAGGTCTCTTCCAACTTGGTTGATTCTATGATTCCATGTTTATGGAGTCTCCCTCTCTAGAGATATTAAAAACCCACCTGGATGCATTCCTGTGTGATCTGGTATAGATGATCCTGCTCTGGCAGCAGAGTTGGACTAGATGATCATTCGAGGGCTGTTTCAGCCCCTGACATTCTGTGATTCTATGATTCTACCCATTGCCCTACTGGTTGCCATCCAAGTGGGATTTTAAACCTCCTAGTGTGACAAAAAAAGAAATAAAAAACTGTTGTGGGGACTTGCAAAGAGTCTTTTAAGGATATGTAGCTACTTTGCACAATCACACACTTCCTTTCTTTGAATGCTTGCCTTCCTTGAACACTGTCTGCACAACCAGTCTCTGATACTGCAGAATGTCCATGTAAGGATCTGTATTTCCTCTGCACTTTTTTGCTTCTTTGCTCATTTTTTGTCTTTTCACTGAGTCCTCTGGCCGTTGTCAATGTGCCATGTTGGTTCTCTGTGTCTTAGCTGCTTAGAACAGGTGGTCTAGAAAAACCTTATGTATAGAGTGCAACTTACAGAGATATTCTTTTGTTTTAGCCTGCATTTGTGTAGCAGATTCCATGAACCTTCTTTTTTTTTTGTTTGCTACTTCAGGCTGTATACTCAATAACTTGTGAACTGTGAAATAATATTGAAGTTTTGAAAGAAGTTGTGATTTATACAAATGTACTTCAGTCTTCAGATCTACTTGTGCTCTCCTGTAAAAAGTCAGAGAAGACCTAACATAGGAGAAATGACATTTTCCCACCACAGAACTGTTCTATTTTCTGAAAACCAACGCATTAACTGTTCAAAATGGCCATAGAGAGAACCATGAGCCCTGCCTTGCACTTTTCAGAGCACTGTAAACACAAGTTTTAGGTAATTTATAGTGAATGTAGAGGCGGTGCACACAAGGTGGGGGAAAGAAAGATGGCTTTGAGAACATCAGGCTGCTTTGTGCTGCACCTGACATTCGATAGGTACTAAACATAGGAGAAAAATGTTCAGTCTTGGCAGAAGAATGTGCTATGTCTTCCTAAGAACAGTTGGGTCATTAGTGGTCATTCACTCAGACAGTCCGAGGCTGTTTCAAAGCTATTCAGTAAATGGTGAGAGGTTGGTTGTGACAAAATGTTTTACTGGAGGACCACACTGAGCAATTACTTGGCTCAGCTGTGTGCAGAAAGGCAGCCTCTGCTGCAGGGCTGATAGACTGGTGGAAGCCAAAAGGGAAATCAGCACTTCATAAAAGTTAATGACCAAGGGTATACCACTTATGAGTCCTGATGATAGCAGGATTTGAATGCAAAGCACAAAACGATTTCCTCTTCTATTGCTCCCTCCCTTTGTAATCCGTTTCCCTTTTATTTTGGTTGGGGTTTTTTTGATTTTTTTTTTCTGAGTGTTTTTGGTCTGATTTTTTTAAAATTAATACTAATTTTGATATTTGTAAGAAAATCCTGGACAAGGCACCCTCCCTCAGTTTCTTCCACTTCCCTATCAGATATGACTCAGCTAGCCCATCCTTTTAGTTTTCTATCTTCCCAGAGGTAATATCTCAAGCAAGATTAAATGTCCTCTTCCAGATGGTCCATTCCTGGTAAGGAAGATCATGCATGAAGCCAAGCATTGGTAAGCCTTAAATCAGCATCTTTCACAGAGGGGAGTACTGGCATTCTCAATGGCAGGCATTTTAGCTACTACTATCTTATTATCTCTACTGACATTTATTCAAAACAAAGATATTTCTCATGAATGCTAACCACTGTGTGATTGCTCATCTCCCTCATCTCCCAAAGGTTATAGTGTTATGTTGCAGAAATTTATGAGTATTATTATTATCATCATCATCAACAACAACATAGCTCAAAATTATAAATAAGTAATTTTGTTTAAGAATAATCATTAAATGAATAACACAAAGATTTTCTTTTTTAAACTGGCTGGGAACAAGAGAATACAGTGATACTCAATGAAACTGACATTGTAGCCAGGTGGGGGGTGGCCTCTTCTCCCAGGCAACCAGCAATAGAACAAGGGGACACAGTCTCAAGTTGTACCAGGGAAAGCATAGGCTGGATGTTAGGAGGAAGTTGTTCCCAGAGAGAGTGATTGCCATTGGAATGGGCTGCCCAGGGAGGTGGTGGAGGCACCGTCCCTGGAGGTCTTCAAGAAAAGCCTGGCTGAGGCACTTGGTGCCATGGTCTAGTTGACTGGATAGGGCAGGGGGATAGGTTGGACTGGCTGATCCTGGAGGTCCTTTCCAACCTGGTTGATTCTATGACTCAGTACCAACTGAGGTGCACCAAATAAAAGATTAGTAACGAACACAAATAAAATATGTGATTTTAAAATATGTTTTTTTTTTAACATAAGCAACCTTCTCATAACCATGATTTATTTCCTTTCCTATTCCCCTGCATATGTCTTTCCATTGTACCTAACATATTTTAAACAGTGGTGGTGAATTGTGTCACATCCATTTGGAAGTATTCACTGGTGGTGGTCCCCAAGGATCACTGCTGGGCCCAGACCTGTTTGATATCTTTATTGATGATCTGGACAAGGGGACTGAGTAAATTTGTAGATGACACTGAGCTAGGAGCTGGTGTTGATCTGTTGGAGGGTAAGAGAGCCATGCAAAGGCACCTTGCCAGGCTGGATGGGTGGGCAGAGGCCAATGGGATGAGATTTAACAAGGCCAAGTGCAGAGTTCTACACTTTGGCCAAAAGAACCCCAAGCAGCTCTACAGGCTGGGGACAGTGTGGCTGGAGAGCAGCCAGGAAGAAAGGGACCCGGGGGTGCTGGTAGATAATAGCTGAAGATGAGCCAGCAGTGTGCCCAGGTGGCCAAGAGAGCCAATGGCATCCTGGCCTGTATAAAGAACAGGGTGGCCAGTAGGACAATGGAGGTTATTCTTCCCCTGTACTCAACACTGGTCAGGCCACACCTTGAGCCCTGTGTCCAGTTCTGGGCTCCTCAATTCAAGAGAGATGTTGAGATACTGGAATGAGTCCAGAGAAGGGCGACAAAGCTGGTGGGGGGCCTGGAACACAAACCCTATGAAGAGAGGCTGAGGGAGCTGAGGTTGTTTAACCTGGAGGAGGCTTAGGGGTGACCTCATTGCTGTCTACAACTACCTGAAGGGAAACTGTAGCCAGGTGAGAACTGGTCTCTTTTTGCCAGGTAACCAGCAACAGAAAAAGGGGACACAGTCTCAAGTTGTGCCAGGAGAGGTATAGGCTGGATGTTAGGAGGAAGCTCTGGACAGAAACAGTGATTGACATTGGAATGGGCTGCCCAGGGAGGTGGTGAAGTTGCCATCCCTGGAGGTGTTGAAGAAAAGACTGAATGGAGCAGTTAGTGCTAGGGCTGGGTGCTAGGTTGGACTGGATGATCTTGGAGGTCTCTTCCAACCTGGTTGATTTGACGATTCTATAATTCTATTCTGGAACTGCCTCTGCAAGTGATACAGTTAAATCCTGTAAATTGGCAAGGCAAGTGAGATGAGTTACAGTGTTTGTAATCAAACACAGGGTCAGAAGCACAGATTGTGCCTTAGAGAGAAAAGATTAACACTGATAATTGTGCACCCTGCAGGAAGTGCCCATGTCACCTTCACAACTAGAAGCACAATGTTTGGGTTTGCACAACATAGTCCTGAATTCATTAAGTCTGGTTAAAAAGATTATGGTTTTATTCCATACTCTGTGTGATCCCCTCTGTGACCACAGGCAAAACATTTCTTCTCTGTTTGACGTTTTCCCAGTTGTTAAGCATGCATAAAGATACTTCTCATTTGTAAGACATTTTGAGACTTGTGGGGGAAATAAATGAAACAATTGAAAAATTAATATCCAGTTTTGATCATTAGGATGAGCAGTGTAGGGCAGGAAGAAGCCTAAGGAAAAAATCACTTTTAACTATGGTGCTCTAAAGCAGGCACTGGAATATGTAAGAAAAAGACAAATCTCAAAACAGGATAATGACAATAGAGCCTGTAAGATAAAGAATAAATATGAATATGCTTTTTCTGCCTTCTCAAAGCTGCATTTATGGTGGGATAAAAAATATTATTGCATTGCTAAAGGAACAGTCATAACTGTGAAGAAAAAAAAAAGTTGAATTATTATGGCAGACCACACAGCAACAGAGCATTTATGGCTTTGCTCAGGGCAGAGTGCTCAGTCAGGATTTTTCTCACATGTATTATCAAATAAACCTTGTCTGCAACACAGAGTTTTGCAGAGTTCAGGTGGTGAGAGAGAAAGAGGGGGGAATTTTAACTTATTTCTGTGGAAACCTATTTGTCCTCCATGCCCAGAGTTATTGTCTCTTTCCTCTGGTTAGAAAACTTTTAACTAACTTCCCAATATCTTCCCTTCACCCCAATCCTTCTTTCTTCATGTATGCACGCACATATTTTTTACTGGAAAGTGTGCTTTTATGAACTGTACTAACAAGGCTGTTACTGCTTATTTGCCATTATTATACAGCACTAGATTAGCAAATCAAAACAAATTATAGGAGCACAGCACCGGCCCAAAAGTCAAGCACACAAATAGTAACTCTTAGCTGACTGTTTCTAGGATAATGCCTAAGGTCAGTGGACGTCAATTATTCATGTCTGTTGTATGATTAACTCATTAGATTTTTGAGATTTTGTGGGCAATATGATCAGGTCTGTCTTTGTCATTGGCAAGTAGATGTATACTTTTGGTCTCCACCTAAGGTTTTCTTTGCCACAGATTCTGCAGTAGAAGAACAAACACCAGTCTTCAGCAGGAAAGGGAAAGAAGGGAAAGGAGTGTGTAAAGTTTGTTGAGATCCTGAGCTGTTACTCTGCCTTTGGACTTACATTTTCCCATAGCAATAGCAAGGGAAAACACAATATTAGTGCTGCAAAAATCTAGCCTGAATGTAACTTTTGAAACATCTGTGAGATTTTTGTGGGTGCAGATGATATTGACCATAAGGTGTTTGAAAGAGTGGACAACATGGCAAAAGCCTTTGGAATCATCTGATGTTTTATTTTGTGTTTGCTCAGCCTCAGTTTTTAATTCTGTCATATCTTCCTAGTAGCAAAAGAGTGACCCATTTATGGCAACAACTGCACACTCAACTGGTTACTAGTGATGTTATTTTTCATAGTGAAAATGAAAGATTCAAGAATGTAAATATGTGCCTAACTGCTAGAAAAAATGCAGTGCTTATATTCATTGTGTGGACTGGGTTATGTTACTGTAAGATGCAAAGATTACTTGGTAAGCACAAGCTGCCTGTATGTGTTCATTGTTCATATGCAGCCTAGGCAGAAGTCCTTTCTTCTCTGTGAATACAGTGTTCTAGATACTGCAGGCAGAGAGCACGTTTTCTATCACTGATGTCAAATATAAGTCTGAACTGGGAAGCGCCACGGAGTGATAAATTACCATAATTTTGCCAGGTTTAGTATTTCACAGTGGCTTCATTTGACACTGTTTAAACTTGAGCATGTGTCATTAATTTGGTTAGGAAAAATCTTAAAAGTAAAGCATTGAAGAAATAGCACTGGCTTGTTTCTATGCAGGTTTTCTCAGCCTTACATTTAAGTGTGCCCAGGTGGCCAAGAAAGCCAATGACATCCTGGCCTGGATCAGGAACAGTGTGGCCAGTAGGACAAGGGAGGTTATTCTGCCCCTGTACTCAGCACTGGCCAGGCCACACCTTGAGTCCTGTGTCCAGTTCTGGGCTCCTCAATTCAAGAGAGATGTTGAGGTGCTGGAACGTGTCCAGAGAAGGGCGACAAAGCTGGTGAGGGGCCTGGAACACAAACCCTATGAGGAGAGGCTGAGGGAGCTGGGGTTGTTTAACCGGGAGAAGAGGAGGCTCAGGGGTGACCTCGTTGCTGTCTAGAACTACCTGAACAGAGGTTGTAGCCAGGTAGGGGTTGGTCTAGGCTGGATGTTAGGAGGAAACTGTTGCCAGAGAGAGTGATTGGCATTGGAATGGGCCCAGGGAGGTGGTGGAGTCACCATCTCTGAAGGTGTTGAAGAAAAGCCTGGCTGAGGCATTTAGTGCCATGGTCTAGTTGACTAGATAGGGCTGGGTGCTAGGTTAGACTGGATGATCTTGGAGGTCTCTTCCAACCTGGTTGATTCTACTCTATTCTATTCTATTCTATTCTCAACTCATGTGTCATGCAGTTCCTAACAGTCTCCATGCATCGTCTGCCTCACACTGAGGAATTGTAGTTGAGACAATTGCATCATACTGCAAATTTGATTTCCTGCTATTTATTCTATGGAAAAAAAGCTACTCTGGAAGAGTTTAATTCCCTGCTATTATCTAAGTATCTTGCTATTCATGAATTCGGACTGTATAAAAAAACCAACATCCTGATCCCAAGGTGCCAGAATTCAAGTTTGAAAAGTCTATAAACTTTTGCTTTGAGCTGTACTGAAAATCTGAGCATAGTACTTTAGACATCGAATTCTCAGTGTTGACCATGCAGGTTATGAGACACTACTGCAAAACTGCATTAAAAGAATCATTCTAACGAGTAACTAATGATTTCTTCAGAAGATGGCAAAGGGACATCCTTTATATTTCATGTCTGTTCATGCTCTGTGGCTAAGCAAACACCATGAACTTAATTCCTGAGCCTGTGTATGTCAATGTATATACCTACAGGAAGGACTTTATTGAATATGTCTCTGTGGAACAGATATATAGGATGAACTTTACAACAGTTGAGCTTATTGCTTTTAAAATGTTCTTTTCTAGAGAATTTACATTTTAAAGTCAAGGCTAAAAAGAAAAAGTAAAAGGAAGGAGAAATAATTGGATTAGTGCAGCTTCTCAAAAGCACTTTCCCCTGCAACTCTTTTGCAGCCAGAATTATACTAAAGGGATTGAAGCAAGCTTAGCATTACTCCATAGCAACACCAATCTTCAGTCTTCCGTTCTTGAAGCTAAGCAGTGAGATTGTCTCAAGTACTGTCTCACATATTCAATATAGCCAGGGAATGAAGAGAGACAGAAAAAAAATGGAGACACGCAGAGTACAAAAGGTGAACATTTTACCAGAAGAAACAGAAGTAACATGGGAGAAGTGAGCAGAGACTAACATTTCAATATGCTCATCTTTGCTCATGACAACCTCACAAGGGTAGCAACACTGGCTTCTTCTTTCTGTGTTAGGCAGCACAGAAGTTATACCTTAACATATGTTTGATGTCCATGTCAGCCTTTGCACGGTCTGTGGACTTTCCTACAACTTATTCATAGAATCATAGAATCAGTCAGGGTTGGAAGGGACCACAAGGATCATCTAGTTCCAAACCCCCCTGCCAAGGGCAGGGACACCCTACCCTAGAGCAGCCTGTCCACAGCCTCATCCAGCCTGGCCTTAAACATCTCCAGGCATGGGGCCTCATTCACCTCCCTGAGCAACCCATTCCAGCCTCTCACCACTCTCATGCTGAACAACTTCCTCCTCACGTCCAGTCTGAACCTCCCCACCTCCAGCTTTGCTCCATTCTCCCTAATCCTCTCACTCCCTGATAGCCTAAAAAGTCCCTCCACAGCTTTTCTGTAGGCCCCCTTCAGATGCTGGAAGGTCACAAGATCACCTGGGAGTCCCCTCTTCTCCAGAATGAACAGCCCCTACTCTTTCAGTCTGTCCTCATAGCAGAGGTGCTCCAGCCCTCTGATCATCTTCATGGCCCTTCTCTGGACAAGCTCCAACACATTCACATCTTTCTTTTAATGGGGGCTCCGGAACTGGATTCAATTTCCCATAGGATTTTAGTTTAATGGTGTAGTTAGTTACAGTACAACAGCATTTGAGCTGAGATAATAGGTGGCAAAAGCTGACACAAAGAATGTCAAATTGAACAGAGGGAATATGGCTTTAAACAAGGGGGGATCACCCCAGGAGTCTCATGAAACCTTCAGTTAGAAGGCAGAGAAGTACCTGCATGGAGGTAGTTGTTTGCTGTGTTGCTGCAAAGCAATAGCAAAAAAAAAAAAAAAAAAAAAAAAAAAAAAAAAAAAAGAAGAAGAAGAAGATTTCACCTCTTCACTTTATGCATCTAAAACTATTCCTTTGTGAAAATTGCAGCTTGGCTCCTTTGTGCTACTGAAATAAGCCCAAGATCTCATGTGACATTTCAAATAACAAGAACAATATATTTCTCCATTACTTTACTTACTTTAAGCACATGTGTTTTGTAGTTAATGTAGTTCCTGGTGTTATGAGAGAGCAGCAAAAATAAAATCTATGCTTAATGCACTGAACTTTGACAAGAGCAGCTACAACTCAAAATTAAAATCCACTTCTTTGCTTTGCTCTAAGGCTCTGAACCAGCTTTGGGAAACTACCACAGTGCATTGTGAATGAGGATATCTGAAATGAAAAATGCCTGCATGTCTGCCCAAAGGACATATCAAATGACCAAAAGCAAACAGTGATGTGCTAGGCTGTTTGCTGAATATTCAGGCAGAGTCAGACCAAACCTGTAAGCCTTGGAAATTTCAAGGCAAATGAGAGATACTGAATTTTTATCATCTGCTGCGAGGCACTAATCAGTGAGATAAAAGTCGTATTTATACAGGATAATTTGACCCAAAAGATGGGAGAAGCAATGAAAATGATCAGGTTTCTGCCACTGGTGTCAGAGCACTTTAGATTTGGCTAGAAGACATGTCAAGTGTAATTTTAGACTGAGTTCTTTTTTTTGGGGTTGGCTTTTTCATGGGTTTGGAGTTTTAATTTTTGCTTTTTTTCAGACAGGAACAGTGAACTGAGCATTAGTTATTTTTTTCTGTGATCTCATGATGTCCTCTAGATATTGAATTGCATTTTATAATAGCCAGGGTTTGTTTATTTATTTCCATTGGAATGGGCTGCCTTCCCATTGGAATGGGCTGCCCAGGGAGGTGGTGGAGGCACCGTCTCTGGGGGTCTTCAAGAAAAGACTGGATGAGGCACTCAGTGCCATGGTCTAGTTGACTGGCTAGGGCTGGGTGATAGGTTGGACTGGATGATCTTGGAGGTCTCTTCCAACCTGGTTGATTCTATGATTAAATTCTATGATTCCTTTTTTCTTCATATCATAAAAGGTTTGCTTTGGATTTCTGGTTGAAGTAAGAATTATGCACAATCTACTTCAACTCTGAAGGAAGGTTGATTAGAGAAGCCTTTGGTGGGTGTCTGGCAGGCTTAGGCCTCAGCTGTTGCTCTGACTGAACAGAGTAAGGTGAAATCTTCTCCAGTGGTTTTCTTTAAGTATCTAATGCATGTACAGTGGGAGAAAAATCCAAGGGAGGAAGACTATGTAGACATTATAATCTTTAAAGGGTTACAGATGAGGACTGGCAGAAAGAAAGAGTTGCTGGTGCCACACTTGCCTAATCATAATGGATAGCACGTGTGCAAGGCAGGACTCACAGCTTGAATGTGGATTCTTTCCACTGCCTGTCCTCCACAAAAGAAGCAGGTTTTTATCATAGAGCAGCCTGTTCATGGTACAAAGTCCCTCCTACAGGGATAAATGGCAGCTCAGGAAATAATGTGGCACTGCTGAGGCTGGAAATTGACATGTTAAGTTAGTCACTTCAAATGAAATAAAGTAGCAGGGTTTGCAGCTGAATTATGTTCCTATGATGCAAAAGATTAATGATTCAGTTAAATAACAAAGCCACATAACCGAATGTGCTTCTCATTATATGTTAATCACAGCAATGTAAATATCTTGCAAATCTTTGTGTGCCATCCACCATTCATGTTCAATGCAGAATAGAAATAGCAGGAGTCAATAGGTCTGGCTCTGCAAGCTTTCTTTCTTTTTGCATTTAACTTTCCATGTATTGAAATGCTCTGAATACAGATGGAGTTGTTTTGTTCGATATTTATTATTGTTCCCCCTGCATCAAAAAGAGAACAGCAGTCAAAATTCATTGCACTTTTTTACATGCTTTTGTGTCCTCTGCTGGAGTTCTTTTTGATGGCCATTTCCAGCAAGACACCTCTCCAAATCTAAACAGATATATCTCTTGCTTCTATGGAACATCAGTGCAAAATATCTCATTAATCCAGATTGTCCTGTGTCATATATATGCCTTTTTTTCCAAGAGCCAAAGTCTGTTCCTCTTTCCCATGCTCACAACAACGGTAGAACTTCTTAAGTCAGTGAGGTCAATGTACATGATAAGCAGTAGATAATTAAAAACAAAGGTGTCAGAATCTGGCAGTACAACTTCATTAACCTCACAAAGCATACCTAAAAATATTTATTATCACAGTATGAAGTATCATAAATAATTAGCACTAAACCCACACATAGCAAGTGAACAATCAGTATGACTTCATGTTGTGATCAGCTTGCCTGTTTGTTTCAGTGCTCTGCTCATTTACACGCTTAATATTTTGCCAAATTCTGCCATTCACACTAATTCCCTCAAAATTTGTGTGAAGAAAGAAAGAGCCTTTCTGTTTTCCTGACTCAGGACATGGACTAACTGTAACTACTTCACTGCACAAAAGTAGCACAATCCTCAACTCATCAGCAAGCTACTGTACCGAGACTATATGCCTCCTTTTTGAAACCTTGTTTACAAAAGTAGAATGTTATGAGTTACAGTTGTAAAATAAGGCAGTACTAATCATAAGGTTGATGCAAACCTTCCTAAAATGAAAGAAGATGCTTTTGAAGATACTGCATGTATAAAGTCATTCTTTGAGAATTCATGTTTGTGCCTGTTCCCTCTTCCTTTTATTCGTGTCCTGAACAAGGTCTCTTTCCTCACGAGAGGAGAACAGTGTGCACAGAAAACCCCAAACTGACTTAGACACATATGCAGAATTTTTACATAAATATGCCTTTAAATTTAGTTCCAAGACCATCTTTATCAGTCATACATGATGTACCTTAGTAAATAATGGAAGCAGGGCAGCACAGGTTTAAAGTGATTGTTGTGTTTGTTCCATTAGTAAGTTTTGATGCGTGGCACTACAGGATAAGACGACATGATGTGGCTAAGTGGTGAAAAGAGCAGTACAAAAATTTAAGCTGAGGCACACCCCAAGAAGCTGGAAACATCAAATCCAGATCCAGATCTTGCTTCTGCAGTACTGAACTTTCCTTTGTTACTGAAATTAAACTCTGATTACTTTAAATAGAGTTGCAGAAGAAAACAGCTTCATTTGGCCCTACTATCCTTTTGTTGTCTGTTTTGTGGATAATATATCTTAATCTATGATATAATATATCTATATCTTTATGATTTTTTAAAGCTGAAATGATAAAAAGTATTTCTCATGAGGTGTAGAATTCAGGATGCAGCAATGTGTTTGAGTTATTTTGTTATTGTTTGAGTTATTTTTGCCATTGGAATGGGCTGCCCAGGGAGGTGGTGGAGTCACCGTTCCTGGAGGTGTTCAAGAAAAGCCTGGCTGAGGCACTTAGTGCCATGGTCTAGTTGACTGGATAGGGCTGGGTGCTAGGTTGGACTGGATGATCTTGGAGGTCTGTTCTAACCTGATTAATTCTATGATTCTATGAAGGATCTAAGGCATTTGAAAACCAAGCCAACAAGCAAAACAATGCACTCATCCTGTTACAACTACTTTGCTTTCTTCCTCCATAACACTCATAGACTCATGCCTGATATACACCTCCTGCTTTCGCTTTCACTTCAGATTTAATCCTGCCATCTCTCTTGCACTATGCCATTTATTAAAACCTTGTTGGTGAATTTATCATTACTGACAGTTCCACTAACTGGAGACGTTGATATATGCACAAGACAGGAAAACAAAGCTACAGTCCAGGTGAAGTGCGACAGGCATTCAGGCTGTTAAAGTGTCTTGCTAACCCTTCAAATGGCACAGTGCTGTGCAGCAGGGCATAGAGAACTCATCTTCATGCTCCATGTGCTGCCAAGCTGTTTGAATAGCAGCTAAGAGCAGTCCATCCTGATGTGCTATTTCCTACATAATCCAGAAGCATAACCGTGAGAAGTTTACCCCAGCTGTGATTATTGTCTAGTCAGAAATTTTATCAGTCTTTTTTCTTTTTGTAAAAATGATGTCAATTCACCCAGCAGAAATTGGAAATATCAAATAGTGAAAACATTTTAAAATGCTGGAAAATTCAATTAATTATCCATTACAGAATCACTTAACAACACATGTGGAAGTGAAAGGAAGCAAGGCACAGCCATGCTGCTGCTGCCACTGGCCAGTATCACCCAGCTGAGGGAAAGCCAGGCTTGCCCCTGTTTTGACAGAGCTTAGCTGTAGTGGTTTGGGTGTTACCTGTCCCCACACACTTTGGAAATCACCCAGACTAGACTCAACTGGCTCTGAAAATTGAATGGAGCTTATTATTTACAGCTTAGCACAATATACAAGCAGATATTTACAGTATATTCAGTTATATACAGAAATATACAAGGTAAAAGGTAATGCAGAAACACAACAGCCCTCCTAGAAACCTGAGTCCCCAGGAGGGGCTCCCAACTGCCCTTCCACCTTATCCCACCCCTCAACCTTACCCCAGACGTTGCCTTGTGCCCAAGGAAGAATAAAGGGTAGGCCAGGGAGGTTAGTAAGAGAGATGGTAGGTGAGGTTAGAGAGAAATGCAGCCCAGAGCCCAGGCAATGCCCGAATGCTTTCTCTATGTCTTTACTCTTGTTCTTATACATCTGAGCATGCCTATGAGTAAAGTAGACATCAACACTATTTCCCTTTCACAGCCTGTAATCTAGTTCTTCTCACCTAAACATTCTAGCTAGCTTCAAACTAGTACATTAGCATAGGTGCATGTGAATACTTGTTTCATTTGGTGGTGCAGCCTCTCCCAGAACATGCAGGGAGATGTCAACACAAGAAACCTGAGGAATCAGCTGGCTCTTGCATCGCTCTCAGGCCTCCTCCAAGTCTTACTGCCTGTGCTTGAACCATACAGTCCTAGTCTGCCTGACCATCATCAGCCTTGCAACTGATTTGCTACTGCAGCACCTCATGCTTAAGGAAATCATGGTTACACATCTGAAAGCCAGGTGCTTTGAAGCAGTCCTTGCGGTGTTTCTTAATCAGTTAACATCATTCACCAGATTCCACACAAAACTAAGTAACTGTGTTGTGTGTCAGAGAGAGACTACAGAGAACTTGGTTGTTGGGTACAGAAATTCATGGGAGAGCTTGTGTTCCTGTTCAGCAGTTCCTTTTCAGAAAGTAATTTAGCCACTTGTTTTACTCAATTTAAAACTGCCAACTTGGGTTTTTATAAGAGAAAATATACTGGAGAGCCTAGAAAGCTGTCCTTTTTTTCTTCACAATGGCCTCAAGTGGGCCCCTCAATACTTCAACTGGCCTGGACAGCGTCCCTTAGTTCTCTCTCTACCATCTCCTTGGGAAGGTATATCATAGAGAGAGATCAAATCAGAATTTATTGCAAGATTAAAGGCACTGGAAATCAGAGTGAGCTGTTAAGGAACCACTGTGCATTAGATTAATGTTTAGAACAATGCTGCTTTGAATTTCACTCCAGCCTCAAAGATTATCAGGGAACAATAGTCAAGTTGAAACAAGGCTGTTTCCTCTTAGAAGCCATCACACTTGGCTGGAACTTTTTCAGTCACTGTCTGCACTAATCAGTCACTTCACAATTTGCCTGGCACCCTCTGCAGCTGCCCCTCACACATAGCCCCTCCTTCCTGCCACATTTCAACTTCTTTCTAACTTCTTAGGCTGGTAGGAAAGATCTTAGAAGACTATGTAATTAAATGCAGAGCAGAAGCAAAAGGCTGCATTTGAGCACAATGTAAAATTAATTTAATGAACTTGGTAGACTGTCAATCTACTTTGCTTCTCAAGGTAGATTTGCCTTTGCAAATCAACGACCTTCAGCTCTGCTCGTTCAAGGCTTATGGTAAGAGAGAGCACAGTCTTTCAACTATTGCACTTCTCACACAACATTTTGCTAACTCTTTTGCTGATAGAGCTGATGGGAAGGAGAATGAGACAAGGGAGGGTGTTCTCTTGGTTCCTTTTTGTTTTCACTGCTTTGAAAGTTCCGAATATTTTCACGTAACTACAGAGTGAACAAAAATGGCAAACAAAATACATTTTGCAATCTGAAAATTCAATATAAGAAAGGTTATAACAAGACACAAGTGTTTGAAAAGGTTTGCTGAAGAGGTGACATAAGGGCTGTTGCATAGTTTCTGCACGGGAAGGAGGAAGAAAGCAGAAGGGCAGGCTATGGGGAAAGAGAGCAGCAGATAGTCTGAGATCCTTTTAACTGAAAATTGAATTCAGCTTCATTTGTTATGCATTTTTTATGAAACTTTGGAATGAAAAAGATATTTCAATGAAACACGGGGCTTCCAGCTTGCCCAAGAATATCACAAAAGCCCTTATTCAGTTTCACTGAAGCCAGGAGAAACATGTCTTTTCTGGTTCAATTTTCAGCTCTTTAAAACAGAAATTCACTCTTTTATGTGTCCCTACAGTGCCTGGTGTAATAGGTCTCCTGTCTCAGCAGGGGCTTCTAAGTGCCATTGTGATAAAATTAATTAATTATAATTTTTAATGAACTCAATATTTTCAGTATTGTCCTTGACAAAAAAAGTGTATTCAGGATGAAAAGGTGTGAAAGTTTAATTTAGAATACGATAAAGAGAACTTTTTCCTATAATAAAAATCAAATTCAAAAGCTGGCAAAAATGCTGTTCATACTAAGCAGATGCAGATGCAGGGTAACAAAACAGAAATCTAGACTTTATATCTATTCACAGCATAAAAATGAAGTGTAAGATGGGTGAGACATGCACTAGCATGTAGGGATGCTATTTATGACTTTAAGAAGACAGAAATGTACTATTATCTAGCTCCATCTGCATGGAAATGAAGGGCCACTTAGAGGCAGATGTGTAAATCTCCCTGATGTGATTCCTCCCCACTCTTTTGCAAAGTAGCACTTAATATTGACTTCTGCACTCCTAACCTGTAACCTCTGAGTTAGCCATTGAAATGAAAGGGTCAGCTCACATCTCTTACTGATACTGGTTCACGTTGCAAATGTGGGTAGACAACGCTGAATCAGTCTGCACTTCAATAAGCGTTTTTAAGGCTTATTTTTCACAGCATGAGCAGAAATCAAACCCAAGATTCAATTGTACATGTCGGCAGTCCGGGAGAAATGCCAGTATGTCATAACCCCATGTACCAGCCCAGCCCCTTTACTTTGTAAAGCACAATTATTGTTAATTGGTTCACAGCCTTGCAAACATATCAGAGGCATACATATGCCACTCTGTAAATATGAATAGACTGCATGCATAAATGATCCTGTTTTCTTATTTATTATGGTAAAAAGAAGTTAAAAGCTTCCATATGAAGTAGCATTTTCCCTCAAGGCAAATTTCTATTTGAGCTAGTTTCTGTAGGCTGCCTTTAAAGTTGGTGAAAAGTACAATTATGGAAGAAGGGACTCATCTTTCTCTGCACGAGACATGATCACTTCCCATTGTATAATCCCATATCAAAGAGCCATAAATCTCTCCAAACTGTGTTTGGTTTATATAGAGGGAAGTGCCAATTTTAAAGTCTGCTATCTGTGGTGATTTGCAAGCAGAAGTAGTAGATTCACTGAACAATACGGATACTCGCATTTTGTGATTAACAATTATAAAACACAATAAAAGCTATAGCACAGAAACAGATAAGCTTTTAACTCAGAACATAATTGTCTGTATCCAAGACATTGAACAAAAATGTATGATAGAATATCAGGTTGGAAAAGACCTCAAGGATTCTCTGGTTCAAGCCAGGACATGTATAAGCCTATTTCTGGCTTGTCAGGCCTACTATGACATGGCCCCTCTCTGGACCCTCTGCGGCCTGTCCACATCTTTTTTGTACAGCAGAGACCAAAACTGAGCACAACATTCCAAGTGTGGCTCGACAAAGCGCAGAGTAGAGTAGTATAATGACTTTATCTCTGGCAGTGATGCCCTTGTTGATGCAATGCAGCATCTCGTTGGCTTTCTTTGCATCTAGTGCTCATTGCACACTCACACTGAACTTATTGCCCACCAGGAACTCCAGACTCCTTGCCACAGAACTGCTTCCCAGCCAGGTAGGTCCCAGTCTGTGCTGCAGTCCTCCATTATAATATCCTAGGTGCAAGACCTTACATCTGTCAATACTGAACTTCATTGGGTTCTTGTTAGTCCACTCTCCCAGCCTGCAGGGTGGTGCTCCTTTCCCAAATGACCACTTTCCCACTCAGTTTAGCATCAATGGCAAACTTGTGATACTGTCAGCCAGCTCTCTTTATAGCCTCAGGTGGATACTGTCAGGACCCATTTGTAGGGGGTTCAAGTTCCTGTAATAGTTCACACAATGATTTGTCCTTCCTTGATGGTAGGTCTGTATACATTGACCTGGACTTTTGTTCCCAAATGCCCAGCAATGTTGGTAAAGATAGAGGTGAAGAAAGTGTTGAGACACTCTCTTTTCAAAATTGCTGGTGACTAATTTACCTCACAGAACAAATCATTTCCTACTTTGAAATCCACCTGTGTGAGACTCTTGAAACTATAGTAGTTTGTATTGGAAAAGGCTGTGTTTGCATGCCTTAGTGACAGACAATTTATTTATAGCCTAACAAATAAGTTCAACTTAAGTATATATAATGTTTCTATAATTCTTGGTTGTGATTTCAACTTTTCTATACCAATAAACACCCATGGTGATTTATCTTTTGATTACATGTTATATTATGAACTACAACTATAATCAAACAACTCCTCCATCACCCTAATTTAATCAACCATCTACAACAAACATCACAAAGTGAATGACACCCCCCTCATCACAGTCCATTATGGTGGTGAAGAAATACATCAAGTATTAGGAAGACTCAGGAAGCACAAAGAACAGCAATGGATGAAAGCCCTATTTGGAGGGAAGTCCTGTTTAGAGGGAAGTCCTTTTTTGGGTGGTTTTAACTTTTATCTTGATTTAGTCAAAAGATGATTCTAAAGAGTTTAGTTGGACAGAAACAGTTACTTGGCCTGTTTGAATGTAACAAATACAGCAAATCCTAAGCCAAAAAAATTGTTCATGGAAGCCACTCAACAGATAGTTAGAAAGTTAGAATAGCTACATTACATTCAAGAGGAGGAGGCTCAGGAATGACCTCATTGCTGTCTACCACTACCTGAAGGGAGACTGTAGCCTAGTGGGGGTCGATCTCTTCTCCCAGGCAACCAGCAAGAGAACAAGGAGACACAGTCTCAAGTTGTGCCGAAGGAGGTATAGGCTGGATGTTAAGAGGAAGTTCTTGACAGAGAGAGTGATTGGCATTGGAATGGGCTGCTCAGGGAGGTGGTGGAGTTGCCGTCCCTGGAGGTGTTCAAGAAAAGCCTGGATGAGGCACTTAGTGCCATGGTCTAGTTGACTGGACATGGCTGATAGGTTGGATTGGATGATCTTGGAGGTCTCTTCCAACCTGGTTGATTCTATGACTACATGAATTCTATGATTCTAAGATTATAGATGATTGGCAACAAAATGAAGATAAATTATAAACTGAACTTCAAAAAATGCTGCCTGACAAGAACTTTTAATTTATTTTATTTATTCAAGAAGAAATGCCTACCATGATTGTACTTAGAATACAGGTCATAGAATCATAGAATCAACCAGGTTGGAAGAGACCTCCAAGATCATCCAGTCCAACCTAGCACCCAGCCCTATCCAGTCAACCAGACCATGGCACTAAGTGCCTCATCCAGGCTTCTCTTGAACACTTCCAGGGACAGTGCCTCCACCACCTCCCTGGGCAGCCCATTCCAATGCCAATCACTCTCTCTGGCAACAACTTCCTCCTAACATCCAGTCTATACTTTCCCCAGCACAACTTGAGACTGTGTCCCCTTGTTCTATTGCTAGTTGCCTGGAAGAAGAGACCAACCTCCACCTGACTACAATCTCCCTTCAGGTAGTTGTAGACAGCAATGAGGTCACCCCTGAGCCTCCTCTTCTCCAGGCTAAACACCCCCAGCTCCCTCAGCCTCTCCTCACAGGGTTTGTGTTCCAGGCCCCTTACCAGGTCTTGGGTAATGTCTGATCCCATGACAAGTCTCAGCAAGGTCTCACTGAAACTGAACACATGAGCCAAAACCATAGCTCATATGAAAGCCCAGCAGTTCTAGCCATGTAGGCCAGGAAACAATGGTAATTGCATTTATTATTTAAGGAAAGGGATAGTGAAGCACATCTTGCGGCAGGTATCTGAGTCTTTTGGGAGGAAGCAACGTGTCCTACAGCCCCCTGGCACCAAGTCTTTTTACTTCAGCAAATGTGCCACTTTGTTTCACCAACATATGTGAGCAGTCTGGCTAAGTCTGTTGGGGGAACAGTTGCTGCAAGTCATCATGTTTTACTGGGATTGTAAATATTTTATTTTAATCCCTGACTAAAATATACACGTGATGAGCAAGGAAAAGCAAGCTCTTTAAAAACCTGCCACTTATTTTTTGACAAGCAAGTACTGGCTTGCAACACATGGCAGAAGATAATCAGTAGTTTCCAAGATGGCCCTTCTTTAAAATGACATCTTGCTAACATGATTTTTATTCTGGTTTCCAGCAAAACCAAGACTTGCAGTGTCTGTCTATATGTCTGTTCCAGTCTGCTCACAATTCAACAGAGGTAACTTTCAAACATATCCAGTTCCTAAAAACATTAGTTAGCAACTGTATCAAATAGAGAAAATGATTTACTTTCTGGAGGAAAGTCAGCTACAATTCACTGTAGTTTTATCCTTGCCAAAGTCAGGAAGCAGACAAGAACTTTCATAGTACCCACTCAGCAGCTGGTGGACATGTTAGCGACGAGAAGCAAGAGGAGAAGACAAACAAGCATTAAAAGAATATCAGGCATGAGCTCATAGAAAATCATATTTAATGGATTATAGAATATTTTATACTCAAGGACTGATCTTTTTAAATTTTCTTGTACAATTTTGCTCATCAATTCTTTTAAATGCATTTTAAAGTGTTATACCCTTTTTCCCCTCTGCTTCTGAACTCCTGCAAAAGTGTCCACTTAAAATAAGTTCTGTAGTTCTGCAAGTGGGTTTTCTCAGTTTTTCTTTCAGTAAGGAAAACATGGAAACTTTCACAAGATGAAGTCTGGTGAAAGAAGGAGAAAAGACAAGTGCTGTCAGAAAAAGAGATAAAGAGGGGGGGAGTGGGTTAGAAGCTGGTACTGCTTTCTCTTTGGGAGCAGTGAAAAGCAAGGGGAATGCTTCGTTGTTCCAGATCCTATAGCAGCCCGCTAGCCTTGCAGCATGTTGCCCAGGCCTTCTACAATTATGAGGTGGTCTTCAAGCCTTTTCTGTAACATTAAGGTTAGTTTTTTTCTGTCATTCCTTTGATCACTAACATGTATTCCTTGCAAAGAAGAAAATGGAACAAAGTGACTGAATCTTCCTTTCCTGCTTTAACTGTATAAACGCCTTGACTTCTCAGAGTTCTTCTTCAGTCAGACAGAGAGGGAAGCAAGGACCCAGAATCTGAATGAGAGTTTGTCTTATTTCTCCTTTCTATTTCTAGACTAATTTTTATTTTTGTGACTCTCACTTTTCCTCAGGCTATTTAGGATGACAGCAGCCTCTCGCCTTGTGTGCTGCAGAACAGAAACTATTTTCAGAAGCAGTAGACTTAAGGAATGAGAAATAACATCTATAAAACTTGTCCAGTTGTTTTACTTGATCTGTGTAATACTTCAAGACATCTATTATTACAGACTTGCTGGATTGCCTCAGTCCCCTGAACGCTGCACACTTCTTTTTTCTTTTTTTCCATGGTAAGAAAACCAACACTATAACCCCAGCAACGTTTTTCTTTTCCCCTTGAGATGTGTATCCTTATAGATTGTACTCTGTGATCCTCTCAATTCAAAAGTGTTGCCTGAGTAAATGCTATTGAATCTTGTAGCTACAATGCTACTCCCCCACCATATGTATTTTCTATACAGATCATGGCCCTTTTCTCGCTTCTTGCACAAAAGCTTGCTGAGAATGAATGTGTGGAAGGGCCATGACATCTCCCTTATTGCTTATTGTGTTCTCTTTCCTTTAGCCCATGGAAGGCTGCAACAAGCACGGTTGATAAAGGACAGAAAGAAAATGTGTTACAGAATAAATTGACAATGCAACAAATATAACTCATGTGAGAGAAAGGATGTGTTATTGCAGGAAGGCAGTAGCTTTGTGTGATGCCTGAGGTCAGGCTGTATGGTCATAAAGGCAATTCCTGGCTTTCTGACCCACCTATCAGAGACTCTGAAGAGGAAATAGGTAGCAGACAAGAACCTCATTGTGGCTGGTCTCAGTGCATCAGCATATTGATGTGGAGAAGCTGAGGTAGAGGGCTGAAGAGGGCTACTCAGTCCAAATACACATTTCAATGAGTCCCATCAGTAGAATCTAGAACTTTAAGAGCCACAATATGTATAGCTTTTGAATTACTGGACAGAAAGTAAGTTCTGGAAGCATGAGAAGAGACCAGGGAAAGAGGAGAGGAAATAGAAAACAACATCAGACAACAAATATTCCATTTCTTATGTCATTACAAGATTTGCACATCTTGTCAAGATAACACAGAATCACAGAATTATCAGGGGCTGGAAGGGATCTCAAAAGATCATCTAGTCCAACCCCCCTGCCAGAGCAGGATCACCTATACCAGACCACACAGAAATGTAACCAGGCAGGTTTTGAGTATCTACAGAGAGAGAGACTCCACAACCCCCTTTGGCAGTCTGTTCCAGTGTTCCCTCATAGTGAAAAAAGTCCTCATGTTTAAATGAAACTTCCTATGCCTCAGCTTCCAGTCACTGCCCCTTGTCCTGGCACCCTGCATCACTGAGAAGAGCCTGGCTCCAGCCTCCTGGCACTCACCCTTTGCATATTTATAAACATTGATAAGGTCACTTCTCAGTCTCCTCTTCTCCAAACAGCACAGCCCCAGTTTCTCCTTGTATGAGAGATGTTCCATTCCCTTAATGTTTGAGAGGACTCTTAATTTGTAAATGCAAAACAGACTTTGGCTTACACATATGCTTTTGACAGGAGAACAGCCAAGACATAACCAGTAACCTGACCAAAACGTGCCTACAACATGCATAACAAAAGCAGCAGACCTTGAAGATCACTGTCCTGGAGTCCTGTATACCCTAAAATTCCTCTCCCTCTGTGGTTAATGGGAGAAGGTGCAAAAAACCTGTTCCCCCCCAGGCCCTGCAGACGTGAAGGGGAGGGAGCAAAGGGCCCTTCTGGCACAAGGGGTGCCCCATGCAGTGCCCGCGCTGGAATCAGGCAGGGGATTGGCTGTGGTCTTCACGCCTAGGCAGTGGAGTATAAATATTGGGGCACTTCCCGCCTTGGGGTTCCTGCCTTAGAGTTCTCCCTTGCCTGGATAGTTCCTGCAGGAAGAGTCCCTTGGCACTCCAGAGGACAAGCTCCTGAGGGACAGGACTGTCCCTGCTTTGCATGGCTCCCCAGCATAAGCACCCACTTTATGCAGCTTGATAGGCCTTGATGAGCCTCAGATGGCTTTTGAAAGAGAGCGAGGGGACAATGTGAGAGTCTGATCCTCTCTCTTGTTAATCAACAAAGATAAAGATTGCATCGTCCCTCCTTAATCAACAAAGATTGCATCATCTCTCCTTCATCTTGTTACTTCTGGGACTCAGACTCGGTGCTTGGCCCAAAAGCTCAGAGATGCAAATCAACAAACAATACCTTTGAAACTCTTAGACCTCACCCTGGCTGGACTGCCCAGGAAGCCTCCATCTTATCTCAGCTGCCCCCAAAGGATGTGTATGCAGGGTGTGGACAGGTGTAGCCGAGAGAGGGTGGAGGCCCTCCCCCCGGCGACGCCGGACCCCTGCGAATGCGTGAGAATGCACAGGAAGATGCCCTGGGGGGGCTGCAGCTGGACACTGAGCAGAAAACTGTATAAAAAGGCAGGAGAAATGCCTGCCAAAGGGTGGCATTCCCAGCGGACCACCATTCCCACCAGACCACGCGTGGCATCACCAGCAGACCGAGAGTGGCACCTCCATCGGACCACCGAGGGCAGACCATCACCAGACCACCAGAACTGCACACCACCTGAAGAACCTCGGACAAACTCCACAGAAGATCATCCCTGGGCCATGCACCCGTCTCTCTCTCTCCCCTTCATCTGTGACTGAGGGTAATATGATCACAGCCTTTTCCCCTTCCCTGCTCCTTTTTTTCTTCTCCATCGATCTCTTTATCTTTCTCTCTCCCCCTTCTCCCCTCTCTCATTTGGTTCTGATCTTTCTCTCTCCCCCTTCTCCCCTCTCTCCCTCCATTTTGCCCAACCTTATCCTTTAATAAACAGTTTCATGGTGATACATGGTCTCGTTTGCACCTTAATTTCACAACACGGAATCCATAAGAACTGGTCTAGCTCCTCTGGACAGATATTGTTCATCTCTGCTCCTCCGGACCTTGACAGACAAGCATCTGGAATGCCCTTTCTCTCAGACAGCCTGACTCACCTGTGAGTAAACTTTTGGCTCAGCCTGATTAATAGTGGGGAATGCTGTCCTTAGTAGCTCAGCCTTTTCCAACGTCCGACTTCCAAAATAGACAAATTTACCTACGGTATCCTTGTAGATCTTCTCAATCTGACTGAATCCACTAATTAGAACTAAATTAATTTCTGTATATAGTTTTGGGGGTAGGTTTTTGGGAAAATAAAATAACTATTTTTCTATATATGCCTGACTCGGCCACATTAATTCCCTGCCTCCACAACAATCACCTCTTGGGTTACTATTGCAATCTATTGCCTGCAGCCTTTGGTCAATTGATTTGGGCTTTCTTTTCACATATAATCCTCTCTTCTTTATAAGTAAAACCTACAAATTTGAGTTTAACACACTTCTACTTATCCGTGATAGAAAAACAGATCAGGAAAAGGCATTAGCAGCATTTATACAGGTTACTTTTCTGCCAGTTTCTCAAGGGATGACTCCTTTGAGTCTTCCAATGGGTTGAGCTGACATCGCAGCTTTCCCAGTAAGAGGGCATGAATTTTTCTGTGCACACTGATAGTAACAGAGTCGTCTGAGGTCTGTCCTGCTGCTAGGCAAAACAGATTAAAAGCTGACAGACAGAAGCATGAACTTCAGGCATAACTAGAGATGGCAGATATCTTTAGTAAATAATCATAAAACTAGATAATTAACAATTCAAAACCATTTCTAACTTATATCTGTTACTTAGAGCTAACCTGCTGTCACCACTTTCAAACACAGTTCTCTCTGCCACTATGAGACTGATGAGTCTTTTAATGCAAATTATTCTCATTATCAGATTGATTCCTCAACATCTGATGGCCTTGCCTTCCAGCTAATTAGATGGTTGAAAATATTCTGATTAATCTGTATTTAATCAGCCCAAATCATTTAATTAGAAAATGATCCTTCCATGAAGTTTCACCAGATATAAAATGTTTTTTTCTGATGGGAATTGGTCTGATTATTGACAAAATTCCATCTCTTCTCCCGTCCTTCCTCCTCCATTTGAGTATTCTGAGTGGTTCAGGTCCTGAAGGCCAGAGTAACACAAATTCAGGGCAATACTACAGAATCAACAAAGAGATTCTAGCGAGTCTGCACTGAGCAAACTGCTCTAGGGAAGCCAGTTCAGGGCCTTCTGTAGCTCATCAGTGAAACTATGATTTTTAGTTATGGTGACCCTGCAAGAGATTCTCACATATGCATCGCATATCTTTCAGACACGATAAATTGGTTGACAAATTGATGATGCACTTGCCAGGACAAAATGTTGAAAGTAGTATGAATCCTAAGCTTTTGAAAAGTAACTCTTGATTGAGGTGGCCTTCAGTTTAGAGTTCCCGTTTCTCAGAAAGTAACTGTTTTCAAGTATCAGTATTTAGAGATATATATACAGATATATACAGATAAATATATATATAATTTAAATGCTTAGGTAGTTTTCTGGTCCTCAAAATTTTGAGCAGCTGCTCTGTGAAAATCAAAACCCTGAGGAGTCTTTAGAGTCAGAAGCCCAAAGTGGAAGTAACCAGAATACTCATGCTGCACTGTAGTGGCAATTTGTTCTGCTTTCATGATTCCAGCAGTTACATAATTGAAAGTGGCTCACTATTTCCTGAGGGATTAAGGTGAATGAGTGGAGGTCATTCATTCCTGTTGTTTTGGGTATCTTTTGTTTGGTTGGTTGGTTTGGGGTGTTCTTATTTGTTTGTTTTTCTGTTTGTTTGTGATGCTTTCCTAGGAGAGGGGAAACTTTAGGTTATGGGGTACAGTGAGAACCATTTTAGTAACTAGATGTCCAAAAAAAGACTGGCTGAGGCACTTAGTGCCATGGTCTAGTTGATTGGACAGGGCTGGATGATAGGTTGGACTGGATGATCTTGGAGGTCTCTTCCAATCTGGTTGATTCTATGATTGTGTTCTGGTATTTGACATTAAGAGGTAACAGTGATTACTAAAACAAATGCATTATAGAAATGATGGAAATAAGAATTTGTATACTTTGCACACTATAGACAGAATAAAATCAAGGAAGCCAATTATGCTCTCATAAGAGTGAACACAATTTTTATTATCTTACTTTTAGACTAATTGTACCTGATTGAGAACGTAGGATCATAGAATGGTTTGTGTTGGAAGAGACTTCCAAAGGTCATGTAGTACAACTATCTAGCAGTCAGCAGGGACATCTTCCACTAAATCAGGTTGCTCAGAGCATTATCAAGCCTGACCTTAACTGTCTCCAAGGACGGGGTCTCAAATACCTCCCTGGGCAACCTGTTCCAGTGTTCCACCCTCGGTATGAGAAAGAACTTGTTTCTAACCTCCAATCTAAATCCTCTCTTCTCTAGTTTCAAACCCTTGCCCCTCATCCTACTATTAGAAGCCTTTGTAAACAGTCCCTTTCTTTCTTGTAGGCCCTCTTCAGGTACTGGAAAGCCATTACTAGATTTCTTTGGATCCTTCTCTTCTCCAGGCTGAACAACCCCATCTCCCTCAGCCTGTCCTAGAGTAGAGGTGTTACAGCCCCCCAGTCATCTTTGTGTCCCTCCTCTGGACCATTAGGTCCTTTCTGTGTTGAGGGTTCCAGAGCTGGACTACACAAGGTTAAAACCTGGTCAAACAGGTACTTCCCAGTTCCTTCCAAGCGATTTTTTGGGTGCAAAATGGAACAAGAATTTTAGGCAGAGAACTGTTCTCTCACTTACGAAAGACAACAAACAAACAAAGTAGTTCTAGTCTTGTGTTACAGTATCACAGTATCATCAGGGTTGGAAGAGACCTTGACTGTGTGAGGATTCATAAACAAGATTATTTTCAAAGCAAGGGGCCATGATAGTAAAAACTAATTGTACTTTCTGTTCTTTTAATTGTTTAGTGTTTTAACTGTTGAGAAATTATAACTGGCTTTCAAATGTTTCCTTCTTGAAAAGGAAACAAAAGAAACCTCTATTTTGGGTAAATGCTGGACTTACAGAGAATTGGAAAGCTCACAGGAAAATTACAGGACCTGTCAACACTACCCTCTTATATTGTCTAGTGATATAAGGAAAAATGGAACTACTTTTGAGTTTTATTTACATAGATATAAACCAAGAATTAGCTATTGTTTATCCTTGATTTCTGTCAGTTCTGTATTAGTCAAAAATCACATCACTTTCTTAAATGGGTTTAAGATGCTACAATTATTGTTTACAGCAGTAACAGTTATTGCTACAGTACTGTGAAAGAAATAAAGAGAAAAATCTCATGATGCATTTTGCATCAGCCATTGAACATCATTGAATTATCTGTACTCCTTTAAGAGACCAGAAGAAATGTGAATAGTGTCTAATGATGCTCAGTGTGTTTAGGTGATCGTTAGAGATCTTGCTGAGATGAACAACTTAAATACACACATTTATTTGAAACAGGAACTTTGACTTTAAATTGCTCTGTCAATCACAAAATGTTGTATATGATGGAATAGAAGTAATTTGAAACATGTTTCAGCTGTTCAGTAGATCTGTTTGCTAATATGTAGCTGCTACAGAATGGAAAAGAACAAGATATGGTTTAATTAGCACTGTCAAAAAGGTACTAAAATTAACTTGGCAGGAGGGAAAAAGTTAACAAATCTTAGCCTTTTGTCTCTCCATATGATCAGCACTCATATACCAAAGTTATTTGACCTGTTAAGAGATGCATAAAACTACACCACCAGCCATCCTTTATTGTAGCTTATTGCCTTGGACATCACAGGAAGAAAGACAAAACAGCAGTAATGTGGTTTAATTAGGCCAGAACTTGATTAACTTTGCACATTGGGGATCTCCTCCAGAATTCACTCATCTAGTAGAGAGATTGCTCATTTGTACCATCTGGTGGAAGGCTGCCTACTGCCCTGCTGTCCTCCAAGCACTTAACCTAGCTTGGCCTCACTGCAGGGAACTGACTGCCTTTGACTCACAAAGAATCTGAGGGATGAAGTGGAGAGTTAGGACCTGTGCTCTTCCAGCCAGGGAAGCTCTGTACCCCAGCTACCCACATCACTGCAAGATACCTCTCTAATATTGTTTTAAAGCACTGTTCACCACAAAATTTTTACTAACAGTTGCCTCAGTGGATAAATATTTAGCTGTGGGAATATACCTGCAGCTGAATATTTATCTACATTACTTAGCACCATGATAGTTGAATAAGATTGGAAGAAAACAGTTCTTCATCCTATTTATAACCACTGTAAAATATCTTTGCCATCAGATTAGACTAGTGCCATCACTTTCAAAAACAATGAAATAAATATCAGCTTCTTGTTAAACGTAATTAAAAACACACAGGGTTTTTTGTTGGGTTTAGGTTTTTTTTTGTTGGTGGTGTTTTGAATTTTTCTTTGTGTTTTTGGTTCAGGTTTGGTTACTTCTTTCTTTGTTTTAATTTTGTTTTGGTTTAGTTAGTTTGAGTTTTTTTTCTAGTAGAAAACATAACATCACTTTCTATTCTAAAATCAGCTCAGGTATGAGGGTGTTTCCCGAAGAAGGGAGCAGGGGCAATAGAATCATAGAATCAAGCAGATTTGAAGAGACCTCCAAGATCATCCAGTCCAACCTAGCACCCAGCCCTAGCCAATCAACTAGACCATGGCACTAAGTGCCTCAGCCAGGCTTTTCTTCAACACCTCCAGGGGTGGCAACTCCACCACCTCCCTGGGCAGCCCATTCCATTGCCAGTCACTTTCTCTGCCAACAACTTCCTCCTAACATCCAGCCTAGACCTCCCCCAGCACAACTTGAGACCATGTCCCCTTGTTCTGTTGCTAGGTGCCTGGCAGAAGAGACCAACCCCCACCTGGCTACAACCTCCCTTCGGGTAGTTGTAGACAGTAATGAGGTCAGCCTTGAGCCTCCCCTTCTCCAGGCTAAACAATCCCAGCTCCCTCAGCCTCTCCTCACAGGGCTGTGTTCCAGGCCTCTCACCAGCTTTGTTGCCCTTCTCTGAGCACATTCCAGTATCTCAACATCTCTCTTGAATTGAGGAGCCCAGAACTGGACACAGGACTCAAGGTGTGGCCTGACCAGTGTTGAGTACAGGGGCAGAATAACCTCCGTTGTCCTTCTGCCCACACTGTTCCTGATCCAGGCCAGGATGCCATTGGCTCTCTTGGCCTGGAATGTATTAATTTGTTCCAAATATTCAATTTTAATTTTCCTTTTGCTATTCCCTCTTTTGTTCCCTGATACAAAGATTTAAGTTTTACCACATTTCAAATGGTACTTAAGTGCCATATTTCATAATGTTGAACATTGATATTTATCTATTTACTTTATTCTAACAGGAATGCTGCCTTTTACTCAAAGAAATTCTGAGAAAGTCAACTTGATTTCCTGAAACATTCAATGTAATTGAAAAGACTTTTTCTACCAAACACCTGAGAACAGCAATGCTGACTGTGTTCAAACCATACTTTTATTTAACTGCTTCATAACAACTATGAAAGACCAATATACAGCACTTCCATCTCATTCAATATTAGTCTGGTGTGGTAAAAACAGTAAATATAGTAAAGGCTGTCCTGTGATCACAGTGCTCTGACAAAGCTATGATTTTGAAATAGCCACATGCATTCTAAATCAGCAAGTTTTCTATGATGTAATAGCAACATGTATTAGATTTCAAAACATGCTTAGCTCCCCTGGCATGTTTGCAAGAAGAACATGAGCTCTGTGAAATAAAATCTTGTTGTGCTTCCCTCAGAAAGTTCACTTTTCTCTTCTGCATCCTCCTATTCATATGCATACGTTCACCTCCTGTGTTGCTCACTCTCTTCCACTCATGACATTGGTCTTTCTTTCCCATGAAGATATTTATACACATTTAATGGTGTTTACTAAACTAGAAATGTCCAACACACTTACTACTAGATGGAGCACCATTTGGTAGGAAGCATCTACCCATAATCCACATACAACACAGCAAGCATGACTGTCTCCTGGCATTCTTAACACAGAAAGATCATCCTTTGTGTAGAGTGCTGAGCACAATCTGAACATATCCACACCCATACTCAACTATGAGATCGATGAGTTAGTTTTGGTTTAGGAGAGGTTTCCATTGTTTTTCATGCTATGTGTAGACTTAGAATAGAATCATAGAATCATAGCATGGTCAAGTTCTTTACAGTTCTTTACTTCTCTTTACAGTAATTTCTGCAGGAGTTAAGAAAAAGATACAGAATTGTCCTGGAGTCCTGTATACCCCTAGGTTCCTCTCCTGCCCTGACTTCGGGGGAGAGGGAAAGCTGCCTGGTTCCCCCCCCGCCTCGCCTGCCCTGCGGGCCTGAAGGGGGTGAGCAAAGGGGTCCTGCCCGCACGAGGAGTGCCCCTTGCAGTGCCCGCGCTGGAATCAGACTGGGATTGGCTGTGCGCTTTCGCGCCTAAGGTGTGGTAACTCTGCCCTTTGTCTAGCGAGGGTATAAATATTGGGGGGGCTTCCCGCCTTTGGGGTTCCCGCCTTGGAGTTCGCCCCTGCTTGGAGTTAGTTACTGCCTGAAACTTCGTGCTCCCCCACCTCTCTCGCCTCGCCTTGGATGCAGAGAGATCTTCAAAGACTGCTTCACCTATTGACACCCTTTGTAAGCCTAACGACTCTTAATGGTCCACCTGCAGCTGCTGAAACGGGAACGAGAGAGAGAGAGACAGACCGCGAGGAAGTCAGCCTGATCGTGAGTTATTTTGGCTCAACTTTATTAGTAAGAAAACCACTATAATTTAATAGCTAAAGCCTTTTCCAACTTCTGACTTCCAAAATAGTCAGATTATCAACAGTATCCCTGTAGATAATTCTTAAGCATCTGAGTCTGCTAATTAAACTAAATTAATCTTTGTATATATAGTTTTGGGGGTGAGTTTTTTTTGGAAAATAAAATAACTCTATTTTTGTATAAGATTCCCGACTCGGCCACACATTAATTCCTGCCTCCACAACAAGAATCTTAAAAAAAAAAAAAGGGGTGGGGGGGGGTGGGGGTGGCTCTGTGCAGCTACTCAACTCAAAACTGGTTGTCTTTCCCATTTATTTTTCTACAAGCAAGAAAGATGTACTTAGGGTGCTACATATAATTTATTTTGAGCAAAATACAGCATGTACTATGATGTGAGCATTGATTTGTTTTTCTTTGCCCATCTATTACCTCAATCAGCATATCTAGAGAAAGTACAAGCGTAAATCAAGCTGTAGAAATGATCCTTGAATTAAGCCGAGAGAGAAGAGGATTCATAGCATTGTCACCTGGGCACATATAAGAAGCTGAGTTATTATGCTAACCTTCTCTATTAAGCCAGTGTACTAGAAATGTCTGATTTCTTATAAGTCATTTCATAAACACATTATTATCTATCAGCAGGGGAAAAAAAATCCCATGACGGTCCACATTATCTACACTTCAGCTGGATTCTGGAGGGCAATGCAAAAGGAGAATGGATAAGCTGACAGACATAATACATCAAAGAAATTAAAAGAAACACCTGGCAGTGAGTGAGTATTTTGCAGCTGCTTTCTGATCTGCTCCAAACCGAGTGAAATCACAGTGTAAGCTAAAATCCAGATTTTGCAACCTACTTTGTGATGGGAATATAGAATCATAGAATTATAGAATCAACCAGGTTGGAAGAGACCTTCAAGATCATCCAGACCAACCTATCACCCAGCCCTATCCAGTCAACTAGACCATGACACAAAGTGCCTCATCCAGTCTTTTCTTGAACACCCCCAGGGACAGTGACTCCACCACCTCCCTGGGCAGCCCATTCCAATGGCAAATCACTCCCTCTGGCAAGAACTTTCTCCTAACATCCAGCCTATATCCAGATGCCCTCCAGAAGGAGCTGATCCATCATTTTTCCAGAGATGGATATGAGGCTGACACATTGAAAGGGCCCTCACATTCCTTAGTCTTGATTTGCCATTAATGTGATTGCTTTTCTGTGTCCTACTGCCTGTCAGCTGTGCAGTTTTGTGCATTTCCCTCAGTTACACCTACCAAATGCAAATTATTTCATTTTTTGAGAAGGAGTAAACCAGTTTACATTTAGCTATCATATGACTTCTCACTAAAGCCATGGAGCCACAGGAAATTCTTGCCAGAGAGAGTGATTTGCCATTGGAATGGGCTGCCCAGGGAGGTGGTGGAGTCGCCTGTCCCTGGAGGTGTTCAAGAAAAGCCTGACTGAGACACTTAGTGCTATGGTCTAGTTGACTGGACAGGGCTGTGTGCTAGGTTGGACTGGATGGTCTTGGAGGTCTCTTCCAACTAGGTTGATTCTATGATTCTATGATATATACAGTTCAAAATACGGAGTTTTCCAGCTCTGCACCTTACTTATGTGTTCTCAAGCACACAGTTAAACTCAGGCTTAATGAAATTTGACTAGAAAATATGTTTACATTGTTAACAGAATAAAAGATTATTTTGAAACAAGGTATCTAGACAGCACTTCTATTTTACTTCTGGAGAGATCATTCTAAGCCCACTTCCATCACTTGTCCACGAGATTTTCACCACAAGGTTTTGCAGCATTAAAGGCTGTGTCTACATCAGAGCTTTATTCTGATTTTTTTTATGACAGACAACAGTGTTGCTTCACTAATCCAAGTCCTGTTGTTTACACTGCTAAAGACTGCTCAAAACTGAGAGTGGGTGAGTGGAACAAGGAGCAACTCCATGTGTCCATGCAGTGCAATCCCTGCAGTCCCACTGCTGACCAGTGCTGGGGCGAAGGGAGGGAAATTATGCACCTCCAACATTTCTTTAGAGGGATGACAAACACTGTGATCATTTCTAAGGTGCAAGGAGGCCCTACTCATGTAGTTCCTTCATGGAAATAATTGGGAATTAAAGCAGCTAGATGTTGGTGCTGCACATAGAATACTGCCACAGCTGCCAGCAAATGCCTGCCAGTTGTAAAGTCATTAGAAAGCTACAAGGCTCTTACTTTACAGTCCTAATCAGGCAGTAAACTGATAAACAGAGGGCCGTTCTACCCAGTCTCACTCTCCCAAGATCTCTATTACCCCAAGCATGATGTACTTGTATCCTTGGAAACCAGTACGCTATGCCCTGTGCATAGAAATCCTACCCACTCTGCATTTGCAGAACCGGGCCCCAGGTGCTGCTGAGAGGAAAAATATGAGGTTTTACTCTCACAGGGTGCTTCCAGAAACTGAATTCAAGCAGGAAAAGTCATTAGCATATGTGCACAAGTGTGTTTTCCAAATGACACATAAGAATACAGTAGCAGTAAGGAACCCAAGAAAGTTTTCTTTCCTCCAGTTTATAAATCTGTCAAGACGTCATGAGGGAATTGTGAGCATTGCTTTAGTGATCATCTGGGGGCACTGTAATTATGGCACAAAACCATCTGCTTTTTAGGGAGTCTCTAATTACTGTCTGTCAAAATCAGATTAAACATCAATTTCTTTCCATCTCATTCTACCCTTATTATGAATTGCTATCTGAAATCCAGATCATTAAAGAGACTCAGTAGAGAGTCTTATAAGAAATAAGTTTCTTCATTTGTACTAAACTCCACCACCCTCTGTTAAATGAGAGATCATTTCTTAGAAATTATCATGGAATCATCTCTATTTAATGGTAGTGTTCCTCTACACTTAGGATATAGGTTCTCAGAGCCTGTGGCACTGATGACATTTCTCTGATGGGACAGGAAAGCTCCGTTTCTCTGCTAGGATGTCAGGGGATGCTTGGGTATTTTCCATGAAAAATAAATAACAATCATTCAAGGGTAAACCTGAAAATTAAATCTGTTCATTAAGACTATAATTGCCTAATTTTGTTAAAGGTTAGGCTTCAGGTAAATCCTGCCTTTTGATACACTTCTCTGACAACCCTTCTGCAGATTCAGAAAGTGCTTCTATCTGTCGAGGAGAAATACAACTCAGTGAATTTCCCACGCTCACAGATGGTCACTTTCAATACACTGCGATGTTATATACTGAAATGGACTACTACAATATATGAACAATTGAGGGGAAAATAAAAGTTTAAGTTCCCTACCATTCTTCTTGCTGCTCCCTTTCCCTTTTGTCTTCAATGTCTCCCTCCCACCTTTTTTTTTTCCGAGCTGCTTCAAATTTAATTTTTTCTTTCACTATTACAAATATCATAATTATTTGGTTATTTCTTTGTTACTTCTATGCATATATGCAGAGTTAACTGGTTACTTCAAAGTAAGAATAATGAATGTTTACTTTTAAGTAGAATCTAATGGATAACATTTCTGTTTGTCTTAATGGTCAAGAGGATCTGAGTGTCTTAAGAACTAAGTACTTCTTTTCTCTCAGACAATTTGGAAACACAACCTATGTTATGGTTTAACCTGCACCAATAACCAAGTACCATGCAGCCACTCACTCACTCCTCCCCACTCCCAGTGGAACAAGGAGAAGAATCAGAAACAAAAAAATAGAGTGAAATTTATGGGTAGCAGATAAAAGAGGTTTAAAATCTAAACTAAACCACATTAATAATATTAATATGAACATAGCAAAAAGAGAGAAATAAACCCCAGGCATAGACCAAGTGATGCACAAAGCAATTGATCTGACCAATGTCCAATCAACGAACACCCCTGCAGCCAGTTCCCCCCAGTTTACAGCATGACAACCTGTGCTATAGAAAATCCTTTTGGCTAGTTGGGGTCAGTTGTCCTGGCTGTGACCCCTCCCAGCGTCTTGCGCACCTGCTTTGTGGCTGAGCATGGGAACCTGAACAATCCTTAACTGAGGATAAGCACTACTTAGCCACAACTAAACTATCAGTGTGTGATTAAGATTGTGCTCACATTAAATCCGAAACACAGCATACTACCAGCCACTAGAGAGAAAAATTAACTCCATCCCCGACAAAAGTAGGACAAGCAGACAAACCTTTCATGCTGCTTTCAGTGTGCACATTGCTCAGGGTGGCAAATTCAGCACAGCTCAACCATTAGCAGACTTAGTCCTTAAAGAAAATATGTCACAGGCATACATTTTAAATTTGCAGTTTGACCTCACATATGAACAAAGGTCAGAGAGGTAAAAAGTAGTAATATAAGATTTTTTTTCTCAAGGTCTCTATGCTCTCTCATACATCTGCATGTACTAACAAGACTCACGCATCACTCCCAGTACAATGCAGGGGACAGAATTAGTTGTAATTTTTGCTTTTTCTTTTAAAAGAGAATTATGCTTTCACGAGACAACAGATTCACAGCAGTAGGAAGTGATAACCTCAATTTTTATCACACATAGAATTTGCATAGCTTGTGGTGTATTTTTCATTATATTTCATTAGAATCCTTTAGCTTTGACCTGTAAAAAGTGATTCTGATGGTGAAAGATTAGCATTTTCTCCACATCTGTTCTTTGTAAAAGTGAACTAGCAAGATGGTGTAGCAAAGATGCTAGCTAGGAGGAAGACAACTCCAGGGAAAGGGATTGATTTTCATATACAACAGCTAGTTCACACATGAGCTGGATAAGGCTACCAATATATTTTAAAGTCCTTATAAGAGAGTTTGCCCTCAAAATTACCTTGAAATGCCACGGTCTTTAGTACACGCACATAAGGAGCTTAAAACTTCCTTATTCTTAATTGCTTTGGCAACTATAAATATGTCACTTTTCTCTGTTGTTTGCTTTAGCGGCTGCTGAGATGAATTTGCAGGCATAAGAAAATGGGAAAATATGTTTGCAATGTAGAATTATCACAGATTTTTATTTCATTTGAACTTCTTTTTTCCCCCTCTAAAGTAATTCTTTCTAACTAGTTAAAAATAATAGAATAACACATAATATTCACATTGTGGTATAGAATGCATTTTGCATTTATGAAAACAAATGAAATGTATTTAAAGTGAAGACAAAGAGTTTCCATAGTTCATTCTACAGATTATTGTGTGAGTGTTAAATCTGCAATATGCTGCTCCCCAGAGCCTTAGAAAAATATGTCTTATTTTTGTTACTTTCCTTACCCACGGAATTCTATGTGAAATAACACATTCACACAATTATGCTTCCCTCCTAAAGAAAACATCAAAATCATTGCACTTTTTCTATTATTACAGCAATTTCCACTTTGGGCCCTACTGTTAAATGGAAGACAAGGTTGTGACTTCCTAGAAGAAATGAGATGAGCTGTTAGTCTGAAGTGGTGGGACCTGAGTGTGTACCTGCTAAAGAGAACGTGCACATACACATGCTGATGACTCCCATTCATGCCTGTGCTCCACAACAATCACACAGAGATACCTGCTTCACCCAATTACCCTTTGTTTTATTTGGTTTTGTGTTGATTGTGTGCATGCAGCTGACATGTTTCCAGAGTATTAATAGTGATAATGGCATTCCCCTAATATAAAGGTGGGCTTGTATTGTGGGACCAGAGCCAGCTAACAGTACAGAACCCATAAACCAGTTCAAGGACAGCCATATTGTGTCTAAGGTGAGAAGCTCTGTCTTGGATGGCCATGCTGCACTCTGCCATATGGTGGATGCAGATGTCAGCAGGAGCTACTGCATGTTCCTGGGAAAGGAGCAGGTTGGCTGCAGCTAGCTACCCTCTATTAACATTTACACAAGGATGGCTATGCTGTCCTTTCTCATTCCTTGATTCTGCTCCCGAGGACACCCTGCGTGCCTGAGCAATTGCACAGTGACTGCAGAGCTCTCAATGTTGGTGATCATGCAGGCTTTGAAAGAGGCCAGCAGTATTTACATATCCACGTCACTGCTGTCAGAAATACAGGCTGTGGGAAGAGTCTGCCAGGGTCTCCTCTGACTCAGAACGTAAGGGCTGTGGGAATGCACAAAGTCAAAAGTCTGCAGAAATGTTAAGAGAATTTATGAGTTGTAAATGGAATTCATTCAATGTGAAATTGCATCGTTGATCATTTCCACGCTTCTTAATACCCGGGTTTTGGGGCTTTTTTAACCCTAATTTTACACAAAGTTTGGTTATTCACTCTGCAGAACTGTTTTTTCTCTCCATTTGATAATATATCTATGTTACACATACAGGCTGTACAAGAAGTACACCAGAAACACACTGGCCCATAGATTTTTTTGGAAAGTGACTTCTGACATCACAGTGCTTTAAAATCATATGGGAGTACTGAGCTTTCAAACAGCAGTATTTATTTTTCTTTCCTTCCCTTTCAAGGCTCTCAGCTGGTGCCGTGGAACCACTGTGGCAGCCTGGTAATAATGATGCACAAGATAAAGAAACCTTTGTCTCACACTGAGAGCAAATGAAAGCATAAGGACAGAGCTGGGCTACATCATCAGCAGAACCCTTCCAGTCTATTTTCTGTATGAGACAATCCAGATGTGTAGAAGATTTGTCTCAGAGGACTAGGAAGTCTAAGGGGAGTGAGAAAAATGAATGGCAGTTAATGTAGATTAAGTATTAGGTTTATGATTTGAATTGTGAGTGGCTGTTACTCACACTGATATGCAGGTGATCATCAGAAGAAATTGGTGAGGTCTTTTAATTTCAGTAGATGACAGCAGCAGAGTTCTGTTTATTCAACCAATTGGTCACATGTGATTAGCTTAACTGCTTTAAATCTGAAATAAGGATTCAAGACAACTGTTTATACTAGCACAAGCTGAAAGGGGATTTTTTTCCAGGATTGCTTCCCTTCTCCCTGCCCCTGCATATCCCCATGTCATCCCTGCTGGGGACAATCTCTCTCTCTCTTTTTACTCATTCTTTTTATGCTGGGGATGTTCTCTGCCTCTTAGGCTTTGCTTTTCTCACCTCTGCAGGTGCTTAGTGACAACTTCAGTTCCCTGAATCTCTCCCTAGACCTTCACAGCATAAATCTCTTGCTTTTGTCTAGATTAAGCCCCTGGAGCTTTTCTCAGAAGCAAGGTGAAGCTGTAGCATGAAGCAGTTCTACTGTTAAACACAATTCAAAAACCATACAAAAAAAGTAGTAGTCAAGAACATGAAGGAAACAGCAGTATTTCTGCTGCTCACCTTGCAATCTCATCAAAGCAAGACATGAATACTGGTCAGAGCCTGACTGACTTGCTTTTTTTTCACAGCAATTTATTTTAAATTGGCATAGTGAACCAATTCTGTGCATTTATCAATGCACACAGCTATAGCAATCTGCTTGAGCAGCACAGAGTGGATGGGAAGGCTTGCTGGGAGGCATCCACTACACAGGAGGTATCCCAGGCAGGTCAGAAAAACACTGCTAATGACTATTCTGTGATGTGAACATTCATCTGCTTTTCAGTGAAGTCTTTGTGAGCATCAAGCTCTCAGCCCCAAAAGTACCACAATAAATTCAGACTGAATACAAATTCCTGTTTGAAAACAAACAAATTTCAAAACACTGAAGTTATAAGTATGGTCTCAAGGCTGCAAACTGAGGCAATGCTAATGTCAAGTGATAATTTTAAATAGACAAAAAGTTCCTGGGAGTGGTGTTGGCTTTTGTTAAGCTTAGAGAACCCTTCACTCTCTCTAAAAGAAATGTGAATTTGGGATATTCAAACCACAGAGATCCTGACCTTTCCTCACACAGAACTGTTTCCATACATATCTCAAAGCAGGGCTGGCTGCAGGGCTTCTTTAAAAGGCTCGAAATGGTTTGCAAGATAAATTACTCTCATGGGTTTTTTTTTTCAAGATTTTTTTTTCCCCAGAAAGATTCATCCTAATTTATTCTGGCATCTATTCATAAACTTGAATTATTAGAAAGTCACCCTATGCTATTTTCAGTGGTTCATCATCTCTCTTCCCAACAATACAGGGAAGCTGTTGAATAAAAAAGCAAAGAAAAGCCAGAATTTGGCAATGGGAGAGGGTTTGGTTAGGTCTCCTTTCATTTCTTTTTTTTTTTTTTAGTTCACATTGTTTTTCTTTCTAAGCATTAAAAATACTTCTCTGTTATCTTTCTGTCATTTTGATAGGAGGAAGTGTTAAGAAAAAGGGAGAAGCCAAGATCTGTTGTGGTAGGCCTGATAGGCCCAAAATAGGCTGATACACGTCCTGCCTTGCCTAGGCATGCTCTTTTGCTCCATCAGAGAGGCAAGTGTGGGAAATGGACACAAAAGAACCTGTAGCCACTGAGTCTGGCCTGCCCAGGGTCCTGCGGTGTAAGGTACACACACTTAGCTTGTGCCTGCCTAGTGCAAGGCCTGTGCTCTTCCCAAATTAGGGAAAAGTGAGCCTGTGGCTTTGCCTAATATGGTATGGTTTGGCTAACTGCCATCCTGATTGGCTATTCTTGTGTCCAAAGGGCAATTAATCTCGGCCCACATTGATAAAAGGAGATAGGCAGGGGAACAACCTGCTTTTGCTTCCCTGCTCTTTGCTTCCCTGCTCTTTGCCTGCTCTCTCTGCTGTTCCCAGCCCTGCTGCTCTTGCACACTGCCTTATCACTTGCCTGGTGAACTCCACTGCCGCAAGTTACCAGGAGCAGACCCTGGTTGTCTACACATGATCGGCCTGTGTGGCCAGCATGACATGGTGCTGGGACTGCACAACATCTGCCTTCTGCACCTGAATGTCCTGCTTAGAAGTCCTGGACATATACACAGATTGTCCAGAAGAAGCCAGGAGAAAAGGTCAGAGATTGTCTGCATCCTTTTCCCAGAAGATGGGAAGATTCAAGCCTCAACGTCCAACTGAAAGCATTTGGGTACTGTCTGGACTGTGGCTAGCCCCTACAAGGGTAATAATAATAATAATCCATGAGTAAATGCTTAAATGCCTCTTTGTAATTCTCTGCTGCCTTTTGCCATAGAGCAGAAAGAGCTTGAGCCCAGCTACTGGGCAAGTAGTATATTGACCACAAGCGGCATTGACCGTGGGAACCTTCTCTTGCAGTTCAGTTAGTGTTTATATATTTTGCTGGTTATTACTAGATGTAGATATTATCCATAGAATGTTTCCATGAGCATGTAACAAATGAAATATTATTAAAATTCGTGGTTAGGGGTGGTGAGAGTTCTGAATAGCAAAATTAATAAACAACATTACTTTTGGAAAAATTTCATTTCACATCAAATAATTTTCCCTCTCCAACATACCCCCTGTTACAAAAATACAAGGAATGCGTTATCCTGCAAAGGACAAAACACAGAAGAGACCTCAGACTTCCTTTTTCTTTTAGCTACTGCTTCCACATCCTCATAGGGAACTCTGCTATCACAAACATTAGGCAGATGGTAGCGAGTGTCTTTCCAGCTGACCTTGTTTCTCAATTCTGGTGTCCAACAAGCCCTCCTGGGGTGCTTTGCAGATCTCTGGCCTTTACTTAGGTAGGCTGATGAAGACAATAAGATTATGGACATAGCTAACAAACTTTTGAAAAGACTTCTCAGGTCATAATAGTGAATGAAAATTAGAGAGTGTGATTTGTTAGCTCTGCTGTTCCATGTCACCAAGGTGTTCTGTCACAGATATTTGATCTAAGAGGGAAGTTCCACAGTCTTATTTTCTCTAATCATTGTATCTATCTTTTGATTGATCAATACAATGATATTGATACAATATCAATCTTTTGATAAAGTCTTTATCTTTAAAATATTAAAATTTAATAAGGAACTGTCTAAAAAAAAAAAGAAGAAGAAGAAGAAGAAGAAGTAGCCTGAATAATAGAGCAAATGGAGTAAAAGACTGAGCTGCATTTATCCACTGATACGATACAGGTTGTCAACCACAAGGAATACTGAATGAGCAAAGGCCAGCAACCAAGCATGCCACTCTGCTGGGGTGGCAAACTGGCATAGGAACAGCAACAGGAGTTGTTAGAGATGATCTCTTTTGCCTGATTCTGAACATTCAAAGCAAGGCAGCCTGCTCTTTTCAGATGATTGTGCCCATCTATGACCCATGCATAGGTTTGGATTACCTGGAGTTTCTATAAAGAAACATCTTCCTCTGCTCCCAGTAAGCAAGATGTTCTTGGGCATGTGAGTTTTATGCTGTGTATCAAATGCTAATGCCAGTGCTCGGTTAAGCCTCAACACATAGAAACTGGAAGAGGCTACTTGAAATCTGGAGATAAAAAACTTCATGCCATAAAAGTGAGTTAAAGATTTCCACGGGAACAGCAAAAGCATGGTAATGTCTATATCTGTGACAGATATTTGTTTGCTCTTTCCTTCTTTTTTTTTATACATTTCCTTTTGTTGCATCTCTCTTTGCTTCAAAGACCACTACTACATTTATTTTCAGGCAGATGCTCAAGTTAAATCAATAACTCTTCAATGATGTGTCAGAAATTCCCAAAATAAAGACAATTTTGCTGTGGTTCTGGTGGACATTTTCCTCATTAACCTTCCATCTTGCCTTCAGAAGTACCTGTCTCTTGATGTTTTAATAAAATTCAGAATCCATGTAACTCACATGACCCCCTCTATGCTGACTATTGGGTGGGTTGGGAAGAGGAGGGGAGGCATTTCGGTGTGGAATCTGCAGGCATCAGGCTGCATGCTGAAGTGTGGGATTTGATTGCCCTCGTTATGGTGGTTGGTGTAGCTCCCTCTGATTATAGCTGTAACATCACAAAGACCTTTGCAAAACCCAGAGTTTGCTCCTGTGATCTCCTGTGGTGGTAAATTATAGTATGAATACACAATGTGGCAGAAAGTAATAATCTTGAGTAATGCAGCTGATTTTATTGCTCTTTAATTTCATTAAGTATATTCTTGTCAGGCAAGGGACAGGCTTTCAGCTCCTAGGAGCAGATGCTCACGTCCTAAAGCTGGACCTGAAATACTCATCATGAAGACAGAGGCCATTTGCACAGTCTGGACCCAAATGAGGAGTGATGCTGCCATTTTTGATTCAGAAGCATTTCTGTTCCAGAATAAATGTATGAAAAAAGACGATAATAGGTTTATGGTCTGTGCATTTCTATTTCTTACAGACCAACATCTCCTCCCAATCTGCTCGCACACGTCCATGGCAAATGATGCCAAGCAGGGCATGCATGGCAGAGCTGAGCGAGGCCTTACTAACAGGAGTGATTTGGCAGCCAGCTGCCCAGGGAGAGGACACCCAGGGACAAGCCTTTCTGTGTGCATCTGCACTTCAGCTCCTGTCAACGGCAGGCTGATCCCACAATGTCACGAAAGAAGGAAGTAAAATCACGGCAGAGAAACGTGTGTTTGCACTGAAATGACAGATGTGACACTGAAGAGAGAGAGACAGAAGCATTTATTCTCTTCTGTTGACTCTGCTGTAAAACATCTGGGAAAATGATAAAACAAGAAGTATCATATCTTAAACTAATGAAATAGGGTTTCTCAAAGCTCATCTTTAGGCATATAACTCCATCATAGTATTGATAAGCACCTAGATTCTCTCTCGCACTCACAGATAGAGGAAGTCTGTGAGAACTGTAAAGGAAAACAACAAATTGGAGCGAAGAGGATCACCTTTTCATACAGAGAATAAAGAATTTTGCTCTCAAATGTCCTCCTGCTTGTACTGGCTACTGTATGAGGAATGCATTTTTCATTCCCAGGGCATGTAGAAGAGGTTGTTATAGGTTATCCAGTGAAGTATATCCTGATGCTGAACAGACTTATTTTGCTTTCCATATGACTTTCTTTGCAATTCATGTACTGAGGAGTCTTGTAAACTCTCTAAGTCCTTTCCCATACAACCTTCTCTTTAACTCTGCCTTCCAAATTGACTAAAACCCTGTAAAAGTCTTTGGGAAATTGGGTCAAAGGGTCATGAAGTTATAGGGAAGGAAAGCAGCTTTACAGATTACTTTTAAAGATATATTTCTTCTCTTTCAGAACAAACTTTGCATTGCACTGTGAGGCACAAGGATGACATGCTTAAGAGATGAGTGCCATTAGCTCAAAAAGAGACTGCAGCTCCTACCTGCTTGAAGGCTATTTAAGATATTGCCCAATGGGACTATGAGACCGTGGTAGAGTTTGAGTTATATCAGTTTTAAACTGCTGGTTCAGTATCAGTTAGACACCTCATGCCCAGGATTCAATGCTGTGCTAGTTTGAAGCTAGCTGGAATATTTTGGTGAGAAGAATCAGATTACAGGCTGTGAGAAGGAAACAATGGTGATGTCTACTTCACTCATGGGTTTGCTGAGATGGATAAAAACAAGAACATAAACATAGAAAACAGAGCTGGGTCTGTCTGCATGCGCATCTCCCCCTAACCTGCTGTCTAATTCTTCTGCTTTCTAACCCTTCTGACTGATTCTCCAAACTCACCTTGAATATAAAACAAAGTCTGGGATAAGGCAGAGGGGTGGAAATGAGTTGGAAGGGTGGTTGGGAGCCCCTCCTAGGCACTTTGGTTTCTGGGAGGGCTGTTGTGTTTCAGTATTACCTTTCTAACTTGTATATTTCTGTATATATTGTAAATACCTACTTGTATATAGTCCTAAGCTGTAAATATAAAGCTCCATTCTAATTCCTAGTGCGGCTGAATCTAGTCTGGATGATTTCATAAGAGTGGGGGAGGGTAACTCTCAAACCACCACAAATGGAGGACTTAGGTTTTGTTTATTCTTCCAATGGAGTACAAAGGTGTCAGCCTGTGCTTAAAGCATCTTTCCTTGCTACCTTGCTTTGTCCTGAAGGGCAAAGGCAAGAATTTCCTCTGCCTTGATGAATCTGAAATTTGGTAGAGATTGATTAAATCTTCTATGTGGGATAAGATGGGACAACAGCTACTGAGAGTCACTCAAACAGTTGTTGTTATAAAAAATATATGGATATATTTAGTGTGTTTCTAGTGTTTTTTCTATCACCATCTTCAGAGATTTCAGGATGTATTGGGTAAATTATTAAAGTTTGATCACCCATTCTGTACTTTGAAGATGTTAAAACTGTATTTATGGACAGGAATTAAAGTAATAAGCTATTTTACTTCAGAAAATGAGTAAACTTGTACATTTTTATCTATCACATAAATATTGCACGAGGAAAAAGTTGGACTAAACTTGAAGAAGAAGATGAAAACAAAATAATTGAAGGAGATTCTGAAGTGCTAATACATATAACCACACACACACTTGCTTTTGTGACCCCACTATTGTAATCTAATCCAGATTGAATTCTGAAAACAATATTAGTTTTTGCAAAAGATAAAGCCTATATAAACTCAGCATAGAATCAGAAAGCTTTATTCAACTAGCTGATTAAAAGATATTTTCCATAGCTCTTTAATGTATTTTTTATGTGTTTCATCCCATTAGTGAGTTCTTAAGGAATAAAATATTTTAAATATATAATACCAAACAAATTTGCTTCAGGTTTGACAAACTGTTGGCTATACACAAGATGGAAAGTAAGTATTGAGAAGAATGGAAAAGACAACAAAGTCTAAATTCCTTTATGTATAGCTTAGTTATTACAGCAACACTGGTGAGGAAAAGCAATAATTTTAGTGGATAATTCCACTAAAGAAGAATAGAGTGTAGGAAAGTAATTTCTCATGCATGTGCAATATTGCTCTCTACTGGCTGCTGAATCTATAAGAAAAAGTAAAGTTAACCAAAGAAGCTTCATGTGGTCTATCAAATCCTAAATCTATCTTTAAGCTGACAAACTAATTCCTAAGAGGACTAATCAGCCAGAAGCGTCAGACTGACTTTTAAGAGAACTGATGGATAGCTAGCTCCTTTATTACAAAGACTAAATAGAGAGTCAAGAGTGAAAAATGTAGGTGATGCAGTCTTTGAAAATCTTTCCAGTGGCTAGTAATGTAAGAGGAGATGATATGACATTACAGCAGTAAGAATAATACTCACTGTGAAATAGAATTGAACTGTATTATTGATATTAGTTAAAAGAAGCCTCTTTTCCCTCACACGGAAAAGGTTTTCAATTCTGTAATAAATACAGCACAGTTCTAATCTCTGCTCCCCAAGTACAAATGTATAATTTACCTGAGAACTATGCCTGACATCTAAAGCCTTTGGCATCGGTTCAACATTAAATATATATATATATACACAATGAGTGGAAAAAAGCTTAGAAGGAAACATATGAGGTGTTGTAAATCCCACTTCTGCTAAATATTGCTGTCTGTAAGTTTGGTACCTCGAGTCCCCACAGAGATTCCTAGTGATTCCTTAACCTTAGAGTTATCTAGATATTATACTGCTGGAGATCAATTAAAGACTTGCTCCTCCAATGTATGCACATCACATTAACACAAACTTGTAAGAAGTGTGCAGGTGCCAAAAGTTTCAAGGTGTAAAACACAGGTATTTCAACCACTCTTATTCCACAATCCCAGCCACATTCTGCCCTCTGAGTCAAAATGCTAAATGAATAGCAATACGTGCTCTCAAAAATCCAGATGAAACACAATAACACTGATTGCCTGCACAGGCGCCAAGAAGCTTACAAACTGACCTATCACAGTGATACCAGGTAGTAAAAAGCACAAACAATTTGTAAAGAAAGGATGCTTCTAGGATACTTGCTAGACTGAATAGAAAAGGACTAATAAACTTGATTAGATAAAAGGAACTTGTATGATCAGGTATGCAGGGAATGGCAGTAAGAGAGGCCAAAAGGAAGTCTGTTCTGTCAAGAATGTAAGGATAATGTAATAAAGGAAATAAAGGACTAAAGGAAAAACAAAATGGTCAAGGCTGGCCCTGGCTCAAATGAGGTATGTGAATCATGCCAAACAACTCTTGAGGAATGCCCAATGGGCTAGTTCAAGGACACAGTGAGGAAGAGGGTGGAAAACTATCAAATACCCACTGTAGAACCCCCAGATATCAACCCAGAATTTAGGAATGCATGAGCAAGGGATATTTGCATATGTTAATCAACTCAAAAAGTATGAATATGTTAATCAGTTGCTTGAAAAGTAGTGAATATGAATAGAATGCTGACATATATTCTCTGTAAGAGGCTCATCTGAGTACACACTTGAGTAGAATGATCCCCCTGTGTGTCTAGCTGTCAATAAAGGAATGTCTGCTCCCTAAAACTAACATTGGTCATAGGAGGCTTTGTTGGATATAGTAATGTTAAATGCAGTGATTTTATATAACTGTCTCACTGTGGTGCAGCTATTGTCCAGCCATGGGCAGGAGAGAGTTCAGTAAATGCTGAGAGAGGGTTGGAATGACCTTAGAGAATGGTGTAGCAAACGTAAACAAATGTAAGGCTGGAGTCTGTGGTTTTTGCCTATCTCTGCTGACTTAGAATCACCAGTCACAATATAGGTGTTGTTGAGAGAATATGAAGAATGTCTGCTCCAAGTAGTGTGTAATCCTGATGTAATCCTAACACAGGTGTGTGTAACCCATCAGAATCTAACATGATGTTGTAATCCTTCTTGTGTCACCTTCTGATAAAATAGTATATAACCCCATGCTTAGGGTGCAATAAACGGATTAAGATTTGGATTTGGATCTGATTGGATTCCTGATTGGAACTTGCTTGTATCAAGGTCTTTGCCCCATCTCTTATTACCCCTGATACTATGGTATCCCAGCTGTGACAGGGTTTATTTGCCATTCTAGGCAACAGCGGAACATAGTAGTGTTTTACATAGAAAAAAACTCTAAGATGTCCAACCATCAATCTAACATTAACCAACACCACTAAACCATGTCCTCAAGTGCCATGTCTGCACATATTTTTGACACTTTAATGGATGTTGACTCCACCACCTTCCTGGGCAGCCTATTCCAACTCCTGACCCAATAAAAACCTCCTATAAATGGGAAGAAAATAATTAATTGAATTATTTGGCACAGAGGATGCTTCTCCATTTGAATGCTTGTTAACTAATCTGAATAACTTTCCAGACAGTATGATAAAAGTAGTAAAGTTGTATAAAAAAATGCTTATCTTTTCCATTTTTACATGATTCTTTTAGAAACAGGTCAGAACAGTATGTATGCAGTGTTCAGGTTACAAGGTTATCTAGGTAGTATTTTGAGACCTATAGATATTCTCCACTTTTCTTTCTAATTAAATCCTCATAACTCACAACAGTTTTTGTAGTTGATGATGTTGTCTCCTTTTAAATTATTTTTTTAAAAAATATTTTTAGTTTTAACTGCTATGAAACATTGTTTTGACTTTTTCATAGAAGTACCATTCTGGGATGAGATTTAACAAGGCCAAGTGCAGGGTTCTGTGCTTTGGCCACAACAACCCCAAGCAGCACTACAGGCTGGGGACAGAGTGGCTGGAGAGCAGCGAGGCAGTAAGGGACCTGGGGGTACTGGTAGATAGTAGCTGAACATGAGCCAGCAGTGTCCTCATGGGGAGAGGAGAGCCAGTGGCATCCTGGCCTGGGTCAGGAACAGTGTGGCCAGTAGGAGGACAATGGAGGTTATTCTGCCCTTGTACTCAACACTGGTCAGACCACACCTTGAGTGCTGTGTCCAGTTCTGGGCCCCTTAATTCAAAAGTAATGTTGAGGTGATGGAATGTGTCCAGAGAAGGGTGACAAAGCTGGTGAGGGGCATGGAACACAAACCCTATGAGGAGAGGCTGAGGGAGCTGGGGGTGTGCAGCCTGGAGAGAAGGTGGCTCAGGGGTGACCTCATTGCTGTCTGCAACTCCCTGAAGGGAGGCTGTAGCCAGGTGAGGGTTGGTCTCTTCTGCCAGGTAACCAGCAATAGAACAAGGGGGGGACAGTCTCAAGTTGTGCTGGGGGAAGTATAGGCTGGATGTTAGGAGGAAGATCTTCCCAGAGAGAGTGATTGGCATTGGAATGGGCTGTCAAGGAAGGTGGTGGAGTTGCCGTCCCTGGAGGCATTGAAGTAAAGCCTGGCTGAGGCACTTAGGGCCATGGTCTAGTTGACTGGCTAGGGCTGGGTGCTAGGTTGGACTGGATGAACTTGGAGATCTCTTCCATCCTGGTTGATTCTATGATTCTATTATTTCTCCAAGGTCCTATTCCCAAGCAGTAGTGGTCAGCTCAGGCCTTATTTTATGTGCAAAGATAGGACTTTTTTTTCCCCCAAAAAAGCATCACTTTACAATTATTTATACTGAATTTTACTTGCTAATTTAATAATGACTCATATAAGGGCTTCACGCAGTTCTTCACAGCCAAGCATATTTTCATCCTCCTCAATTTACCAGCATCAGCAGATTATGCCATTTTAAAGCCATTCTTTCTATAAATTATTGATAAGTAGTGTTGAGCAGAACAGATCTGCATGTTTTTCTCAACTTCTAGACATTATTTTTTTAAATCCATAAAGTACCTTTCTTTTTACTTTGTGGCACCTTTGTTTCCAGAAGAGCTTTTATGAGCTTTTGCTCATGAACCTAGTCAAAAGCATTGTGTAGTACATTCTGTTCTAGCTGGGCTTTGCAGTACCTTTTGATATAAATGAGATAAGACCATTACAGAGCAAGGTAGAGTAACAACCTATATCCTGAACTGCGGTCCTATATCTTGGTGATCTCCTCAGTGCAGCCAACCTGCCATAAGAAAAACAATGAAGACCTTTGACTAGTAGCCTGGGGTAGCAGTTAAAAAAAACCCAAACAAACAATAAACCAAACTTTGCTAGAGTTTTAGAAGATCAGTATTTCCTACTCATGAAAAAATAGTTTAAGGACCAGTCCAAATCTGACACTTAAAGTTTACCTAACCTGATCCAGAAGACTGCCAGAGCTCATCCATTCACATGACTTTACTTCAGACTTCTGCAGAGATGTGAGGGAATAGAGTGAATGGAGCTGGTCATGTCAGGGAACACTTCAGAACATTTAGAGTTTTTAAATACCAAATCTGAAATGAATCCTGATAGCACTGAAGCACAGCAAAATTCACACTGCTTTCTCATTATTTTCATCAAGCAAAAAATTCAGTTGATTAAAAGCCATTTCTTTCCTACTAAATTCATGCTCCAGCAATGCACCTCATTCTTGTATGAGCTAAACCTCACACAAAACCAGACTTCAACTTAAAATAGCCCAAAAGTAGAAATTATAGATTCTAAAAGGCAGTGTAAGAAAAAACTCTCTGAACATCTCAGAGGGTCTTGGGTTTGATTGAGGTACTGATTAAGGTGACTGTTTCACTGTTTGATTTACCACTGTGTACCTCTAAAGCTAAGTCAGGAAGGAAATCAAGTAGCCTCCTGTAAATGACAGGTGACTGAGATGGCCTTTGTGAAAACCAAGAAGTTACATGTGAAGAAAGAAGACAGGGACAAGATCAAAAGTGAATGTCTTGTCTCCGGAGACATAAAAAAACTATGGCTCTTGAAACGGTAAAGCCAGTTCAAGAGAGGACACACAGTATAGTAGACAAACAGATACTGTCGGCTGTCTAAGGAGTTTGCACCTTACTGTCTTGAAATGCTGGGCTGATTTGAAATATGATGTGGCTATGACTTATGAGAACTGAGTAAATGGAAGAGCTGGTAGGGATGAAGGTAACTTTACAAGAGAAAAATCAATCGTTACAGGGAAAGAATGACAGAAACTTTTGGTCTGAAAGTTTGCAAACCATCATGGAAGATACAAACTTGGTTTACTTCCAGTAAGAAGGTCAAAGGACAGTCATGGGAAACTTCACATGAAAAGCATGATAAATATCCAAATATTCATGATGTGCTGATTTGAAAAGGCTGGCTTAGAAGACATTTGAAGATCTCTTCAGGTAAATCTAATGAAATCTGGAAAATTCTAGGCTTTCCTAAAATACATTTGACCTCTGGAGAATAAACTCTGAATATATAGAAAAGATATGCAATTGTGCTAGTTTGAAGTTAGCTAGAGTGTTTTGGTGAGAAGGACTAGATTACAGGTGTGAAAGGAAAACAATGGTGGTATCTACTTCCCTCGTAGGCTTGCTGAGATATATAAGAACAAGAATCAGAACATAGATAAGGCACTCACTTCTCCTGCTGGGGAGCTCCGAGCTGCATCTCTGTCTCTAACCTCATCCTCCGTTTCTCTGACTAATCCACTTTGCTGACGAACCTCCATTCTTCCTTGGGAGTGAGGTAAGGTTGAGAGGGGTAGGGGGAAGGTGCAGGGGTGGTTGGAAGCCCCTCCTGGGGCCTCAGGTTTCTGGGAGGGCTGCTGTGTTTCTGTATTACCTTTTACCTTGTATATTTCTGTATATAACTGTATATACTGTAAATATCTGCTTGTATATTGTGCTAAGCTGTAAATAATAAGCTTCATTCAATTTCCAGAGCTGGCTGAGTCTAGTCTGGGTGATTTCCAAAAGGGGGGGGGGGGGGGGGGGGGGGGGGGTTTAACACCCAAAACATCACAACAATATTCTCTGCATTCATCTTGAAATTGGACTGATTGTGCTAAGGTATCTTTCAGCATGCTTGAAATGAATTACGGAGAAGTGCAAGACAGCCATCTCTGACAGACAGCAGTTCTGGAATGGCTCTTTCCTTTTTGTTTCCTGTCTCAAAACAACATTCTCCTGATGCACATGACTAATCTGCTGTTCTAGAAATACAAGACTTTGGTATCCTTAAAGATAGTGAAATCATTATAGTTTTGTCCCTTAAAGCATCATCTATTACAAATTCAACTGAAGAGGAAGGTGTTAAACACTGCCAAAGACAAAACAGATGATAAAACTTTTATTATGCATTTCTCATGTTCGCATTTTGCAATTTGGACCTGCCCTAAAACTTGGATGAAAACAAAACAAACAGCCAAAACAACCAAAACACCACCAAACAAACAAATAAAAAACCCAACAACAACAAAAACAACACACCAAAAAAGGACTCCAAAAAACCCAACACCAGAACAGGGCAGCCTGGTGCTATACAGAGATGCACACTGGGGTGGTACCTTGTACCTTCAGTGGGCAGGCAGAAGTGAGCATCAATGCTCTAAGGGAAGACTACCGGATGGAGACCAATCGCTCCTGCTGTGGGAATGCAGACCCAAGGAGAAGCAACAACAGAGAGTCTCAAGAGTCTGTCTGCCTCTCTGCAAGTGGTGCAGTGATCCCTTCCTCCCTATTCCAACTTGTTCCAGCGGGCTGAGTCCTGGCTGCAAAATTTCACACCCACATCCACTGCTGTCCAGAGCTTAATAATCCCTAGCAGGAATATTACAATGCCAAAAGTAGACATGGAGGAAACAATTAAGGTTAGTATGATGGCATTTGCCTCTGCACTACTAGTCTCTGGTGAGCATAAGCTAAGACTTTTAACATCAATTTTTTCCACACAGGTTTTGCATTTAATTATAGAGTAAGGGCACTGTGTGTTCCGAGAGCAATCATCTTAGTGACATATTATTCTGAAGCCAGCCTTCATTCAGCATGACACATGCTGGTTATGCACTACCAAATAGAGCTATAATGAAGTGAGGCTGAGGAAAAAATACAGTGGAATCAGAACTAATGCCAGCTAAGAAAGCTTATCTCTACTTCATTATTATTATTACATTTAATAAACAATTTTTCATGCCTGTAGAAGAAAGAAACAAATGAGAGCTTTATAGGGTAGATATAAAAGCCTGGCATAAAAAATGTGTTTACTGAGTTGTAACTACTGAACATTCCATTTTGCTCTAAAGGGAAAAGAAAAAAAAAAAGAGTAGGCTGAAACAAATGGAAAAGTTTATAATTACAATGTGAAGAGGGAAAAAACTCTCTTAAAGTAGAAGAATATGTTCCAGGACATGGTTTATGAGCATCTTGGGTCAGGATCCTGCATTCTGGAGCCTCAGGAGCTCTTCCATTTAGTTGCAGGTTCAATTTAAAGATCTGCTGAAGAACCTGGCAAGACTTTATAAAATATCTAAATGTATCTGGGTAGCTTCAAAGGTGTGGGGTTTTTTTGACATGTTCATCAAATCATTCTTCTTAAAAAGATTTCTCACTCACTAGCGATGAACATAAGGCTGCAGGGTACTAAGGGTCCTCATTCTTTGCTAGGTCAGCCTTGTGAATTGAAATGATGCAATTGGTATTTGCTAAGCAAGCCATGAGTTGTGACTGTGCATTTTTCACTGAAATCTCTCCATTTCACTTCTGTATCCTGACAACTTCTACAAAGTTTATCCCTGTTACCTAACACAGTATCACAGTATCACCAAGGTTGGAAGAGACCTCACAGATCATCAAGTCCAACCCTTTACCACAGAGCTCAAGGCTAGACCATGGCACCAAGTGCCATGTCCAATCCTGCCTTGAACAGCTCCAGGGACGGCGACTCCACCACCTCCCCAGGCAGCCCATTCCAGTGTCCAATGACTCTCTCAGTGAAGAACTTTCTCCTCACCTCCAGCCTAAATCTCCCCTGGAGCAGCCTGAGGCTTTGTCCTCTCGTTCTGGCGCTGGCCACCTGAGAGAAGAGAGCAACCTCCTCCTGGCCACAACCACCCCTCAGGTAGTTGTAGACAGCAATAAGGTCACCCCTGAGCCTCCTAACAATTGCATCCTGGCTTGGTGTGGGGCTCTGTTGAGTAATACAAATTGCATTACCACCATAACTTCCTCAATGACAAGTGAAGCTTAAGTCCTGTTACAGTATAGGGCTGTTATTTGTTTTACTAAAGTACAGTAATTGCTGGTTTATTTTGGCTTGGTTTGTTTGGGTTTTTTTGTTTGTTTTTTTTTTTTTTTCAGATATTGCAATAGAAGCTCTAAAGATTTCAGTTGATTGTTATTCCGTATACATTTTGAGGGTCTTTGTTTTTCACTTCAAGACAAAATCTGTCGTGGAAAAACGCATTGCCCTTCTAGTGTAACTAAACAGGCAGGAATTAGTTTTTCAATTTACAGATTCTGTAACATTGATTTTTAAATAGAAAAAGATCTCATTCATATTTCCTAGACTCAAATTTTTCACATCTCTCTGATGCACTGTGAGCAAATATGCATTGCTACTAATACATAAAGAGCTCTTGAGTGTGGGTATAAGTCCTTCTTTCCTCAGTTTTGCTTGTGGCCACTGAAGATGAGCACATTCATTCTGTAGATATCTCTATCCTTGACTAATTTGCACTGTTGAACAAGGAACTTAGTACCAAAACAGTATCATGAAACATTCCTGTTCAAAATTAGGGCAGGTTAAAGTTTTTTGAGAGCTCTACAATGGACATTTTTTGTCACAATTCTTACCTTTATTTTATGGTTCTTAATATAAACAGACATTCCATAGCTTATTTTGAATGCTCTTGCCACACTCAGAGAGATGCATTCTTTATTAATTTTCATAACACAGTTCACAGCTGGAAGATTTTTGCATAGCAACAGTTTCTGCCAGGAGTAGTATCCTGAACTAAATTCCAAGAATATTAACTAACAGTTGAATTTTATATCAAGCTCAATGTGACTGCTACATAAAAATAAAACAATTTCCTCAGCAAACCTGCTGACTTTTGAGCTGTACCTGGAAACACAGCTTCTTGGAGCAGAAACCATCTGTTTGGAAGCTGACTGTGTTCCTGTGAGGACACATAACTCAATGCCAAAGTGGTTACAACCTTAATTAATTTGAAGTCTGTATAGGTCTGTCCAACACTTGAACAATGCAGTCAACTGCCTTTTGCTTCATCCAAAAGGCATCAGCTCCCTACATTTCAGTAATACACAGCCCTAATATCAGATCTGGGAAATACTTAACTGCCTTAGAGGCTCTGAGCTTGGACTCTCATCACTTGATGAGAACGATTCAGACCACATTTGGTCTTTTTGCCAACCTTGATTCTGACCTGCCCCTTAAATTAATACAGGTTATTATGGACCTACTTTATCAAAAGAATGAGACAATGATAACATTCTTTCATTATTAAAACCAAAGCAGTTTTGCATCATTCTTTGGACTGAAATTCTTCTTTACTATTAGCACATCCTGGCATAGGAAGAAAGCCTTCAGTCAAAATCACTGCTGTGAGGATAGCTTTAAAGCTTATTTACCCTATGCATGCCTCTCTACAATTTTTCTTTTTCAATTTTACACCATTATTTTTGTTTTTAAGCAGTTCCGAGTTTGTATATGATTCACATATAAGGGTTTCCAGTTTTGCAACACACATCATCTCCTTATGGCTATGGCAAACAAACACCAGCACTTATTATTATTGTAAAATAATTTCTGCCAACTAATTCTGCACTTCACTATAGAATAAAAAAAAAAATATATAAGCCCCTCCCCCCCAAGCTCGTGGCAGCAATCTGAACACCCAAAAAAAAAATTAGGGTATATTTCATTTTTAATCTAACAAATCATTATAATCATCTGAGGTACATGTTGGCCATATGTTTACCAAGAGGCCAATGGGATGAAATTTACGAAGGCCAAGCAGGACTACAAGCTGGGGGCAGAATGGCTGGAGAGAAGCCAGGAAGAAAGGGACCTGGGGGTACTGGTAGATAGTAGCTGAAGATGAGGCAGCAGTGTGCCCAGGTGGACAGGACAGCCAATGGCATCCTGGCCTGCTTTAGGAACAGTGTGGCCAGTAGGACAAGGGAGGTTATTCTGCCCTTGTACTCAGCACTGCTCAGGCCACACCTTGAATCCCATGTCCAGTTCTGGGCTCCTCAAGTCAAGAGAGATGTTGAGATACTGGAACATGTCCGGAGAAGGGCAACAAAGCTGGTGAGGGGCCTGGAACACAGCTCTATGAGGAGAGGCTGAGGGAGCTGGGGGTGTTTAGCCTGGAGAGAAGGAGGCTCAGGGCTGACCTCAATACTGCCTACAACTACCTGAGGGGAGACTGTAGCCAGGTAGGGGTTGGTCTCTTCTGCCAGGCAACCAGCAAGAGAACAAGGGGACACAGTCTCAAGTTGTGCTGGGGGAGGTCTAGGCTGGATGTTAGGAGGAAGTTCTTGCCAGAGAGAGTGATTGGCTTTGGAATGGGCTGCCCAGGAAGGTGGTGGAGTTGCTGTCCCTGGAGGTGTTCAAGAAAAGCCTGGATGAGGCACTTAGTGCCCTGGTCTAGTTGACTGCATAGGGCTGTGTGCTAGATTGGTCTGGCTGATCTTGGAGGTCTCTTCCAACCTGGATGATTCTATGATTCTATGAAATTCCTATGCCCAGGTGCTCCTTATTTGCATTTCTATAAGAAATTCCATCTCAAACCATTCTATGATTCTACAACAATAAAAATGATTATTGCATGCAAGTACTAATATTCCATTTTTTGTAACCATTGTAGACTTTAATAGTATAATATTTTGGACGGGGAATGGATAGAGATGATTAAAGTCAGAGAGATAAGGAAAGACTAAATTTTGAGGCCCTGTTAGCTATGCTGTGGCTTCACATATCTGCTACCCAACTTCAAATGATACTTGCCTTCTCTGTTCCAGCTTTCACTTCATCAGCCTAACTTAACCTGCCAGTCAAATAATTTTTAAACCTTGATTTTATACTACCTGCAAGCAGTATTTTTGGGTTCATTAATAATACCTCTGGCAATCCTATTACCTTTTGTTATGCTAATCAAGGCTTTCATACCCACAGGTACAGACTCCAGGAGCTACTGGCTCAGAGCACATCCCCAATTCTAGGTCCATTTAGTCCTGTGAGCTGTCCTAGAACACTTTGACATTTCAGTAAGCTGTTGCCTTTCCCAAGACTACCAGAGTTCAGACTATTCAATCTAGTAAAATCCTTGCACATAATTACTGAAAGTCATAGTAAGAGAGAAAGTGGTAAACTTGGCTCTATGACTTGCAGTTGTTGTGTGTTTATTGCCATAATAAATGATAGTGTGAACTAATTTTTTCCCTATTTTTCATCTAGAGTTTCAAAGCTCTTCAAGATGCTGTGTCACCTGCTGTGGAACACTGTGGAATACATGCTGCTGCTATGTGCAGACTAATTAATTCTTTTCTGTTGATGGAAAAAACATCTTGATGTCAGAGCGTCTGATTAATTCCTACAGAAGTGGTAAGAATGGCAACTGCACTTCGGCCACAATAACCCCAAGCAGCGCTATAGGCTGGGGACTGAGTGGCTGGAGAGCAGCCAGGAGGAAAGGGACCTGGGGGTACTGATAGATAGTAAGCTGAAGATGAGCCAGCAGTGTGCCCAGGTGGCCAAGAGAGCCAATGGCATCCTGGCCTGCATCAGGAACAGTGTGGCCAGTAGGACAAGGGAGGTTATTCTTCCCCTGTACTCAGCACTGGTCAGGCCACACCTTGAGTACTGTGTCCAGTTCTGGGCCCCTCAATTCAAGAAAGATGTTGAGATACTGGAACATGTCCAGAGAAGGGCAACGAAGCTGGTGAGGGGCCTGGAACACAAATCCTATGAGGAGAGGTTGAGGGAACTGGGCCTGTTTAGCCTGGAGAAGAGGAGGCTCAGGGGTGATCTTATTACTGTCTACAACTACCTGAAGGGACATTGTAGCCAGGTGGGGGTTGGCCTCTTCTCCCAGGTAACCAGCAATAGAACAAGGGGACACAGTCTCAAGTTGTGCCAGGGTAGGTATAGGCTGGATGTTAGGAAGAAGTTTTTCACAGAGAGAGTGATTTCCCATTGGAATGGGCTGCCCAGGGAGGTGGTGGAGGCACCGTCCCTGGGGGTCTTCAAGAAAAGACTGGATGAGGCACTCAGTGACATGGTCTAGTTGACTGGCTAGGGCTGGGTGATAGGTTGGACTGGATGATCTTGGAGGTCTCTTCCAACCTGGTTGATTCTATTCTATTCTATGAAACCAGAACAAAAGCAAGAACTGGTCATGTAGTATGGCCCAGTTAAGCAAATCTCTTTTCTGTGTCTCACAACCAGTCAGCACACACAGTCACAATCCTGTTGTCTCATCTCACTCACTTGGTTAAACATAACTGGCAGTTGCAAATTGAGTCGCTGCTAATTGGTACATCTGAAGAAACAAACTAACGCATTCTCACTAATTTCAATAACTCAGATGCTTCTACGTGAGACAAAAGAGGCATAACAGAAGAAAACTCTTCTATCAGCAGCCAAATTGCATAGCCTTGATAGTTTCCAAGATAGAGATATCTTCACAATACCGTGAACAAAACAAACAAAGAGAAGTCTTTGTTGGAAATGGCATGTTCACGTGGGCTGAATTCATTAAGTTCTTCACAGTAAATTGAAATAAATTTCAATTTTGTTCTTGCAGATAGAGAAAAGGCAGAACCCCTTCCCAGACAAAACAATATACATCAACCCCACTCTGCCACCTTACAATAAATCATAATCTAGCATTGTAAAAGAAACATTCTCTTTCTTTCCTAAAATGTATTTACTTCTGTTTTTTCCAGTAAAGCTTCAACTCTGAAAGATTCCTGTTCTGTTCTTTTCTTCCTTTCATCAAATGTCAGTTACTTCAGATACTCTCAGCTCTTGTGTGGAAAAGATGATTTTGTCTTCCACATTATACTGAAATGATTAGCATCTATGAGAATAACAAGAAAATGTAACTGTTCAACATAACAGCTGCAACAGCCACCTGAGTTGCTTTCTACCTGCCCAAAGATTCTGCCCTTGGTAAATGCAAAGATCCCTAATGGGATATTTCTCCATGTAAAGCAAAAATGGCTAAGGAAGAAGTAGTGGAGGAAATTTGTGTATGTGAGTGAAGAGAGAGGGAGGCTTTTTATGAAAGTGTCATTCATTTCTAGCAGGCCAAGAATCTGAATTTTTTTTTTCTTTTATTAAGCTTGAGGCATTTGTAGATATTTCCATTCCCTCCAACCCCAACTCCTTTTGAAAACTTCCTGAGATTAAAACACAATACTTTCCAGAAAAACTCAGACAGAAATCCCTTCATTGTCACTTACTGGTGGAGAATAATGATAACCTCTAAAATATAGCCTAGGAAGTGGCAAAGCTTTGGTTAACCATGAAATATGGAAAAATAGGGTTGGCAATGTCCTTCATAAATTACCCACTTGTACAACCCTGTCTCCAAAGAGATATCTATTATTCCATTCCTAACAGATTTTTTTCTAACCTGTCCCAAAAGATCTGCAGTGATGAACTTCCATCTCCACAACATACTTTCATAAGATAAAAGCCTGTGCACCATATTTATGTATGTACTTTTCTCCATTATCTGAGACCTCAGCAAACACAAGAAATTTCCTCTGGGAGATGTGAGGCCTGGTAATGAGCTAGCTGAAAGCAGAGGTCTTGACAACCTTCTGCACCTGACCCATTTCACAACTCAGTTTGGATTTTTGACTTTGCTATTATTATTTCTTTTAGGATTTTTTTTTTTTTTCAGTTGGGGACAACTAATTATTTGAAACTTCCTCCTGCAGAAGTCCTTAATGCTGCCTCCTACTGTGACCAGCTGGCCATCTTTTGATTTTCTCCTAGAGACTACCTTTATGTGAGGAAAATCAGCATTTTCAGATGCAAGTTTAAAAATAAGGATAGGAGCAAGCTGTTGCACAATTCTTTTCTCTTTCATCAACATTACAGAAAAAAATTGTCCTTCTAACATTTCTTGCTCAGTTTCTGTCCTTCTAACATTTCTCACTCATTTGGAAGCAAGATCTCATATGAAAAGTTGAGATCAAGATCTTCAGATCATTACATATTTGAAAAGAGCATCTTATCTGTAGAGTAGCAGTAGACATTTTGGAGTTTTCCTCATCCATAAATTCAAAGACCTATTTGCAGCAGCAAAAATCCACCACCACACATGCTGCTAACACAATGATTCAGATAAGATGAAGAGATTTGATATGTTTTTTCTTACCACCTAAAGCCCGATTAAGAATATCACTTTTTACAGAACCACATCAGCTTCCTTGCTTTCTCTCTCGGCTAATCCAAATTTATGTGAAGTTTACTTTAGGTGAAGTTTGTTACATTACAGGGAAGGAAAATCCATCCCTATTCTTAGCAATTTTAGGGGTTATGTTCAAATTCTTCACGTGTCAAAGCATGGACTGCATCTAGCTGATATGTCACCTGTGTTTTGATAAATCTAGTACCCCTCCAGCATCAGCTCTTACTGCTTATTAGCAAATGCCCTGACTTGCCTGGTCTCCAGTCTACCAGATCTTACACAGACAGAGGTGCTTCCTCTAGGTGAAGTGCAATTAATGGTGCCACACAAACACACATACAACTCATTTATGATATGTTTCAGAACCAATTATTTATCTCTTTTTAACTTTTAGAGCTAGATTTAGCTGAGGAAAAAAAAAAAATGCTGCAGGGGATGAACAGTCCTGAAATTCTCACTATATAAATTGCTATGTTATAATTATAGCCCAATTAAAATTCAGTGCTGCACTCTTCATTAATTACCATCTCCAGCCTTACAAGTCATGTTTGTAGATCGTGCATCTATCCTCCCTCTGCTTTGACTTTGAGAAAACTATAGCTAAGTTCTGTGCTCCAACAACAGATACTGGTTTACACTTTCAGCCTCTTAGTAACCCCTTACTGTGACTCACAAATGCTCAAAACTCCAAATCCACTGAATTCAAGCAAAGTTCTTGCTTCAGAACATATCCAAAACTCAAAGTTCTGTAAACAGCAATATAAATGGACTCCCTAGTATCAGGATTCACAAAAGCTGTCCTTGGGACATCTAACTCTGCAGCAAAAATCACGAGGCTGTGCAGTAACATTCTGATGCTGCACAAACTCATCTCACTGCTTCTAAAACAGTGAAAGACTTTGCTGAGTTTACTGTGTACCAGAATGCTTTATGTCATCTCTACCACAGACCTCACTGCTTCAATTTGGGAAGAAGTTTCCTCTGTCATGGGGCCAGTATAATGGCACAATAAACTCTGTTTAGGAGTTTCAACCACCAGGATGCTCAACCAGGATCAGGCTTGTGGTGGCAAATAATAAGCAGTGCATACGTCCACTCTTAAAGGTCAGGAAACTGTGACACCAGGATGTTTATTAACATAGCAACTCAGGAATTCACTGCAATTGAATAATTTACAAATTGCTAAATTCCCAAGGGTGATGAAAGGGTAATTTACTTTATATTATTAGAATGGTTTGTGTCAAATTCTTTATTGTTAGTGCTATTAATGCCATGGTCTGCTTGAACACCATGCATTGAATTAGCAGAGATCAGACCAACACATGTATATTATACAGCAGTGTGGAAGAGAAGGACAAGGGAGGTTATTCTGCCCCTGTACTCAACACTGGTCAGGCCACAACTTGAGTGCTGTGTCCAGTTCTGGGCTCCTCAATTCAAGAGAGATGTTGAGGTGCTGGAACATTTCCAGAGAAGGGCAACGAAGATGGGGAGAGGCCTGGAACACAGCCCTATTAGGAGAGGCTGAGGGAGCTGGGGATGTTTAGCTGGGAGAAAAGGTGGCTCAGGGGTGACCTCATTGCTGTCTAGAACTCCCTGAAGGGAGGCTGTAGCCAGGTGGGGGTTGGGCTCTTCTCCCAGGCAACCAGCAAGAGAACAAGGGGACACAGTCTCATGTTGTGCTGGGGGAGGTCTAGGCTGGATGTTAAGAGGAAGTTGTTGGCAGAAGGAGTGATTGACATTGGAATGGGCTGCCCAGGGAGGTGGTGGAGTTGCTGTCCCTGGAGGTGTTCAAGAAAAGACTGGCTGAGGCACTTAGTGCCATGGTCTAATTGATTGGCTAGGGCTGGGTGCTAGGTTGGACTGGATGATCTCGGAGGTCTCTTCCAACCTGGTCGATTCTATGAACTATGGTTGCTCTAATGCTTCACAGTACAAAGCAAGTGCTTCCACAGCTTGTTGCCTAATGCCACTCATGTTTTTCAACCTGATCAGAGCTTAATCATCCTCACTTGCACCAACAAAAATATGATCCTGAAATGAGCAAAAATACCATTTCTCTCCTCATTTCACAACTAAAATATCCTTCACACTAATCACCTGTGTATTGCAATAGTGGTTGGAGCAGCTGAAGTAGCTGATTTACTGATTCATCATTAACTGATCTCATTTGATCCAATGCATTATTTCATCTTTCAACAGCTGAGTAAACTCGTAACACATTATCTCTGCAATATCTTTATCGCTATTTTTTTTAGAGTATAAAAACAAAAGTAAAAAGGTCTCTTTTTTATCTTTTTTTTTTTTTTTTTTCCATTGAAGAACAACTGTCCTGGAGTCCTGTATACCCCAAAATTCCTCTCCCTCTGTGGTTTGAATGGGAGAGTAAAGGCATGAAAAACCTGTTTCCCTTACCCTGCAGGCATGAAGGGGGGGAGTAAAGGGCCCTTCTGGCATGAGGGGTGCCCTCTGCAGATGCCCGTGCTGGAATCAGGCTGGTGATTGGCTGTGGTCTTCATGCCTAGGCAGTGGTAACTCAGTTCTATGTCTAGGAAGAGTATAAACATTGGGGTTCTTCCCACCTTGGGGTACCAGCTTTAGAGTTCTCCCCTGCCTGGATAGTTCCTGCAGAAAGAGTCCCCTGGCACTCCAAAGGACAAGCTCCTGAGGGACAGGACTGTCCCTGCTTTGGACGGCTTCCCACCGCAAGTATCCCCTTTATGCAGCTTGATAGGCTTAACAAGCCTCTGATGTCTTTTGAAAGAGAGCAAGGGGACAAGCATCTGGACTGCCCTTTCTCTCAGCCTGTCTCACCTGTGAGTAAACTTTTGTCTCAGCCTGATTACTAGTGAGGAATGCTATGTTTAGTAGGTTAGCCTCTTCCATCTGCTGACTTCTAAAATAGACAAATTTATCTATGGTATCCTTGTAAGTTCTTCTCAATCAAACTGAATCTGTTAATTAAAACTAAATTAATTTCTGTATATAGTTTTGGGGGTGAGTTTCAGGAAAATAAAATAATTCTATTTTTAGATATATTCCTGACTCAGCCACATTAATTCCCTGCCTCCACAACAACAACATGGATTTAACCTTAAGTGAGATCTTTTTTCCAGCAGCTTGATTATTATTCTAAACTAGTAACTGCATCCCTTGCATAGATGTTGATGACCCAAGTGGGTTCACTAATCATTAGAATAAATGTATAATCTCTAATAAGAGGACAATGTGTTGGAAAAGAGACTGTAGTAAGAGAATGAAAAAAACAAAAATGTTTCTGCCTTAATGATGCCTCAGAATTCTTCTGTTGTGTTTAGAAACTAAAGATGACAGTATCTGTCACTTGGACAGGTTGGTAATGGGGATCACAACAACCCCCAAGGAATGAGCAGCTTTGGGCACATGCTTACAGGCAGTGTGAGAAGACCATATTACCTACTTCCACACCATGAACTTAAGGGAGGATGGCTATAAATATGGTTTTGGACAGCCTATGATTTCTCACACTTTCCTCAAGGATTCTTATGAGCTTCCTCTCTGCCTTCATGCTGGGCAATACCCCAGTGTGTCATGTCTTCTCTCAGAATGTTATGTGAGGACACAAACCTGTACCCAAATGCTGAGCACATTAATTGTATTTGTTTTTATTGTTTGCTGATTTTATTTGCTTCTCTTTACCTGTGATTTAAAGGTGGTTTCTGTTCATCAAAGAGCTAAGAGTTATTCTGAATTAAACATGATTCCCTGGGACTGGCAGAGCTTTCTTCTCCAATATCTATATACAAAACAAAAAATAAAGCTCAAAAGAAATGTCAGGGCTAATTAGACAAAGCAGTGCCATAGATACTGACAAAAAGAGACCCATCAGGTAGCATATGTAAAATGAGATTCCCAGCCATCAAAGCACTCCTTTCTAGTCACAAACTGCTTTTCATTTCCTCCTCTCTGGCACCGAAGCAGCAGGCTTTGGAATCTTGCTGCTTTTTCTTTTAACTTTACATTGGTTATATATTTAGGCAACATAAAGGTTGATTTTACATTTCTTTCAGCATACAGCCAATCAACAAAATCAGCATGTCTTCCAAAACCAGAGTTATCTTTCTCTCTTTCCTCAGAGGGGCTGTAAAGTGTAATTAATGTTTGCAAAGTGCTAGAATATTCTTGCAGAGAAAGTGCTAACTTACTGCCAAGTCTTTAATATAGGCAGTGCTGGTTCTGTCAAAGTTCCGAAATGTGACTCAGGGGCAGATCCAAAAAACTAATATTGACACATATAAAAACCAGCTGTGCACTTAAAATGCACAGCTTAAGAGCCCCCAAAACATGTACTCCAAGACCACTCAACTCTGTAAATACATAACTCACCAAGCACTTCCTTTCTGACCTCAGAGCTCTCTAAGCAGTAGGAGCTGTTTATGAGTTTCCTCTGAGTCGCATAGCCCTGGCCTGAAGAGCTACACATCTAGATCCTAGACAAGCAGGAAGCAGACAGGCACCTGAAGAAATGTAGTTTTCACTTAACATGGCCAAGAGAACTGCAAAAAAAAGTATCTCTGAAAGAAGCCAAGGGTGGTCTCTGAACAGTTTAGGAGGCTTGTCTTGAATTTCTATTTCTTTTCTAGCAAGTATTTCACATAAAATGAAGAAGTGGTCTTGTTGTGGAGGCAGGGAATTAATGTGGCTGAGTCAGGAACTTTATACAAAAATAGAGTGATTTTATTTTTCCAAAGCCCGCCCCCAAAACTATATACAGAAATTAATTTAGTTTTAATGACCAGATTCAGTTGCTTTGAGAAGATCCACAGGATGCCATTGATAACCTGACTATTTCAGAAGTCAGAAGTTGGAAAAGGCTTTAGCTATTAATTAAGTGTTTCCCACTTAATAATAAAGCTGAGCCAAAATAACTCACAGTCAGGCTGACTTCATCCTGCGTGTGGCCTGTCCCTCTCGTTCTCTTTCAGAAGCTGCAGGAGGGTCGTTAGAGGAACTCAGGTCTGCACAAAGGACCTTAATGGCTGTAGCAGCCCTTTGGAGCAGCTCTTTCTGTATCCAGGCCAGGTTAGAAGGGGGAAGAAGTCTCAGGCAGGCAGGAACGCTCAGGCAGGAATGAAGTCCAAGGTGGGAACCCCAAAGGCAGGAAGTCTCCCAACATTTATACCCTCTCTAGACAAAGAGCAGAGTTACCACACCTAGGCGCAAAGAGCACAACCAATCCCCAGCCCGATTCCAGCGCGGGCACTGCATGGGCACCCCTCGTGCCGGAAGGACCTTTTGCTCTCCCCCTTCACGCCTGCAGGGCAAGCCAGGGTGGGGAACCAGGCTGCTTTTCCTCTGCCATTCAAGCCACAGATGGAGAGGAATTTAGGGGTGTACAGGACTCCAGGACAGGTCTTCTGGAGCGATTTGGCTCCTTTTAAAAGATTATCCCCAACTATGAGGATAAGACTAGCATTGTCTTCCATGTACAGATCTGCTTGTACAACAGGTCAGAAGAAAGCTTTCCACTCAATCTAGCCTGTTCCAGTGGATCACCAACTCTGCAGGCCAAGAGGAGACTCAACACAAAATTACCATATCTCACAGGGAAGGCTGCAAGAGCTAAATATAACTACTGGTTATATGCTGAAACTGCCATTCTGTGCATCAAAGCAGTTTTCTTTCCAGGCACTGTTTGAATTAAAGACCACACATGACATGAGAATTGTTAGCTGTTTTCAAAAAATAATACCCCATTAAACATGCACACTCTCAGACCCTGAGAGTCATTGTGTATCTGTAGCAGAAATGGTTTCATGGTGAAGTTTCAGAGCTATCATGAGTCATAGACGAACAGGTAGCATGTCTTGGGAAGATAAGCCATTTAGGTACAGTATGTGATCTTTGCAGTAAGGAGGGGAAGCAGGATAAAAAATAGCACAGGCTATTTACAAGAGGTCAATTTTTTAATCACAAAGTATTGAAGACATCTACCCTAAAGCTAAACTAAAACAAAACAAAAAGAGGGAAAACAAACAAAACAGAAACACAAAAACAGCACTCCCACTAAAGATCCGAGCTCTTTGGATACCTTAAAAGCAGCAGCAGAGAATAATGAAAATGCAGAAAACTGAATCTGTTGGCAGACTGTCAGCATTTTTATCAGCCTAGGGGCAGAAAGTTTGTTGGAAAGATGCAGATCTTTGTAAACCCTTTGCCTTAAAAAGTATGGAATTACAACAATTGCTGTACTGATCTAAGTCAGAGGCCATCTAGTTAAATGGTTGCATCAGCTGTGTCAGAAAAAGCCAACAGTATATCCTACGCTCATCAAATTATTGTATTTGACCTCAGTCAAAAGGAAAGCAGAGAGTCAAATTGTAGGTGAGGGAGGTCTGCTTTGTTTATAGAGGGAGGTGCTCCACAGTTCAGCAGTAGTGCCGGGAAACTAATCACTGTAGGCTTCATATGCTGCCAATGAAGAGACAGATCTGCTGGAAATGCATCCTGGAGGAGTTTAAGTCCAGAGCATGGGATCTGTTCACTTTCCCCTCATTTCATTAGGATCTTGCAGTGCCTAAACCATGGTTTGGGGTGGTTTTGGTGCCTTTGGTTGATCCCTACAGTCAGTGAGAACCCCTCCCCCCAAAAGACAGCAACAGTGCCCTCAATGTGTAGTCACTGTTTTTGAAGCTGTATAATACAACTTCTCTCATAGAATCAACCAGGTTGGAAGAGACTGCCAAAATCATCCAGTCCAACCTATCACCCAGCCCCGTCCAATCAATTAGACCATGGCACTAAGTGCCCCATCCAGTCTTTTCTGGAACGCCTCCAGGGATGGCAATATGTGGTGGGGTAGATCTGATTCCTGGGAGCTAAGCTCTGGAAACTGTTTATTTCCATCCAGCATTTGCAATAAGACCTGAATATTGCCATTGTTCTCAAGATCTGCAGATTTAACTGACATACACTACAGAGTGTGATCATACCCTAGAGACTAAGAAATCCTTGCCCAAGAAAGATCAAGGACAGTGTTTATGCACACTCATGTTTGAAGTATAGATGTGTAAATGGAGTTACATTTAAATTTAAATTAGATAAAGTCCAAGGCAGAGGAAGCATGAGAATATTGAGGGACGTCAATAGATACAAAGCACTAGATTAATATCCTAATTGTCCTTGAGAATTGCATTAAATAATTTAAAATTTTTCTCTGTCCAGCTACTACTAGGTTCTCTAAGAATTTGTTTTACATATGATGATCTGGACAAGGGGATTGAGTCCATCATCAGCGAGTTTGCAGATGACACTGAGCTAGGAGCAGGTGTGGATCTGTTGGAGGGCAGGAGAGCCCTGCAGAGGGACCTTTAGAGGCTGGATGAGTGGGCAGAGGGCGATGAGATGAGATTTAACAAGGCCAAGCAGGACTACAGGCTGGGGGCAGAATGGCTGGAGAGAAGCCAGGAAGAAAGGGACCTGGGAGTACTGGTAGATAGTAGCTGAAGATGAGGCAGCAGTGTGCCCAGGTGGACAGGACAGCCAATGGCATCCTGGCCTGGATTAGGAACAGTGTGGCCTGTAGGACAAGGGAGGTTATTCTTCCCCTGTACTCAAAACTGGTCAGGCCACAGCTTCAGTGCTGTGTCCAGTTCTGGGCTCCTCAAGTCAAGAGAGATGTTGAGATATTGGAACGTGTCCGGAGAAGAGCAACAAAGTTGGTGAGAGGCCTGGAACACAGCCCTGTGAGGAGAGGCTGAGGGAGTTTGGGGTGTTTAACCTGGAGAAGAGGAGGCTCAGGGGTGACCTCATTGCTGCCTACAACTACCTGAAGGGAGGTTGTAGGCAGGTGGGGGTTGGTCTCTTCTGCCAGGCAACCAGCAATAGAACAAGGGGACACAGTCTCAAGTTGTGCTGGGGGAGGTCTAGGCTGGATGTTAGGAGGAAGTTCTTGCCAGAGAGAGTGATTGGCATTGGAATGGGCTGCTCAGGGAGGTGGTGGAGTCCCTGGAGGTGTTGAAGAAAAGCCTGGATGAGGCACTTAGTGCCATGGCCTAGTTGATTGGATAGGGCTGGGTGCTAGGTTGGCCTGGATGATCTTGGAGGTCTTTTCCAACCTGGTTGATTCTCTGATTCTATGATCCCAAGTCATTATGCCCTCAGACTTGTACAGGTGAGAATTCTTAATTATATGGTCTCTTGTACACAACAAATCTATATTCTTCAGTAATACAAACCAGAAGCAAAACAGTATTTGGAAAACTAGATACTGAAAGCAGGTTGTTTATCTAATTCAGTGCTTTGAAATATATGTAATAAATGAAATATTTGAGTAGTGAGGAGATCTTCCTAAGGATGGATTTTTTTTTTTCTCTGCCTAGAGAACATATGCTTGAGGCAGGTGCACTGTATTTGCTGACACACAGGTCAGGGAATTTTGTAAATGTCATTTGAGTCAGTAGATAGAAAAGTTTGTCAAATATTTCAACACTTCAGAGATGGGCATTGCATCAATCATGGGGTTTTTTTTGTCACATTTAATCTTGGTGAATCAAGATCACAGTGTTAAGACAGCATTTGTTTTGGAAACAAATGTGTGACTACCTAAGACAGTTGATTTGAAGGAGCAGGTGTTAAAAAATCCTCGTAGTGTTCATTATGAAAACCCATGGATTCATTCAGTATTGTACTCATGCACTTTGATTATATAGGTTTAAGGCCAAGCTGTATGGCATTTGTGACTTTCTTGGCAGAAAAGAAGATTAATTTGAGGGGGTGGCTATTATATGCTAATACAAAATCCCAGTGAAGTGAAGAGAAGAAGGCAGCTGATGCAGTGTCTCAGAGATTTGGAATTAATACCTTAACGTTCCAGTAAACCCTAGGGGTGAAGTGACTGCTTTCACATAGTTAACCAGAAATGAAGAAACCCAGGTCTGTGTGCTTTGCTGCTTTGCTGGGTTATTTAGAGCCTGGCTTGTTGAGTTTGTCAAAGACAAATCTCAACCAGATTTCCAGTCACTTTTGCTCATCTATGATAGTGGGAAACTGAGCATGTAGAAGACACTTTTTGATATATTAACAGCTAGACAAGAAAGACTGAAGAAAAATGGTGCCTTGTAGACTTATTTCTTACCAAGTAACAAACTAGAAGCTCTGAACTTGAGGAGAAATGGGATCTAGACTTACAGTTATCATGGACTACACTGCAATTAAAATGTTTGAAATCTGGTTAAGATTCTGGCACATGAAATGGATGACTTCCTAGTATGGCAAAGATGGGAAAAGTTTTAAGCGATGCTACAAAATATTGCTTGTAAATAATTTGCTAAAGCCATTTTGCCCAAGTGAACATTTCTCTGAGAAAGCCAACTGAAGATGAGATTTGTCCTTTCAAAAACACTGAAATTTTCAAAGCTAAAGAAGGAAAATGCAATGTTTTAAAGTGTATTCTGATAATTCATAGCAACAAAGCAGTAGTGCACTTAATCTCTTTCTTTCTAAGAATTCTGTAGTACCTTGCTGGATGTAGTTGCAGATGAAGCAACTGGAATAAGAAGTACTGATGCATAGCCTAGCACAAGTACTCACAAATTTTACCCTCTACACTGAAGAAAAAGCAAACAAAGAACACCTCCTCCCTTCTAACCAGCACTGGTGGACATAGAGAGACAAAAACTTATCCTAAATACTAAGGTGGGAATAAGAAACTTGCAACTTCATGTCTAACAGGAGGAAACATGGATTAAAGGAAAATGTCACAGAATATGTGCATCTGCTGTGCATAGCTTTTGAGGAATACTTCATACGTGAACATAATCCTGTCAGTACAGACTGGGGAATGAGGTGTTAGAGAGCAGCCCTGTGGGAAGGGACTTGGGGGTGCTGGTGGACGACAAACTGGACATGAGCAGACAGTGTGTGATTGCAGCCCAGAAGGCAAATCATATCCTGGTGTTCCAGTGAGTTCTGTGGGACCAGGGAATGCTCTCACAAATGGGTACCCCCTCTCTGAGTACTTTTATTATAACTTAAACACTAAAACCATCACGAGAAAGGTATATACACAATACCTATGGCTCACCTGCTACAGCCATAGGGAGAAACTGCGGTGCTGAATAAGACATGACAAACAATCCCAAGTAGCTCTGTTGATCAACGGGCAGGCTATACACACCCTATCCCCCTGGCCAGCAGGTGCACAGATAGCAGAGCGGGTCAGTTGCTGCCTCAGAAGGTAGGTGTCCCCACTGGGAACCACACCATCATGGCGATAAGACTGGTGCCACTCCAACTCGCCTGACCATGCTCTCAGTTTATATGTGTTCAGAATTCTGTGACGTGTATCCAGTGCATCCCAGAATTCTGAACCAAGGAGAACCAGACTCCTCCTTTACTTAGAATACCGTCTTTCCCTACTGCTCATGCACCTACCTGCAAGCCCTGCTTCCCCCGGATCTTATCTTTAGTAACCTAGTGATTATCAGCTTGTCATAACTTCTGATCACACACAAAGCAACTCCCCTTACACCTGGGCTACATCAAAAGAAGTGTGGCCAGCAGATCCAGAGAGCTGATTCTGCCACTTGGATCTGGTGAGACCTCACCTGGAGTACTGTGTCCAGTTCTGGAGCCCTCATTATAGGAAGGACGTGGATCTGATGGAGCAGGTCCAGAGAAAGGACAAGAAAACGATCAGATGATTGAAGCACCTATGAGGACAAGCTGAGAGAGCTGAGAGGAGGAGGCTCCGGGGGGACTTAATAGCAGCCTTCCAGTTCCTGAAGGAGAGAAGCTGTTTACAAAGGCCTGCTGCGACAGGACAAAGGGCAGTGGGTTCAAGTTTGAGCAGAGCAAATTTAGATTGGAAGTCAGAAACAAGTTCTTTACTATGAGGGTGGTGGAGCACTGGAACAGGTTGCCCAGGGAGATGGTTGAGGCCCCTTTCCTGGAGACATTCAAGGTTAGGCTTGATGGGGCCCTAGGTGACCTAGTCTAGTAGAGAAGTCCTGACTGCAAGGGGGCCAGACTAGATGACCTTTAGAGGTCCTTTCTGGCCCAGACCATTCTATGACTCTAGAATTTTGTGATTGGATGATAATTTTACTTCTGCTATGTTTGTACTCCAGCTACACTGTCTCTCTAAGAAACACAGAAGAATGCTGCCTGCATGATTATGCCTACCTTCACAGCTGTTGAGTGAATTTTGCTTTTGACAGCAGAATGTGTGGGTGAGCGGTTACATAACATCTAATAACACCAGCTTGTTTATTTCTTTATGCCTTTCCAAATATCCAGCAGCTTCAACAAATATAGAATCATAGAATCAGCCAGGTTGTAAGAGACCTCCAAGATCATCCAGTCCAACCTAGCACCCAGCCATAGCCAGTCAACTAGACCATGGCACTAAGTGCCTCAGCCAGGCTTTTCTTGAACATCTCCAAGGACGGTGTCTCTACCACCCCCCTGGGCAGCCCATTCCAATGGCAAATCACTCTCTCTGGCAAGAACTTCCCCCTAACATCCAGACTAGACTTTCCCTGGCACAACTTGAGAATGTGTCCCCTTGTTCTCTTGCTACTTGCCTGGGAGAAGAGGCCAACCTCCACCTGGCTAAAATGTCCCTTCAGGTACTTGTAGATAGCAATGAGGTCAGCCCTGAGCCTCCTCTTCTCTAGGCTAAGCAACCCCAGCTCCCTCAGCCTCTCCTCATAGGGTTTGTGTTCCAGGCCTCTCACCGGCTTTGTCGTCCTTCTCTGCACAGGTTCCAGCATCACCAATGAAGATGTGCTGGGGTACGAGTAGACTTACAATAATATTAGCATATTTAATGATTACAGCTGCTTCAGAGCAAAAAAAGTAATGATTTTTGATACTGTTTGTGTCTGAAAAGAATGCTAAGCCTCATTCTGGATCCTTGGCCAAGAGGTCATTAAAGGAATCAAAATCTAATGAATGAAAGACACCAATATTGTAGATGCAATATTGCTAGAAGTGAGTATTTTGGAGGGCTCATGTGGATAGGATCAAAAGAAAACATTTAGTGAGATTCTATTATTTTGTTTGTTTATCTCTCTTTTTTTTTTCAGAAAAAGCTTCAGTAGCTTCTAATATTCATTCTGGTTACACAAGCTATGTGCACTTCTTTATAATGAGGCCAAAGGAAATGAAAAAATATGGTGATAAAAATTGCCTAGTGAATTTTAATAACGAGAAAATGATGTGTGTATGTGTGCTCTGTGATAGGCACTAATGTAAGAACCTAACCCAATCAGACAGTGATCTGCAGATGAACACTACACTCAATTCAAAGATGAAGAGGCTACATTAATCAAATCCATTATCTAATGAAAGAGTGTACTCAGTTCAAATAATTCTTACATCTTCACAGTGATCATGCAGCTAGTGGCTCAGTAACAATCTAGCAGACTATGCTAAAGTGAATTGAATGGCCGGTTTTTGGGGAAATCTTCAAGTCAGTAGGACCATGCATAACAAAAAAGTCATAGAATCATAGAATGGTTTAGGTTGGAAGGAACCTCAAAGATCATCCAGTTTCAACTCCTCACCATAGGCCCAGACACCTTCCACTAAAACAGGTTGCTCAAAACTTCATGTAACCTGGCTTTGAACACTTCCAGGGAGGAAGCACCCACAACCTCCCTGGGCAACCTGTTCCAGTGTTACTCCACCCTCACTGTAAAGAACTTCTCTCTAGCATCTAGTTTAATTCTTTCCTCTTCCAGTTTAAACCCATTACCTCTCCTCCTGTCATTATAAGACCTTGTAAATAGTCCCTCCCCAGCCTTCCTGTAGGCCCCCAAGCCGCTATAAGGTCTCCTCAAAGCCTTCTCTTCTCCAGGCTGAAGAGCCCCAACTCTTGTAGCCTGTCCTCATAGCAGAGGTGCTCCAGCCCCCTGGTCATCTTCATGGCCCTCCTCTGGACTCGCTCCAACAGTTTGATGTCCTTCTTGTGTTGGGAGCTCCAGAACTGCACACAGTACTCCAGGTGGTGTCTGACAAGAGCAGAGTAAAGGGAGAGAATCCCCTCCCTTGCCCTGTTGGCCATGCTTCCCTTGATGCACCCCAGACATGGTTTCTGTCTGGACTGCATGTGTACACTGCCAGCTTACGTTGAGCTTTACAACATCCCAGACCCCCAGGTCCTTTTCCTCAGGGCTACTTCCCAGCCATTTGCTACCCAGCCTCTATTTATGTTTGGGATTGCACTGACCCAGGTGCAGGACCTTACACTTGGCCTTGTTGAATTTCATAAGGTTGGCCTGGGCCCACCTCTCCAGCCTATCTGGGTCCCTCTGGATGGCATCCCTGTGCCACACAGCTTGGCATCATCTGCAAACTTGCTGAAGGTGCACTTGATTACTCTGTCCATATTGTTGACAAAGATGTTAAACAGCACTGGTCCCAGCACTGACCCATGAGAGATGTCACTTGTCACTGGTCTCCAGGTGGACATTGTGCCCTCGATCACCACTCTCTGTGTGCAGCCATCCAGCCAATTCCTAATCCAGTGGGTGGTTCACTCATCAAGGTATTTTTCCAGTTTGATGACCAGGATGTCATGTGGGACAGAGTCAAATGCCTTGCTCAGGTCCAGGTAGATGATGTCAGCTGCCCTTCCTTCGTTCACTGTTGCTGTGACTTCATCATAAAAGGCCACCAAATTTGTCAGGCATGATTTGCCCTCAGTGAAGCCATTGCTGGTTACCACTAATCACCTCTGCTTTGTTTTCTATTTGCCTTAGCAGAGCCTTCAGGAGGATCTGCTCCATGATCTTGCCAGGCACAGAGGTGAGACTGACTGGTCTGTAGTTCCCAGAACCATCCTTTTTTCCCTTCTTGAGCATAGGAGTTATATTTGCCCTTGTCCAGTCAGCAGGAACTTCACCAGTCTGTCATAACCTTTCAAATATGACGGACCCCGAATACATCTTAATCACTCAACTCCCAGACAAGCCAGCTGAGGCATGAGGTTAGTGAAGGGTAGGGGTGGGAGTGTTAGGGTCAGGGTTATTCTCTGAAACAGGCATGTTTGTATAACTTCTACCCTTCTAAAACCATCAGCATATTTCACAACTGCAGCAAAGCTGACCTGGTTACCTCCAGCCACCAGTGGAGAGAAACCAGCACCCTGACAGTCCAGTACAGTAAAGCAGAGCTGGGCTCAGTAGCCAGTTAGTCTTTCAGCCTTGCCCTTTTTGTGGCAAGGGATTGCTTATAGATGAGTTATTGCTGACAGTAAACTCATGAGCTCTTAGCTCCAAATCAAAGTCTCAGCTCTCACATCAAGTTTCAATTCCACTTTCACTGCATTAATGACCAATTCAATTCTTTCCATTTGTTTGCCCATCTTACAATTCATGCCACAGAATATCCTTCTTTTGTGGAAGTTGCAGTAACAGTGAAGCACAGGAAAAACCTTTGCTCTAACAGTGAAGCACAGGAAAAAACTATCACATTAGTGGTCTTCTCTAGGAAATCTAATGTTCAACTCAGAATTTCATCTCAGTCATCTTCAAGCTCAGGCAGCTGTTTTTTGTTGTGCCTTGTTTACATTTTCCATCCTTTCTTTACAATTGCAAAAAGCAAACCAGCCCAAAGAGTTCCCAATAGTTACCATGTTTCAAAATTTAGTTTGCAAACAAGGAAAACTTTGTCAGATGTGTTGGACTTTATCTACAGACTGGGGGGGGGGGGGTGTGTGCGAATTATTCATTCCCTGCTTCCTAGTCCAAGTATCTGTAAAAGTCTAGGAAGAGACTTTGAGGATTTTACAATGTCTGAGGGACAGCTGTATGTTCCATGACATCAGATTTGTTTCAAGATTATTCTGTGGCCAGAAGAAAAGAAGCTGTTCTCTACTTTTTGAACACCTTACCCAACCAAAGAGAAATGTCTGTGATCTTTCATTAACAAAGTATATTGGCTTATATAGAAGATGAATTCATAATGCAGTAAACACTGTACAGTTTATTCTAATGGTATTTCAACTTCCCCAAAGTTCATTTTTGCCAAAACCAAACTGAAGTTAACAGTCTATCCAATGTCATCATTCCTCAACTGCACACATGAATTAATTTTTCACAAAATCTCTGACAAAAGAAGGCTCAGTGGAGGACTTACAGCAACCCTCCAGTACCTGAAGGAGGCCTACATGAACGTCATGGAGGGACTTCTTACAAGGTCTTCAGAAGGAATGACTTTATGCTTGTTGAGCATATCCTTTAGATATGGAGAAGAAATTATTTACAGTAAGGGTGGTGAGACACTGGCACAGGTTACCTAGAGAGCTTGTGGATGCTTCTTCCCTGAAAGTGTTCATCCAGACTGGATTAGGCCTTGAGAACCTGGTCTAATGGAAGGTATCCCTGCCCATGGCAAAGGAGTTGGAACTGGATCATCTTTAAGGTCCCTCTCAACCCAAACCATTCTATGAATCTATGACATGCACAAAGTTCAACATGACATTGTATTAGGAGTAACTGCGTGACTAAAACATTCCATGAAACAGAAATAAGATTTTAAAAACAATTCATAGCTTGACTTTTCTTATCCTAAGGCTGAATGCAACTAACAGCCTTAAATTATGTAGGATAGGAATCAAAGTAGGTATGCATCTGTAAAGTTGGATGGATGCTGCTGAGATAAGACACCTGCTGCTGAGCAAAGATTGTCTCATAAGAGCAGATGTCAAAGCTGTTTAGGATGGGTTATTTTATACTTTGGAAAGGTTTATTTTCAGTGTATATAAAGAAGAGACTAGATGGGTAGCTAAGATATGCACTAGGTGTCTGGAGTTACAGTAATAAATAACCACATAGTGACCATGGCTTCCTGCAGGCAGTTTGTCTGGGAACCAGTGAATATTCCAAGGAGAAACAAATACAAACAAACAAAAGAAAAATAGAAGCAAAAATGCATGTTCAGGCAAAGAAATTGAGAACAATTTTCTGACAACCTGATCAATTATAAACGGAGACTTATTCTACTGCTTCTGTTAATCATTAACACCAGATTTCCTTATTCTAAGTTTTCTGAGATACATTTATGCTACTAAGGCAAACTCTCACTCTGCTCTTAGAGAGTATTTTCCAAATGATTTTCTGGATGGATCTAGCTCCAGGAGAGGACATCAATATTGAGTATAGCTCAGAAATAGTACAAATTCCTGTAACAGATTACCTCACTAGTGGGATAATATGCAAACTTATTTCCATTCAGATAAGGGTCAGGCAGGAAAAATAATCTCTGAAAAGAAGTAAAAATCTGTGGTAGTCAAAATGAGTTATAGCACCATGCTTATGATATGGGAAGTGCACAGCCTTCTTACCTTAAATAAGATCTCCTGTTTCAGTTCTTTATTAGATGACATGAGCTGCCCTCAACAAAACAATTTCATATGGATAGTTGCTATAGGGAAATGTCTGGGAGAATTAAACAGTTCACTGTACTATGGTAGCCTTAGATCAGGCACTGCTGGCGGCTGCAGCACTATGCCTTTAGGGACAAAAAAAAGGAATAAAACACAAGAGAAACTGATAAAAGAAAAAGACAAATAACACAATAATCAGAGTGAAGCTGGAGACACAGAAGGAGGTCTCTAAAATATTATAGTGGGAGCATATTAAAATGTAGATTGTTGGTGCAGAGACACTTGGCCAACTGCAAATTCAATGGATTCTGTAAAACTGGCTGGTTTCTATACACTCTAACATAAGCAGAGTCCTGCATGGCAACTTGATATGTTTCTTTTACCCTTCTTATGGAATAAGAGACAGTCCTTGCTATGTTTAACTTGGGTCAGCAAATAAACAAACAAACAAACCCCCAAGAAGAAGATATGTTAAACTAACTTCTTATTTAGCTCTGTTTCTAGTGCAGAAGATGGACCTGAGTGCTAACAGCATTCACAAATGTTTTCTCTTTCTATTTAAGGTCAAGTAATTAAGAGTTTCAGAGAAAGTTTTTACTAAGATTGGTGTCTTGGTTGCTTACAATAGTCTGGAAACTTTATACTTAATCATTTGTAAACAAACTAGTGTGGTCTGAAACTGTGTTGTTCCTGGTTCAAGCAAGATATTGGAAAAAATTACTTTCTGAAATCTTTTTCAATCTGAATTATTCTGTGATTCCATCAACCATTGAATTGTTCCATTTGCTGATATTTAACAATTATCCTCTAACTTTGGAATGTCAACCTTCATAGAATCACAGTATCATAGTATAGGTTTGATTGGACCTTTGAGATCACTGAGTCCGACCTTTAACTCAACACTGACAAGTCCATCACTTAGCCATGTCCCTAAATGTCACACTTACACATTTTTAAAATCCCTTTGGGGATGGTGACTCCACCATTTCCCTGGGAAGCTTGTTCCAATGCTTGGTAATGCTTTCAGTGAAAATAATTGTCCTAACATCCAACCTAAACCTTACCTGCCACAACTTGAGGCCATTTCCCTTTATCCTTTCACTTGTTTCTGAAGAGGAAAAATAGAAGGGAAGACCTGTGTCTGTGTACACCTATGACTATTCTATGATTCCTACATCAATGAAATGACATTGAAGTTCTCAAGTCTGCTTCATTCATCACACCACATAAGCTTTTCATGTGTCCATGAATGGTTGCTAGCTATAGACACCTATCCACAACACCTTACAGTAAAGCCATGGGAAATCTTTTTGGCTCTACCTGTGTGTAATTGAAGTCTTCTACATAGAAGCTTTTCCATTATACTTTGTGATCTTCTCCCCTTGAGTAGAAGCTTCACTTATTAGAATAGGAAGATATTTTTATCTATATCTCTGTGTTATCAGTACCAGAAAAGAAACTTTTAAACCCTTACCAAACTGATGGGAACAATTTGCAATCTGGTAAAAAGTTTCTGTTTGAGGGAAGTGGGTTCCAATTCTATTTAACTTTATTTTCTTTATTCTATTTTTTAGACTATGTGTCTACTTCTCTTCTTACATGTCCCCTTTTCCAGGTTTTCTTCTGGGACTAGATGATCTTTCTACACAGGTATCACAAAATTATAATTTAATTCATACTTTCTGAGCTGCAGATGAAACAAAAAGCCAGGAGAGGGGCATAAAAAAAGAGAATAAAATAACACCCTTCAGACTTTTTCCCAGAAATTGTGAACAGTATCACCACACCACTTTCAGAAGCAGAATGAATGAATGTGTGGGTATGTCAGGATTGTACTACTCTTTGTGTGATAGAGGAGACTTAATAAAGGAAAGACTGAATAGCATGCACCAAGGGAATTTCCTTTTGTCTACTCTTTCTTCCCAATATGACTTAGACCAGAGTATCATTTCTCATTAAGACACTCCTTCTTCTTGATATTCTTTGCATACTATATCTAGCACAAGAAAATAAAATACTAATCCAGATTCCTTCATTAATGGCTGTAATAAAGCCATGTTATCTTATATCTCCTCACATGGATACCAACTTGTGCTAGTTTGAAGCTAGCTAGAATGTTTTGGTGAGAAGGATTAGATCACAGGCTGTGAAAGAGAAACAATGGTGATGTCTACTTCACTCATAGGCTTGCTGAGATGTATAAGAACAAGAATCCAAACATAGATAGAGGAGTCACTCTCTGTCCAATCTGTGGGCTGTATTTTTCTCTCTAAGCTCACCCTCCGTCTCTCTGATTAATCCACTTGCTTCCTAACCCCCCTGGCAGACCCTCCATTCTTCCTTGGGGCACAAGGCAATGTCTGGGGTAAAGTTGAAGGGTGGGAGAAGGTGGAAGGGTGGTTGGGAGCCCCTCTGGGGGACTCAGGTTTCTGGAAGGGCTGTTGTTTTTCTATATTACCTTTTACCTTGTATACTTCTGTATATACTGTAAATATCTGCTTTTTATATTGTTCTAGCTGTAAATCATAGAATCATAGAATCAACCAGGTTGGAAGAGACCTCCAAGATCATCCAGTCCAACCTAGCACCCAGCCCTATCCAATCAACTAGACCATGGCACTAAGTGCCTCAGCCAGGCTTTTCTTGAAGTCCCCCAGGGATGGTGCCTCCACCACCTCCCTGGGCAGCCCATTCCAATGGGAAATCACTCTGTGAAGAACTTCTTCCTAATATCCAGCCTATACCTACCCTGGCACAACTTGAGACTGTGTCCCCTTGTTCTATTGCTGGTTACCTGGGAGAAGAGGCCACCCCCCACCTGGCTACAATGCCCCTTCAGGTAGTTGTAGACAGTAACAAGATCACCCCTGAGCCTCCTTCATTCAAATTTCCAGAGCTGGCTGAGTCCAGTCTGGGTGATTTCCAAAATGTGTGTGCATGAGGGGCAGGTAACACCCAGACCATCACAGAATTTTCTCCCCCCCCATCTCTTAGCATTCATGTAAACTACAGTCTTGTTTATCCTATCATATTAAAATATAGGAGCTAGAAGAATTGTCATAAACAATTCATGTGTACTTGTACTAGAGTTTCAGCATGTGTTACAGGTTTATGGTTGTTTGGTGTGGTAATATTAAATGTAGTGATTCTGAATATTATACACTGGAACATAAGCGATGGACAGGCGAGAGTGCATGAGCTCAGAAGTACTGAGTTAAGACAAAATAGAAGGTTGGAATGACCTTAGAGAATGGTGTAACAAATATAAACAAAAGTAAGGCTGGAGCCTGTGGTTTTCACTTATGTCTGCTGACTTAGATTGCTTAGACACAATGTATGTATTGTTGAGAAAATATGATGAATGTCTATGCTAATTAGTATGTAATTTCTAACTCAGCTACATGCAACCAACTGCAGTTTAATACAATTTGTAACCTTCTGATGAAAGGTATAAAAACACACGTTTGGAACGCACTAAGTGGATGGGATTGAACTTGCTTACATTAAGCATCGCCCTGTCTCTTCTCATGCCTATGGCGTTCAGCCCGTGGCATACGGTTAACTTTCCTTAAACTCTACAAAATGTTACATACAACACCACTGGAAGATAGTGTACTAAATGCTATCCTAACTTTACAGACCTAGAAAATGAGATGTCAAGTGTAGGGAAGTACACCTGTAATTGCCTTTACTGAGAGGGACAGCTGGAGCTGATCCCTGCTGCTTCTCCACAAACAGCCTGAATAAAAAGATATCTCTCTGGCTTTCCTGAACTTCTCTCAAAGCGTCAAATTTCACTTTGGCTGGTGTAAAGATCTCCCACTGATTCACTTTACTTATTAACTTCTTTGCAGCTCAACCTTTCTTAACTGCTCTACAGATAAAATAAAGCCCACAAGCACCTTTAGAGTACCACTGTTGGAAAACTAATTCCAACAGATACTCCTCCAATTTTCTGAACTAGTTTTATATATATGCATAGCTAGTCCTGAAAATACACACAGCATACACAGATCCATAAAGAAAGTAACTGTCTTCCACATTCCTGAGTCAGAAACACACCTGGTAAGGACTGGTAGCTCTGTAATAGTACATATTCAACCTGCTGCTTCTGAGAAAAACAAAGTCTCTGATTACAGGTTAGGCTACAATGGACAAAGAAAAATTGCCCCTTCCACAACTGTTGACACAGGACATTCCTTCTTCTTTCACTTCCATATAAATAACAAGGATTTCTTCAAAAACTTCAGAGCAGTGACTTCAGTCTATCACGTCTAAGGCTTTCAGTTGTCACTTTTTCTCTTTTACTCAGAATAGGTGATCTCTAATCTTTATTTGTAGGTAGGTGTATTTACCTATATAGTAGTCTGGTCTTTTTAAGTTTCCTTTCACATCTCTCATCCCCTGTTCTTAGCTCTTTCTCTACATCTCTAACAAAGAATAGAACTACCACAACCTTTTTCCTTATTTTAACAGAGACCATTAAGTAATCTTTCTAAATGGCATTTTCCTCTGCAGAATCAGAGGTTTCTATCTACCTTTCAGAAAGCAAGAAAAGGTAATTTGGTTTGCAATTCCCAAAAAATAGCCTAAAGAAAGCTTTGAACCTTTTCTCCACAAAACTACTCCATTAAAATCAGCTTCCAGGCAAAATGATGTTTTCTTAACATATGTTCCTCAAAGCTGTGCTAGCCGTAGTGCTCTCTATAGCCAATCACTGTGTCAACTAAGGTAAGCAACGCAAACATAAACACCTAAGTTACAGCAGCTTCTAAGATATTTAAAGCTGACATGGATAAGCTATGTTAAACTATTGAAATGTGTCTCATGTCCTTTTGTATTTAAAGTAATGAAAGTACTACTGCTGGTGTTGTTTCCTCGTCACAGCTTGTGGCTTACAGGAATAGGAGACATCAGATGCTCAGACTGGCCTTAGTAGTGTTTACTCTAAGTCCCAGTTTGGTGTATGATGTATTTGAATCTTTAGCATCATCTTCTTTGGTCCAAATTGGTTTTCTCATTAGTCATTTTAAGTTAAATAGGCAATAAAAAAAAAAATAATGCAATCTTTCCTAATTAAGAAACTTATCAGGCTTACTAAGGACCACTTTCCTCTCCAGCATTCAAGTTTTGTTTATGGGACTTAACATGCTGTTGAAAGATATTTCAGACTTGTCTCATAATTCCATGTGGTGGATCAGATATTGACCTACTTTAGGCATCTGAGCTCAAGAAAGGAAATGGTATTAGAAAGAAAAGCTAGTAGTAGAGAAAGCCCAAGAGTAGAAGCAGAGTAAGTACACAGTGACAGACTGGCTTACCCTGAGAGCCTTGTATCACCATTTCAGCTTATGGAGTGATGCCAATTTCATAGAAAACAGTAACAAGGAAGCTGGAAGAACTGAGAACTTCTCAGTCTAGTCAAGATATACATGCAACTCGGGGTTTAGACAATCTTGAAGTAAAAGCTTCAATTTTGCTTAAACCCTGCTTTTTTCTCTGGTGAAGAACTGACTCTCAGGTGTGTTAGCAGTATGGAAATCTATACAGTAAAAGCTGGTTAAAACAACAGGATGACTTTTTCATATTGTTTTAAAGATAGCTGCTGCCTATGCCATTTCAAGAACAAAGGCAAATCCTGGAAATCCCAGAAATCCAAGGAACTTCTTTGTACCCTTTTGAAGGTGAATGATTGTATGATAAGGGTGTAGCCCTGTATCTCCTAGCTAGTCATTTAAATGCTTATTGGCTGTGATCTCTGAGATGCCCTGTCACTTTGAACTACAAGAATGAGTTATTAACCTGAGCAGAGAAGCAAATGGACACAAACTACTTTCTCCCAGTCTGGTTTTTGTTTGTGGGTTTTGGGTGTTCTTGTTTTACAGCCTCTACAATTAGTAAAGAATATGGTTTTAACTTAAGGTCTTTGACAGCAAAGGCAGAGCACATTTTATAACTCCCAGAGCTACAGGAAACAGCTGCATATAAGCATAAACCCAGATACTTTCTGTCTTAATGCGCTCTGGGACACAGCTGGCCCAGTTCTCAGTTGTATTACAACCCCTGTTGTGCCATTTCTCTTGTGCAAAGAGGCTATAAAGCCATCTTCTGCAGAAATCCCTTCAGCAACGGGTCAAATGCTGAACAACGCAAGGCCAACGTAACTTTCATCACCCCATCCTCAGTGGTCCAGAGCCTCAGGAGATGCACAGCTCTGCTGTAATGTTACTTGTCTGCTCTCTCTAGAATAGCTCATCCACATGCCAAGAAACTGGGTTACTGCAGTCTTTGAGGTATTATAACTTTTATGAGGAGAAAAAGCCTGGTCTAGGAAATATAAATTATTCTTTTTATTAAAAAAAAAAAAAGGAAAAAAAAAAATCACATTGTCTTCTCTCAGGGAAGTGTCCCTGTACCAGAAAATCTGGCACAAAAGCTTGGCACAGTGCTCTTTTCCCCAGGCTGCTGTAGTCATTTGTTGCTAATTACAAGGTAAAGGTGGTGGTTTTTTTTTTTAATTCTCCCTTAGTGGATTACATATTCCTTAATCATACGCTCAACTTAGATTAAAAAATAGAAATATTACCTTCCAGGCACATCACTTCTCCTAGACTGCACAGAAATCACTCCACAAATATTTGCTGTCATTTCCTAACTTATATGGGCTCGAGTCATTCTTGCTTTTGGATGGACGCTGTCAAAGCAACTGCAGAGATTTTTCAGGGAGCATAGAGATGTCCTGGTGATTACTGAACATCACTTGAAGACCTGGAATTTCTGGTAAAGAATGCTGACAACAGAAAATAAACTTTCATATTTTTCCCTCTAAGTTTTCCAAGAGCAATGTCTAAAAAATGGAAATATTAAATCTGAAAAATGTCAGCTGTTTCCTTTTTTCATTCATAGGAAAAATAATTGGAAGGAGATCCATTTTATGAGGAAAAAAAAACAACAAACAAAACCCAATCAAACAACAACAGCAAGAAAGAACCTCACCAGAACCCCACAGAAAAAAAAAAAAAAACTATTTTCCAGCACAAAGAAGTTGCAATATAAAATTTCAGAAGACATTTCTTTAGCTTAGTTGCAAAATCTCCCTTGGATTTTCTTATAGTCCCTGGTCAAGTTACTTACTTTCCCTATCTCAACAGGGTATTTGAAAGTGGATAAGATAATGATTTTTCATCCCCCTTTCTTTGGGTCATGGCTATGTGGATGGACAACATCTTGTTATCTTCAGGAGGACACTGCATTGCACAGTAGCTTATGACCTATCATTCAGATTTCCTAGGGATTGTTTTAATAGCAAAGATAAATTAGAGTAATTCATTTTAACTGAATGGTTTTTTTTTCCCCAGGTTTACTTGTTGTTTTCTAAAACTGTAAGCACATAATTATAGAAGCACAGCTCTATGAGGATTAGTTGCTTACTCTTTAAATTGAATCAGTCTGTTTCCATAGTATTCTTTAATATGTTCTGATACTTATGTTTGAAAATTTACAAGCTGGAGAAGTGAATAAATTGTATTGCATAGTATACAAAACTCAATAACTTGGAATTTTAAACAACCATCAGCCTTCAGGGATAAAAATAAGAATTCATTTTTAGTTACATCACAGTGCTTTTGTGCCTTATGTAAAAACGTATTTGTTCAGCTTGCTTGCTGCCAGATGAACTCCAAGATGATAGCTTATCATGGTTGACTGAACATAGGAGACCTGTGCATATGCTTAAAAGATAACCCTTCCCATAGCATCTTTAATTCTTTTAAAGGCTAATCATATTTTAATATAGTTTATCATCATGAAACAGGATATGTTTCTTGTTCTACATCTGTGAAATCAGCATGGTCAGCAACATGGCCCATAAAATAAACTTCTCCTGTGAGTGTCAGATCTCTGACAAAGATATTGTCCTCTGTATTACCTTGCAGTTTAAGAATGGTGGCTTTCAGCTTAAGATGTTTTTTTTGCTTCCCTGCCTGAAAAGGAAAGCATCACTATGTTCACACCAGAAGAGCAGCAGTGCTCTCTGCATGCTTTGTACATGCCCTAAAACGTGAATGTTTAAAGGGCTTCAAGTATCAGGCTGGACTTAAACCAAAATAAATGCACATCATAATGCAAACTGAAATATTTTCCCTTTAAGTATCCTATCAACAGAGCTATTCAAAACCCTTCCTTTCTCCCTAGCACATGCTGAGAGAGCCTTAGTAAATTGGAGTTTGGCACAGGGAGCTCCTTGTTAACATGGTGGGTGACTGGAGTTTAAGCTCTTCACTGTCATGCAGAGAAGACATAGAGCTGCAGTGCATGAGGTGAGGGAACATATTTTACCCTGGTGAGTGCTAAAGGGGCTGCAGGAATGACATTTGACTGTCATGTCAGATACACAGAGAATACAGGACAAAAAAATAATCTCACTCAGGCATTATCAATTCTCACTGAAAGACAGGCTGCCAGACTGCTCACCTTCTCATCTCAGCTGCAATATCCAGCGTGTGAGAAATAAAGCAGATGCCTTTGAATCCTACACAGCTGAAGCTGCACATAAACAGTTTGTGTAAGAAATGGGGAACACAATGCAATTGATGTCCAATTCAGATGAAAAGCTGACAAGTGTTTCTTAAAGAAAAAATATGCTGTGTTTCTCAAGATCTGGGCATAGTAAAGAATAAACAAAGAAATCCGAGTCCAGGGGACTTCGTTGGAAGAGTAATATAATGCTTACATTACCCAACCGTGCACAGGCAGAGTCAGTGGCAGAACTCATGACCTTGTGCTCCACAAACACAGACTGCTAATAAAGTGGTGACACCATCTCATCTGGCAGAGAGAAACAACACAAGCAAGTGGCTTTGTATTCTTTCCCTCTGGAGGACAATATATTGGGAGTCAGTATATGAGAGAGGCTCATCTCCCAGACTTCTTGTCTTCACTTCTAAAGGCTAGTGGGATAGTGTTGCTGTAGTCGAGACAGCCTAAGCACATTGGTGATAGAAAGTTTATAAGTAGAGGCAATGTTTGGCATTGTGGAGATTTACAAACGCCCTCATTGTCAGCAAACTGCAATAAGAAGCATTGAGAGGGATCTACAGACTATCCAGAAAGTTCTTCCTTGGCCAGAATTTCTTGGGGGATGGAAGTCCATTACATGCTGCAGTGGGAAAACAGTGGACATTACAGGCAGGGATGGTTTTACTTACTAAAGCCCAGCAGCCTGGACAAATGATGCTCTGCCTGTTAGTCTCCTCCTGCCTCAGCAGCTGCAGCCACACTCCCCTCAACCTTCCCTGCGTTCAATCCAAATAGGTTTGCCAAGTGACAGTTTCTGTGTCATACTTTCAGCTCAGATTTAAAAAATAGTTTTTGAGCAATTATGTGTCACATAAGAATAAACCTGCATGCTGGTGCATCTTTCCTGTCACCACAAAATAACAGCACTACACTCTACATTTCAGTCTGTTTTTCTTCCCTGCTTTCTGCAAAGATCAACAACTTCTGCAGCAAAAGGACACAGTATAATCAGGAGATCATCAGCTTGAAATAAGTAAAGAACTTGCAAAAATTATGCATTCTGTAGAGAACACTGATGCTTTTTTTAACATCCAGGCACACACAGTGCAAGGCCAAATTCATCTGCAAAATAATAATCCAAGCCTCTTCGTATCACCAGGGCTGCACTTAGTAATGAGGAATACACACACACATATATATATATGTATACTTTCCCCTTAAACCAGATATTTCGAATATTACTGATCATCTGACATAGCTGGGGCTGCTTTTGTAGCTGCTTTGTTTCACAGTGTTTGTAGAAGCTTTGCTGAGCCTGGTGGTTCCAGTCATTTGCATCAAAAAGACAAGTCTCTGAGACGTTCTGCCTTTGCTGTCTTTTGGGCAACTACTTAATATTTCAAAGCTGAGGAATTACCATTTGTGTACAAGTGACCATCTCATGTGCACGGAGTGGTCACACTGCATAAGGGCAAAGCTCATCCACACTTTTTTCCATCCATTGAAATGCTGATAAAAAAAGCTGCTGGATTTCCTTTTCATGTCTTGAGATAATTGCAGTTTTGCTTGTTTGTTTGTTTTTCTTTTCAATCAGGAGCAATGTCTGTTACTTATTTCTTAAAATAATACTGTGCTTTTCCTCCTCAGAAAAGTGATTTGCCATTTTCTGTAGCTACCTTGGATGGTTTCAGGATTTCCTCAAAGTGTTTTGTTTGGTTGGTTGTTTGTTTTTCATTTTGAAATTTGTTTGTTAATTAGGTTTGACATTTCAACTTCATTGTTAAAAAACATATTTGAGCTGTCTGCTGATAGAAGTTTATGGTCATCCAAGGAACTGTAGCACCATGCTACAGGGGCCACAGGATTCATTTCAATGAAGGAAAACTTTGGTAAAGAAACTTGTAAAGAGACTCCAACTCTAGCTCTCAACAACTTTGTTATGGCAGCAAGCAATTTTGCAGAGTATTTCACACTACCCCACAAAGTTGTGTTTTAAGCTGATGAGATTTCTGTGTTGCTGATACATCTACTTTCATGACCAGTGAGTGTGAACATAAACTGTTGTCTGGTCTTCCCAGGTGACTACAGATCTGAGAAGACAGTTGGCAGAGTTTCTGGCAGATACTTTTGCATAGATCACTCTGCATGGTGAAAACCTCAGCTCATCTCTGGGTGAAGAAGTCAAAAGGGAAGGACTTGAAATGGCAAAGGAACATACAAATGCAGCAGTACAAAACTGCAGTGGCAGCGAAACACTTACCATTAATATGAAGAATATTTGACAGGAGTTAAGGCATACATTACATATTATCCTGACTTCCTTTAGAATGGTTACTCAAATAACATTGCAGTAGGAGCAGGAACAATAAAGAAAAACAACAGCAAGGACAAAACCTAATGAGATTTAAGCTCAATAGCTTTTTTTTTTTTTTTGTAAATGAATTATTATATGACTGTTTGTTTTTTTCAAATCCTTGGGACACTAAACCAAATAAATTCTCTTTAATTTATACATAAAATGAATAGACAAAGTTACTACAGCCTGTGTGACCTCAGTTTGTGAGCTTACCAAAGCTGAGCATAGCTTGAACAGAATGGGTGGTGATATTTTTAAAGGCAACGAGACCAATAACACATGCAGGGTGGTGCAAGATGATGTGCAATTATAAACATTTCCTGCTAAGCACATTAGGTCTGCAGGTTCATAAGTGTCTTTTAGATTACATATTTTAATTACTAGTCTTGAAATGGCCTGGAAGACAAAAAAATCCAAACCAACAAACAAACAAACAAAACCCACAAAACCAAAGCAAACAAAAAAAAGCAACCAACCAACCAATAAAAAATCTCAAAAACATCAAAGCCCCAAAAAAACATCATCCACATGTCCAAAGTCAAGAGCAGAACACTGCTTCCTTGAACAGGAGAGGTTCTGTGGCCTCACCCTTCTCAGAGAGAAAACTGTTGTCTGTACTTGTGCATTGATGTTGGTCACAAGCCTGACAACAGATGACAGATCTCAGGTAGACAGATAGATCAGTAGATTTATAAGGCCAGACACTAGTATGGCTATAGGACCTTATATGGATTTCGAGTGTCACTGTGTGGGATGAGAAGAGCCACTTTTACCAGTTAGTTGACCTCAAGCTACTGTTTTGTAAACTCAAGCCCCTCTGAAGTAACCATCTACAGAACAACAAGGGATTGCTCACTGATTTCTCAAACACTGACATAACAGACGAAAAACAGAAGAAAAGAGAATTGTAACTGTCCACAGCAGTCAGATCAGAAACAATCCATCCCTTCTCTGCAACACCTGGAGGAGTTAATTGTAACTATAGTTTCCAATTGCAGTGACAATAACACAACAACATGGATTGTTCTTAAAAAAAAAACAAACAAATCAGAGTTGTAGTAGTGCTATTGTCCTCTACGATTAGCAGAGTGGGTCAGCATAGTTTAAAACTTTTCATTAAGGAGCAAAAATGGGTTTTCAGGATCTGGCAACCATGCAATTATTGAGCTGCGTAGGAGGCAGAAATGTAATTATGTAAACTAACTAAATTAAGAGGATTGTGCAGTTCATTAGACTACATTTTTTTGGTCAGCATTTTGGATCACCAGATGCTACAGAATTTCGTTTCCATTAAAAAAACATTCGTTGCATCTCTTCTGTGAAAGCAGAGCAGTTGAGCAACTGTGAGCAGCTCCATCCTTGCTGTTCTAATGTAGGTGTAGAAATAGCCTTGTGCCCCTCACTAAAGCTCAGGACAGCCAGCCCCTATTTTGTCACTGAGCCTCTGAAGGGACAAGATACTCCTGCCAAGTATGCCTACTATCACACTCGTTGGTAGGAGCTTGTATGTGTGATTTATTCGGGAAACAGGATTGAAGAGAGCATCTCACTTTGCTAATATCTAAACACAGAGAGGAGATCTCCCAAAGGAAATCTCTGTGGCCAGAAAGAAGAGAGTGGGGAAGCTTAGCCACCATATGTTACACATACTGTGCTGAGGCAAAGAGATCATTTCAGGCTGGGAATTTCAAACAAGCTTGAGGGAGTTGAGCATGCTAGTCTAAATTAATTGCAGTCAGATATCAGCTACCTGTTTTCCAGAGACTGAAAAGTTCAGCCAAAACTACTTCCCTTGAGAAAAGCTGAGAAATGTGGTCTCTATCACATATTCATGCCATTGTCAATGTCTATTGGTCCACTTGTTCAAGCACTCCACTGCAATAATAAACGAGCCCCTGCTGCCAGATGAAGATTCTGAAATGGACCTGGAAATCTATAGGCCAATCGACATACAGAGATTTTATTGCATGCATTTCTTGTCTCTGATGTTGTTATCCTTCATGTTACTCTGGGGTGATGATATTAAAGTATGTCTTGCCAAATAATTGCAAGCCACATCTTTGGCCCTCAGCACAAGAAAAGTTTCTAATCTCTAAGAGGTCAATCTGAAGAAAAAGAAAATTTTCATTCAAAACTGGAGAGTATGTTACTTGTCAGCTATACAGTAGTTCTACTCTCCTGTCCTCACAGGGAAATCTCTTTTTCATCAGTCAGTTGCCAGCTGCTCTTCTGCCTCCACACAGGGTGTTCAGACTAGAACAGGCTAATCTCACCTCACTTCATATCTGCCAGACTGTTTCTTGAGGTTTTATTGCATTTAGAGACTTTCATTGTTTAGAGATTCTCCCTAAAGACAGGGGATGTTTTTATTGCATTGCTCTAACACATTTTACCTCACAGACTGGTCACTCGAGCTCTTTATATTTGATGGTTAATGCTGAAAAACTTCATAAAGACAAATCTCTCATACGTACAAAGAGTGTAAATGGATACAGTATGGTCAAGAGTGTGACCATACTGGGTTTCTTTGCTGAAGAGTAGGTTTAAAAGCCCCTAGTTCTCCTCTTCTGTAATGAAACCACTAGGTACAGACTCAGATGTTTGAAAGGAGAAAAAAGATTCCTCGCTCAGAAGTTATTTACATAGTATTTTTCTATATGCAAGGCTAAAAAGACAATTTGGATATATTTGTAAAAAGATGGACACTTGTGCTGTGTGAGTCTGCTATGGAAATGTGTTTGATTTTTCTATCTAATAAATTCTGAACAGGCTTCACTTGCAGCTTCAAACTCTACTTGTTCTTTATAAATGAGCATCCTGCAGCTGACTATCGAAAGAAACCTATGGAAACTTCCTCTTACAGCATGGAAATCACTACTGCAACATTTGCTTTCTCCTTGCTGACTGTATTGATTATGTTCCTTGCTTAGATAAATTAGGGACTTGAGAGCAACACATTCAGCAGCCCTTGATCCACCCACCTACACATGCCTTGCTTTGGTTGTGGAGTTTACTGTGATGATTCATATGTAACACATGGATGTGATCAGACAGAAGCCATCATGGTGCAGTTTACAGCACTGAGATCAACATCATACCTACAGACTGAACTCTGGTATGCCAAGGAAACTCATAAGGTCTTGACAGACAGAATACTGCTGTCCTAGACTTAGCAGGTAGTACACATCTGCCACTTTTACTCATACCAAGTACCTCACATCTGTAACCTTCCCATTTCCACAAGATTTTTAAAGATTTCACAGGAAGTAAGCTGGACTGAATTTTTCTTTTCCAAAGCAGAAGTGAAGTCTGGCTAGAGAATGGTAGCAGGAGATGTGATGCACTGTTTCAAAAAGACAAAAACCTGCTAATCACTCTTGTTTCTGCGCCAGGGAGAGGTTTGCAGGCCCCATGTCCCAAGCAGCAAAGGACTATGCATTAAATTTCGACTTGGAGGCCACAGCACCACAGAGCAGCAAAGGCAGATTTAGGAGCTAGAAGCCACCTCACCCTGGAGCAGCAGTAGCATCACAGAATCTGCCTATAAGTGCAACAACCTCAACTACGCAGAAAGGACCAGATTACAAGAGGGTTTGTGAAAGAACAGTCCCAAGTAGGTGTCCCAAAAAGCTTAACATAGATCTGCCTCTAGGTGAAAGTTTTCTGTTTGTTACCAGAATGGCTCATTCACTGTAGAATGACATCATATTAAGATGCATCAATAGAGAATTACTGTGAGAGTCTCAGATTTATAAAAACCAAGCAAACAAACAAAAAAAAGTAAAAATACATGGGGAGAAGAAACAGAAAAAAACCAATAATACAACTCACCATTTCAAAAAATGCCACACACAAAGACTGGGAGACACTGACCAGACAGTCTTAGATCTGTGCTCAGCAAATTCAAGGAGCTCAGACTTCCTCAAAACTATGCTAAGGTACGTGGAAAATAAGGAGATTGCTGGTGACAGCCAACATGGCTTCCTTAAGGTATGACTGGGCAGGTATTATTCATGATCAATTTCCAATTGCTCTCAGATCCTTTCCAACACCATCAAGCTGAGGAAGGCATTATCACCAAACAACTGTTGCATCTCTTCTGATCAGATTTTTTTTCTGTGCTGCATTATACTGTGCCATCAGGACCTGATTAGAAGTGTCAGGTCATACAGGTCTGCAGGAATTGTATGAAAATACAACAGTAGAATCCATATCACATTCATGTTGGAGGGATTATAACCAGTCTTGGCACTAGGCAATACATGAATAATACGCTCTACCGGGAAGTTTCACTTTGAAGTGTTTCTGAGAAGCTGGGAGCACTTGAGTGACAAGTAAGCATACCACAGTTAAGCAAAATGCCAGGGCTGGACTCACCATTCAGAAGAGATGCACACTTCCTGCAGAGCCACAAGACTGCATACACGCTTAACATAGGTACTTTGGCATCGCGACGATTATTGCTGGTCTTGCAGCTTTGGCTTCCCAATTCCATCTACAAGGACAGAAAGGAAAGAGTTCTGGATGAGGAACCCGACAGAAGTGTGTTGGAGAACTCTTTGGTCTGTCACTGGCAGAGAAGTCTGTAGCAGCTGGGCTGCTCTCTTTCAGAGCATTCTGTAGGCAGGTGTGGAACATGCAGTGCGCCATTGCTCCTGGTGCTGCATTACTGGTGTTCCTCAAAGCCACGTATATGAGCTGTGGCACACAGAAGCTACACAGTGAACAAACTTGCTGCATTTGTTATACCATGCACGCCTACAAAATGAAGTGACCAGTCTGACACGGAATGACATAAACCTCTCCAGGTGTTCCTTACATGGTTTCTTTACTGAATCTCTGAAAGCATCAACAAGCTACAATTCCTCTTCTCAGGTCTTCATTGAATACATATTAAAATAAAACTTAGGGTTTGCCTTCAGATGATTTTTTTTTAATTATTATTGTTGTATGAAAAGGTTACATTTGGAGGGCAAGTTTCAGATTCACACAGCCAAGCCTGGTGCACTCAGAAACAATCAGGACAACCCAGTCTTTTATGCTTGACTGACAGATGCTCTCAGCCTTCAGAATTGCTGCTGAAAAGAAGCCCTCAAAACTGCTTTTGAAGAAGTCGAGGTCATAACATGCACAGCACATAAAAATCCCAAGTATTAGACTTTATATTAGCTTACATTCCCAGGGAAAATGAAACTATGAAATGCATTGTACACTGATATTATTCCTTGCTTGTACTATGTTCTACTTACTAAGAATGCCTCAGTACCCTTGAATGTTTTAAAAGTTAAAATGATGTGACACGTGCAAGAATGAGACAAAATATTGACTCCAGTAATGAGAAGTGAAGCCAAAACTAGAACCCTGAATAAAATTAATCTGAATTTGAGGTTCAAAATTCAGCTACTGATGCTTTTCTTCATTTTTCTCCAACTCTATCTGTCACAAACTCTGCAATAGGGTGACTTCCTTTTTGTCCCATTACTTTGACTATTTAGGATGAGGAAGGAACAGTGACATAAAAACACATGGCTGCAGCAGGATGCAGAAAAGATCTCTCAATGCTGCTTTCCTATATTCAGTTGTGGGTTATAAAAGGCACCAAGGGAACTAAGAAACTAAGATTCACAATGAATTATACAGATAGAAAGAAAAAATAACCAAACTGGGGAATATTTTGGCTAAATAGTTACAATTATGGTTCAGAACTGATTATGTACACATCAGAGAAAAGCCCCTCAAGAAATGTTTATCTGCCCCGGGTTAGAGTGCATCCCTCCCCTGATAGAATAGACTCACTACAAGATGGAGTTTCTGGAAAGTCAGGGGGAAATGAAATTATATTTCTTATAATTTAAATATAACAGTATATGGAGAAATAAACTACTAGAGAAATGTAATAACCCTAGTGGAGATGGGGAAGGGGTCAAGGGATGGTGAAGCAGCAAAAGCAGCAAAATCCAAAATAGGAACAGGGGAAGACAGCAGTGGGTGCAGCTGAAGTGGCAGAAGCAGCAAGGGGAAGATACAAGCTGTGCTTCTACACATAAAGCTCTTGATGCTCCAATGAAATTACATAAACTTATCCATTCATAGAATCATAGAATCAACCAGGTTGGAAGAGACCTCCAAGATCATCCACTCCAACCTAGTACCCAGCCCTAGCCAGTCAACCAGACCATGGCACTAAGTGCCTCAGACAGGCTTTACTTCAACACCTCCAGGGACAGCAACTCCATTCCAAGCCAACCACTTTCTCTGTGAAGAACTTCCTCCTAACATCCAGCCTATACTTCCCCCAGCACAAGTTGAGACTGTGTCCCCTTGTTCTCTTGCTGGTTGCCTGGGAGAAGAGACCACCCCCCACCCGGCTACAACTTCTCTTCAGGTAGTTGTAGACAGCAATGAGATCACCCCTGAGCCTCATCTCCTCCAGGCTAAACAGCCCCAGCTCCCTCAGCCTCTCCTCATAGGGTTTTTATTCCAGGCCTTTCACCAGCTTCATCACTCTTCTCTGGACACATTCCAGCACCTCAATATCTCTCTTGAATTGAGGAGCCCAGAACTGGACACAGTACTGAAGTATACAGTACTCATTGTTGCCATTATATGGCCTATCTCTAGAATGTTCACCTCTCCCTTCAGAGCTTCTAAGTTTCTCTGTTCTAAATAGCTAGATAGCTAGAAATCTATCTCAAACAGCCACATTATCTCACACCAGTGGCACATTGTGTCCATAGAATAGAGTCATAGAACCAACCAGGTTGAAAGAGACCTCCAAGGTCATCCAGTCCAACCTAGCACCCAGCCCTATCCAGTCAACTAGACCATGGCACAGAGTGCCTCATCCAGGCTTTTCTTGAAGACCACCAGGGACAGTGCCTCTGGGAGAAACTGCTAATTTTGTGGGGAGTCATCTGTTGCACATATGCAGTGTGAGTTCCACAAACTTTGCAACTTACTTTGCAACATCTGTGGAAATTTTCTTTTTAAGTCAGTCAAAGCCACTTTTCCACTACTGAGGAGCAAGCTGATGGAAGGACAGATGTTCTAAAATAATTTGAGTTATTCAAGTGCATATATACACCCTGAAGGATTTTTCTACAGGGAATTAAAACAAACAAGCAAAAAGCTTCTTAATAATTAGAGAAAATGTATGCTTTGAATCAATGAAAATGAGACAAATAGATTTTTGTAATATTTAGTAAAAAGAAAAAATTAAACCAAAAAAAATTTTAATGAGAAAAAAGTACCTTACAGATAAAGTACTTTAGAAACTGTTAGTGGGATAGCAAACTAATGTATTGTAAAGAAAAGTTCTGACTCAAACGCCAACAGTAGAAATTATTGCAGGATTTCATTTTTTTTACTAACAAGTCTGGGGTTTGGCATAAGAAATTTAGCCTCTACTGTCAATGAAGTTATCAGCAATGACTATCCTCCCTTAATCAAGGCACTGGCCTTGTTTAAAATGTAAAGAAGCTCAGATCTAAGGGCTGCTCTTATACCATGACACTTTCTACATGTTTTTTTTCTCAACCTGATAACTGAGGCTGCACCATTAAAAAGCAGTAGTCACTTGCTAATCATACTTAGGCATTGCATATTTGTAGTGACAAAGACAGCTGAAGCAGTAGAATGATTGAGAAAACACTATTCAGGGGAAGTGTTATCACTGAAAAGTTTTGAGGTTTTTCTTGGTTTGCTTTTTGGTGATTTTTTTTTCCTTGTAATACTTGGAATAGCTTGGAAATAAAATAAAATTATAGAAAGATATGTAACAGAACTCTCAGATAGAGTACCTCTAACTCCTCTGGTGCATGTTTTTCCCAGTCCATTTTGTCAAGACACATTCTTAAAAGCGACTTGGAATTATTTTGAGAAGGCCACAACAGCAGCAAGTCTCTTGTAACAAGGGCAGCACTCACGCTTCCCTGACTATCTGGAGCCTCAAATCCAGTGTGTAGCTTTTTTTGGTGGATTTCAGTTGTGACCTAACAATGAAATATGACAGGCTATCATTATCTGAATATTGAATCAGATTTCTGGGGAAGCTGCCTGTCTACAATGTTGCACTTTTATTAAATTTGACACTACATGTAGAGATAAACATACTCATAGAATGGTATGGGTTGGAAGAGACCTCCAAAGGCCATTTAGTCCAACCCCCCTGCAGTGAGCAGTGACATTCTCCACTAGATCAGGCTGCTCAGAGCCTTTTGAAGTCTGACCTTGAATAGCTTCAGGGATGGGGCCTCAACTGCCTCCCTGGACAATCTGATTCAATGTTCCACCACCCTCACAGAAAATAAGTTGTTCCTATCATCCAGTATAAATCTACTGTTGTCTAATTTCGATTTTCAATTCCATTGTCCTTTGTCCTGTCACTACAAGCCTCTATAAACAGTCCCGCTCCATCCTTCTTGTAGGCCCCATAAAGCATTCTCCTAGTCAGTGATTACCTTTTGTTGTTATGGTAAAAAAAAAGCCTGTTTTAATACAAAACTCCTGGATTGTCTAAAGGTCCAGATAGGTTAACAAAACATGTAATCTATGTTGCTTTGTTCCTTGGATAATCTTGTTGGAATGAATGCTTGTGGGCAAAGAAATATCAGTCAGGGTAGTAGAACAGTCAAAGAATTATTCATCAAACTAAGGTGTTACTTGGTGTGAATAGAAGAACCATAGCTTAGTCATAGAGTAGCATAGACATGGTTCAGTAATCTGGCCCATGAGTCAGGTTATGGATGAGGCATATTGGTGGCATTTGTGTCACATATTCTGTGGTATTTATCCATCAGGGTAGATAGTTCTGCACCAGTTCTCAGTAATACATTCATTGAAAGAATTATAGTTCACTGCTCCTACCAGATATAAGGTACTTGATGTGGTGGTTTGGGAGTTCCCCCCACCAACACTAGATTTACCAGACTAATTCAGCCAGCTAGAAGTTAAGAATGAAGCTATATTTTACAGCCTAGCAGAAAGGTACAAGCATATGCACACAATATTTACAGATATTTAAATTATATACAAGTTAGAGGTACTACAGAAATTCAAAACCTCTCCTGAACAGCCAGACTGCCCAGGAGGGCTCCTCATCACCCCCACTCCTTTCCACCCCATCCCTTATCTCAGAAATAACCAGATAAAGTCCGTATAGCTCACATAATTAATTTGCACAGATTTGAGATGAGATGTCAAAAGCTGCCAAGGAGTTACAAAGAAATGGTTAGATCAAGTTATATGGGTTTCATGCAGAGCAGTTAAGATGCAGCCAGACACACAGACTGAAGAAGTGCCAAGTGCCCCTTCTCCTATATTTTGACTATTTATGTTCCTTGGCAGAACCAATGAGTGATATAGACATCGCTATTATTTTTCTTTTCATAGCCAATGACCTAATTTCTCTCATTAAAATAATCCAATAAGTCTCAAACCAGCACACATGAACAGATTGTATATATCACAAAATGCAAGATAATTCATAGAATCATAGAATGGTCTAGGTTGAAAGGGACCTCAAGGATCATCCAGCTCCAACCCCCTGCCCTAGGCAGGGACACCTCCCCCTAGAGCAGGTTGCTCAAGGCCTCATCCAACCTGGCCTTAAACACCTCCAGTGAGGAAGCACCCACAATCTCCCTGGGCAACCTGTTCCAGTGTTTCTCCACCCTCACTGTAAAGAACTTCCTCCTAACATCTAGTCTAAATCTCCCCTCTTCCAGTTTAAACCCATTACCCCTCCTACAAGGCCTTGTAAATAGTCCCTCCCCAGCGTTCCTGTAGGCCCAGTTTAGATACTGGAAGGTCACTATAAGGTCTCTTCAAATCCTGCTCTTCTTCAGACTGAAGAGCCCCAACTCTCGTAGCCTGTCCTCATAGCAGAGGTGCTCCAGCCGTCTGATCATCTTTGTGGTCCTCCTCTGGACTCGCTCCAACAGTTCCATGTCCCAGTTGTGTTGGGGACTCCAGAACTGTACACAGTACTCCAGGTGGGTTCTGACAAGAGCAAAGTAATTCGATTTCTACAGTGTCAATAAGAAAGTTCTAGCAATCCTCTCCTTGGCTGCAGAGCCAGTTCAGGTGGTTATTTATTTCCAGCACTTTTTTTCCAGCAGAAAGTTTCCAGGCATTATTAATTCCTACTCCCTAACAACCAATTCCCTAGTATTAACATGCGTTGGCAGCCCACTTGCTACCTGTAAATGTACAACATATTTGGCGCCAACCAAGCTTCATTTGCTGCCTGAAAACATGGATTTAGTTTGATAGATGCTCTCAAAAACAAACCACAGAACTGCTTGGGGCCAGATAATGCAGATAAGCCAGTGCAAATGGAAATTTCATCTAACAGCTGGAGAAGTGAGCTGGACATCATCACTCAGCGATGCACAGTATAAAAAGGTAGAAGCAATTGACTGCATTTCTTGCAAATTATGCTATATTTTCCATGCTTAGAGAGATTTTCCACTCCATTATCAAACAGACAAAAAACATGATTGTGAAAATTGAGGAACGTATCTGTATTATTTGTATGAACATTATGAATACATCTGTTAAACTGATTATTGATGAGTTGATAATTAATGCAGTAGAGCATTAAATTGAGAGGTCTTTCCAGGTAGCCAGGAACATCTACATCAATTTACTTATCTAACCATGGGATCTCAAAGTTGACTCATGTGGTAGTTGAAAGCTAACACTCTTGTCTATTTTAAACATTGAATAGGAAAATTCCAGAGATATTGATTAGAAAAGAACAGTAAAAGGTAAATAAAATAGAGGACTGGATACAAAAGAAAATTAATGGAAAGTCTCTATCATTCCATTCACTTGCTGAATTAGTATATTTAACAGAATTTACACAGAAACATCCAATCTGGAAAAACCCTAAGGATGAGCAAGTCCAACCTACAACCCTATTCTACAAGATTCACCTTAAATCGTATCCCTAATAACCATATCCATATGACCCTTAAACACATTCAGAGTCAGTGACCCCACCACCTCTCTGGGCAGTTCATTCCAGTGCCAGACCACTCTCTCCATGAAAAATTACTTGCTAATGTCTAATCTAAACCTACCCATCTCAGCTTGATGCCATTCCCCCTTGTTCGGCCTCCAATTACCAGCGAGAAGAAATCAGCACCAGCCTCTACACAACGTCTCTTTGGGTAGTTGTAGACAGCAATGAGGTCTCCCCTCAGCCTCCTCTTCCTCAAACTAGCCTTCTCCAGCTCCCTCAGTCAGTCCACATAAGATTTACTCTGCAGGCCCTTTACCAGCTTTGTTGCCCTCCTCTAGACCTGCTCCAGCACCTTCACATCTCTCTTGTATTGCGGTGCCCAAAATTGAACACAATACATTGGTGCGGCCCCACCAATGCTGAGTACAAGGAGACAATCACCTCTCTACTCCTGCTTAGCACAGCATTTTTAGTACAAGCCAGGATGCAACTGGTCTTCTTGGCTGCCTGGGCACACAGCTGGCTCATATTCAGCTGCCTGTCCATTTCTCTCAATGCACTACTGAAGAGAATCAAAGCAGAAGTCAGTGTCCTGCATCATTTAATAAAAGGCAGTTTCTTTTTTATAACCATTAATCTAAGTGTCAGCTTGCCTGGAGGTTTCATCATGCTTCTCTTCATTCAGAAATATATACCTTAATTTTCAAACTGAATTTAGGGGGGAAAGAGCTCATCACTTTGTATGCAATTTCAGTTGAAAATAATTCCAAAAATTTTTGGTGTTAGGTACTTAAAATTCAACTCATACAGGGCAGCAAAACGTCTCAAATTGCTGCTCAAGAGACTGACAGAAATTGGTTGCTCAGTGGAGGCAGTTTCTCAGTTGAACTGAAGCAGACTTAGCAGGACACTTTGGGAATAGCAAGAGAGGGACCTGCTAGCATGGAGAAGTTCACTATGGTGGTCTTACAAGTTTCAGCATTTATACAATATAAAAAAAAACCCCAGCTTTCTTGCCCTCCTCTGCACCTGCTCCAGCACCTCCACATCTCTCTTCTATTGTGGGGCCCAAAATTGAGGCACTACAATACTCAAGGAGAGGCCCCACCAAAGCCAAGCACAAGGGGACAGTCACCTCCCTACTCCTGCTTGCTACAGCATTTTTAATACAAGCCGGGATGCCATTGGTCTTCTTGGCCGCCTGGGCACACTGTTACCTCATATTCAGCTGCCTGTCTATTACAGCTCCCAGATCCCTTTCTGCCAGGCAGCTCTCCAGCCACACTGCCCCAAGCCTGTAGCATTGCCTGGGATTGTTGTGATTGAAGTGCAGGACCTGTAATGTGGCCTTGTTGAAACTCCTCCTATTAATGTTGGCCCATTGATCTATCTGAAGAGCCTCTCTACCCTCATTCAAAACAACACTAAACTTTGCTGCACAAACTATTCTTTTTGCCTTTTCACTTCTCTCTCTGATTCTACTTTGCATTACTGCTTCATCTCTTTCCTGAACTTCTGCTGGCATATTGTGTCTGTAAGGTGGCAAGAAGGGAAGGACAGGGAAGGCAGGCTGCTGGTAGCCCTTTCTGGACTTATCCAGAGGGGTAAGAACCAATTTGAGGAAGTCCTTGTGTTCTTTCTGAATTGTAAATAATTGTAATATCTATAAATATATTTTGTAGATATTAATTGCATTTAATTCTTTTAGTTTTAAGCTTGCTTGTAAATATAGCTTCATCTTGCTTCCAAACCTTCTGAGCTATTCTGGTGATTTATTTTGGGGGTAATTTCAACCCACTACAACCCACTTGACAGTCCCCCTCATGCCCCACCAGGATAGTTCTGCTCCAGAGTGGAGCTGCCCTAATTTGTTATGCAAGGGACCTTCCTGTAACTCTCTGGGAACTGAGGTCATGAACACTTAAAAGATGCAGTCATGAGAAGTAGAAAGGTAGAAAGAATGTTTGCAAAGAAGTTTATCAGAAGTCAATTGTCAACCAGCTAGATCTAACCCAGAGCTGGGTATACCTAAATTCTGAGGTAAATTAAAAGCTTATAACATTTGCATTGCATTAATCATTTTCCCTCTTCTAGATGGATTCGATACAGTACCATCTTTCAGATAGTGACCCCTCTCTTATTCAGTTCCCATATTATTTCCTATCCATGAAAGGAGCTTTTATCAGGGAGTAAAGTTTGCTACAATGGTGAGGTAGTAAATCTAATTAAGAGGAGACAGTATGAGCAGGAAATATGATCTAGAAATCTAGGGAACTGTCAAGTTTCTTTGACCAAGAGAAGTGTAGGTAGTAGATCTTTCACTTAAAAAAGGTTGAGTTTGTGGATGCTGTTTTGGAAAGGAGGGCCTGAAAGAGAAAATATTGGTACTGGGATTACAATCATAATAATAAGTGGAATGACTGTGAGTGGAGGACCTAAATTTCCTTGAGAAAAACACATTATTCTTTGATTTTGTTTGCAGAATACAGAAGAAAACTGTCCTAACTTTTCAGCCATGGAAAAAGTTCACAATGCTTGACTCAAATTTCCAGCAATGCAAACAATCAGTAAGTGACCAATTTTAATGAGACCTCCAAGAGTCATTAGAAAGCTAATGACTTCTCAGATTATATCATTTTGTCAGTTGATTACCTTGCTTCATATTGGGAGTGCATGTGGTTACTGCCTTGCAGGCATCAGCAGCAGCAGCACCTCTTTTAAATCATGGCAAGTTGCAGAATGTTTATAGTCCAGTTACTGGAAATAATTATATTGTCTTGAAGGCTTTGCAAGTTAAATATTTTCACATTTACAACTGGAAAAGGTAGAATGTCACAAAGATACCTGTTTGCAGACCTTAGCTAGTAGTTAAAAACTGAATCAGTTTTGTTATTGCCTTTATTGCTGACATCTGTTTCTCCCTAAAGATGTGTAAATAATCGTGGCAAACACAGCTGACAGAGAGGGAAGAGATACACCTCAAAAAATGAAAAGTGCCTCTGGGGTGTTTTCTGGGCTGCTGATAATAAATTCCAAAGATTGCTGCTTTCTAATGGCAGATACTTAGACCCTGGACTAAGAATACAGTACTGTAGTACAGATGTCTCTTTTTTTCTGATACAACCAGTGTATTTATACTACAACAGATTTGTATTTATTGTGTTTCCTGTACTAAGGAAGTTTGTCTATCCATGTTTTTATTCATAGAACTGTAATGATGTCATATTGAAGGTATGAATTTGAAGATATTTATGAAGTTGAGACCTGATGAGCAAAATTATCTTTCCAATCACTTGTGCTGAGAAGGTAAGAAGAGCTAATTTGCAGCTCTGAGTTAAGGGCTGTATCACTACAGATTTGAATCAGTTCCAGTAAAGCCTCCTCTGAATGCCATTTAGGTAGCACATTTGGAACATTGCAGCTAGCTTTTTTTACAAAGAAGACTTTAAATGTAGTAAAGAACACATTCTTCACTCAGACCTATCTTCATGCATTATGAGTGAGAACTGACAGTAAAAAGGAAAGCTCAGTCAAGTGAAAGAAAGTGGGTAAGTTATTTTGTTTATTGTATTTATTACAGTCATGCCCAAGGACGTGACAAGTCTAGAGCCTTGTTATGCAAAAATCACTGTGAAAAATGGAGTAAGAACTGGTGTGAGTTCTGAAAAGCTTTGAGCCAAATAGACAAGTAAAAAGCAAGCACACAAAAGGACTGTGAACACAGCAGTCCTGGTGAATGTCTTAGCGTCATAGCAATAATTTTGCTGTTTTCTTAACTTCTTGTTTGACTCTGATTGAAGGCACAACTTTCTGGTGGGAAGTAATAGTAAAGTGGAAAACCAAAGGAGCAAGGCAATGAGAAGAGGAAGGACAACAGGAACAGAGGGAACAGTGAAGAGAAGACACTGATATGCAAAGAGTCTTTCAAGGTAGCCCTTGACCTGTGAAGTGGGAATAGACACAGGCATGAAGACAGCTATGAAAATGTTTATGAAACTTGTAGAAAAACAAATGTGACATTTGGGAAACTCTGTATCAATATCATTCATTGATTAAAATGATGAGGTCCAATTCTACAGCAAAACTAGATACTGACAAATCCTGTGGCTGAATTGGTCTCTCTCTTGCTATTTGTATGATTTTTTCTGCTCACTAGTACACCTCAAAGGTGCAAATTAAATCAAACAATCAAATACCCCCCCCCAAAAAAAAAGGCAACCCCAAAAAAACCCAAAAATCCCACAAAATCCAACAAAACCACAAAACCCAACAAAACAAACAAAATCCCAAACAGAAAAAAAAAACTCATCAAAATCAACAGCAAAAAAAACCCAACAACCAAAACGAATCAAACAAATGAAAAAAAACCCACAAAACCAAAATCAGCTTTAGTTTAGCAATTTTGTTCCCAAAAGTAAAAGGCAGCTTCTTTTTTATAACCATTAATCTAAGTGTCAGCTTGCCTGGAGGTTTCATCATGCTTCTCTTCATTCAGAAATATATACCTTAATTTTCAAACTGAATTTAGGGGGGAAAGAGCTCATCACTTTGTATGCAATTTCAGTTGAAAATAATTCCAAAAATTTTTGGTGTTAGGTACTTAAAATTCAACTCATACAGGGCAGCAAAACGTCTCAAATTGCTGCTCAAGAGACTGACAGAAATTGGTTGCTCAGTGGAGGCAGTTTCTCAGTTGAACTGAAGCAGACTTAGCAGGACACTTTGGGGAATAGCAAGAGAGGGACCTGCTAGCATGGAGAAGTTCACTATGGTGGTCTTACAAGTTTCAGCATTTATACAATATAAAAAAAATTCCATCTTTGTTGCCCTCCTCTGCACCTGCTCCAGCACCTCCACATCTCTCTTCTATTGTGGGGCCCAAAATTGAGGCACTACAATACTCAAGGAGAGGCCCCACCAAAGCCAAGCACAAGGGGACAGTCACCTCCCTACTCCTGCTTGCTACAGCATTTTTAATACAAGCCAGGATGCCATTGGTCTTCTTGGCCGCCTGGGCACACTGTTACCTCATATTCAGCTGCCTGTCTATTACAACTCCCAGATCCCTTTCTGCCAGGCAGCTCTCCAGCCACACTGCCCCAAGCCTGTAGCATTGCTTGGGGTTGTTGTGATTGAAGTGCAGGACCTGGAATGTGGCCATGTTGAAACTCCTCCTATTAATGTTGGCCCATTGATCTAGCCTATCCAAGTCGCTCTGAAGAGCCTCTCTACCCTCATTCAAATCACCACTGCCACCTAACTTGGTGTCATTTACAAATTACTGATGACATTCTCTATGCCTGTATCAAGGTTATCAATAAAGATGTTAAAAAGAAGTGGTCTCAACACAGATCTCTGAGGAACATCACTAGTGCTGGTCTGCCAACTGGATTTAACTCCGTTGACCACCACTCTCTGGGCCCTACTGTCGAGCCAATGCTCATCCAAGCCATGAATAGCCAATTTGTCTACAAGAATTTTGTGGAGAACAGTATCAAAGGCTTTTCTAAAGTCTAGGAATACAACATCAGCAGCCTTTCTCTCATCTAGTAGCTGGGTGATCTTTTCCTCACACTTTGTCTTCCTGTGGCACACAAACTACTTCTGAGGTAGTGTATGGTGTTAAAACTGAATATTTCACTTAAGATGGGCTGGTAAGGTGGAGTGTGCTATGTACATAATCTCCATGCTGTGCGGGCTGCTTATGAGTTGGACTGCATCGAGTTCATGCTCTTACAGTAAGCATACAAGCTCACTTCTCCGTTTTGTTACTGACAATGAATATTAATCGCTATTGCTTTGTTTTCAAGCAATTGTCTGCTGCATGAATCACACAGAATATATGGTTGAGATTCAAAACACACCACTGAAAACCAGTGTGACGTGGCCTCAGTTGTCTCCCTTTAATATATTTCTTTCAGGTTATAATATGTCTAATTTTGGTTCCTGAAGTTGCAGTAGTAGGAGAAACATCCTCTCCACATCTGGTAACTATGGTGACCAGCACCACTGTGATGAACACACCTTCTGTTCCAACAAGAGCCCAGAAGCATTGAGGTCAAGAAATGACATAAATAAAAGCAGGGTTGAAAAGAAAACTAATGCGCTGGCAAATCTTTGTCTAGATTTCAAATGCAACACTATGGAACACATTATTCATTAATGCCTGCATGCATACATCTCTTACAGTATTGGGACCCTTCATCATTTAAAACCACCAGATTAAACAAGCAAAGTTTATTTCTTTGTATTGAGATGGAAAGAACAGAACAGACTCATTGCTGCCTCAGCTACATGTGCAAGCACATGGGAACACACATCAGCTAGCAGCTGATGCCTCTTTTTAGACTATTATTATAAGAAGTTTTAGATCAAATCATGTCTGCTGTGTGGCACAAATGCAAGAAGAAGAATATGCAGGCCTGCAGGACTTAATAAATCTGCTCCAAAGTTATTCATGCACTATCCTGATCTGCAGTTGACATGTTGTGCTGGGGAAGCAAAGTCAAGATCTGCATAGTGGACAAATAGCCACCCAGCCTCTCCCAGTAAGTATGCATTCAGCTGCTCCTGCCTGATAAGCACTGGTGAGTGTCCTTTAGAAGCAAAATCAATGAGTTAGAGCAGAAGCATGATGGTTCACAAGACTGCTTTCTATCGCACAGAAGAGATGTTGTCTATGGATATACACATCCACACTGTCTTTGTGTGCACAGCATGCAGAGGCTCACACTTTCTTTTAATGCTAAAATCAAGCATCACCTGGAGGTGACTTTTCTATATGGGACAGAGAAGTGCTTTGGGATGTTCTTTCAATCGGAGTTCTGTCTCAGGGTACTCCACATTGACAATGAAGACTAAGTTGAAATGAAGTGATTTAAAAAAAGCCTGCATAATGAAGAACTTTGCCAGAATTAGAAGCTACACTTTTTTTTCATCTCCAGTTAAGCAATGAGCTGTCATACATAATTCAAAAGCTTCTTCAGAATATTTCATACACTAATTAGCAGTAGTACTATGAATATTTTCCTCATTGTACCACTGACAGATTTTGCTACTTCCCAATGGTACAAGAACTTTTTGAATATCTGTAATGTACACAACACATTACACTGTGTGTCTCCATTTTCCTCTTCCATTTTTAACAATGTGCTTCTATTTATCCTAGAGTTTGAAAGAAATTTTCTACATAGCTGGCACATGGTTAGGTGTCCCATGACATTTCACTGGTCATATTCTAGCCAGAAATAGAGGCAGGGAACAGAGTGGGAAATAATCAGGCTGATTAATGTTTTGAAGAACAACTTGCTGGTTTATTCCCAGTGAACATGTGGAAAGGAAGGGCTACGAGTCTGAAGAATTAAGTGGGCAAGAGAAAAGGTAAACAGAGATCTTCATTTAAATTAACATCTCTCCTCACAGTCAGCAAGTTTTAGTGCGCTTGCATATTCAGACTAACCAAATGCTAGTTTCTGTGTGGCTGTCTCTCATCTCCACTCAAGACCTTTCAAAGCTATTTTCACCTTGCTGAAAGTACTCAGACACAAAGCCTGGAGAACTTGAGCCAGACATGGATTTTTGCCCATGAGAAGGTAGAACAAACCCCAGAGCACATTTCATGTCTCTTTTCATGTACTATTTCAAGACCTCCTCTGTCTCTTACCCACAATGTGCCCTTATTAGTAAAAATACAAACAATAATCATCCTTTCCCTTGTGTAAAAGAAAACCCACAGCAGCTTTGCCTGAGCAGCCCCAGAACTTCTGAATACTCAACTCTGTCAACATCTGTTTCCCCTGCCTGTAGTTAAACTGGAAATGCCATCATCTTTTATCTGCCTTCCCCTTTCCCTAGAATGCCGTGAAACCTGCTACCTGTTTTTAGACAAAGTCAAAGAGCTTTTCCTTGTCTTTCTCCAAAAAACACAAGGAACAAAGTACTTGTTATTTTTAGATCACACAGTTCCAATCCTGTCTGACTCAGCCAAGAAGATTCTCTTTCCTGGAAAGATGAGGATTCTCATATGCAGACTGAAAAAAATAATTATTGCACTGCTGAATTAATAATTTATTTTCAGGGTGCTACGTTCAAAACCTGCTAATGGAAGTAGCCAAAAGCTAACCAAAATTCCTGCTCATCCAAGCACCTAAGGCTGAAATGTATATCCAAGTCTTCTTTGTCTGTTTCATGTAACACTTCTTATCCTTATAGTCCCATTATTCCCAGCCTCAGAGCTTTTTCTCCTCTGTACCCTGGATCCTTTTGACACTCTCCAAAAAACACTGAAGTTCCTTGAGGGTTAAACAGTCCCTCTGTCATTTCTAAAGGATCCCACTTCAGGACTCAGCAGCTCTCTATAGTTCTCACTGCTGCACATGTGAAGGTATTTTCCACAGCAATGTGACCATGTAATAGCCATCACATCTAATGTCACTTCCTAGAAAAGGCAGGCCATAGGACTGCAATCAGCACAAATAAAAGGTGCTTGAAAAATACAAGATCCCTGGTAAATTGAGCTCCTTAATAGAGGGCTAAAGAACATAGGAAATGAGTGATATGCAGGCTGAAAGTCTGGAAGGTGGAGAGGAATAGCAGACTTTAGCATTTTTCAGGAGGAGAATGAGAAACACTCTGGTGGAGCTAAATTTATGTCACACTAGATTTGAGCACTAAGGACCAACTAGCACTACTTAGGGGATAGTGATGCTCACAAGACCACACAACCTGCCAGTGTGTATCTATTCTCTGTGCCAATATCTTTGAAAGTAAGAGAGACATCTTAAAGATAAAATAAAGAATGAAAACTACTTTCAGAAACTTATTAGTTAGGTGCAGTGTTGCAGAAAGAGGCCCTACTTAGCAGCTGCTGGAAGATATTTTTGGAAAAGACCCTAACCAAGAAATCACAGAAGTATTTGATAATGATTATGCTTATGACTAGAAGCACTGACGTCGAGGGAATGAACTGTAGGATGGAAGATGTGATCACGTTCTATCATATTATTGGATCAAAATCATCATCTCTGCAATATGGTGCCTCTCCTAAAAGATCATCAGCACATTCCTCCCTTGTATAGGTATTTGATAGTTGGAACCAATCACACTGTACATATGGGACCATACATATGACATGATATTTTTGAAGACTGCACACCAGATCAGGGACATGAAACTGCATTATTCAAATAATTAAGATCTGTATTTTCCACAAATCTTCACTTCTTTTTTCCCAGAGAATTACATATGCTGCCTCCCTAGAAAAAGTTTTATAAAACATTTTAAAAAAGAAATCTGACTTCTTCACAGCCCAAATAATTTTAATCACTAATATATGTAGCTTTTAGCTATAAAACAAATTGTAAAGTGCAGAAAATGGCACATAAAAGAGTGAAACTATATTTTTCTCTACCACTATTTCGCCCTGCTTAGATAATCATCATTAGTAGCAATTTGATTATTTAAGCAAGTAACCCTCATCACTCTCTTACAATAGCTACTAAAGCACTTGCTTATCTCTGGTTAATACATCGATATTTTAACAAGCTACTTAATTTTTCAGAGAGATCATTTTTATCTATGCTCTGTTGTACTACAAGTACAATGAAATCACTCTCTTACAGTATATTTCCACATTAGCATTTTCAAAGGCCAATAAAATGAAGATATATTTAAACAGAACTTTTCTTAATTACTCTTTTAGATATCAAAACATGTTTAGCTTGAGTTGTGAGCATATGCTAGAGGCAAAGTATAGTCTATTCAGAATGGTTTCCATGTTCCAAAAGTAATAAGCTTTATTATTTGATACTAACACAGACGTAAAGAGGAACTACATCAAAGTAATGAAGTAATGCTAATATGGCATGAGAGTAGAACCCAGTCACATTTTTAGAGAGACTTTTCTCTGTAACTGTAATTTGAACAGGAAACAGAGGAAACAACAGCAGCAAAAAAAATATTAGCACTCTCACCTCCTGCATGAAAATTTCTGTCACCTTTGAAACTCAAACTGATTTGACCAAGAAACGAACACAAGCATTTGGGGATGCTACATAGCATCTTTGTCAGAATGACTAAGGAAGAGGCTTGGAACATTCTCACTTGACTCGATGTGTTGTCACAGCAATTTGAACTTATGGCAGTTTTGAAACCTGAGCAAAACTTTGTACCTTGACACTACCTGGAAAGTCAAGATGTAGTCAGAACAGCTTCATCCAGCACTCACAACTGCTCACATTAAATTAGTTCCTATCCATTACCTTCTATCCTCTAGGTCTAACATTATACTAAAAAATTAAGGTCATTGGTGAGGTAGAGTATTTCTTAAAGAAAGCTGATGTCCTGGAACAATTCTTAAAAAGCACCACTGAGATAATGAAAGTGATCTAGCACAGATACGCACAATGCTGGTGCTTCCATTAGCCTCATGGCTTGCATTCTTGCAGAGCTCTAGATGCTTCTCATCCACTTCCTGTATTTCTTCTGTCTTTCCTCCTCTCCCTCTTTTTGTTTTTTCCTGTGTGTGTGTGTGTGTGTTTATTTTTTTCTGTACGTCTCCAGGTGCTGAGAATAAACATATGCTTAGGAAAAAAAAAAAAAAGAAATTACAAAAAGCCCCAATCAAGAACTTGAAGTTTTTGCCTTTGAGAAAGAAGTGAAAAATAGACTGAAGGATCACTGTTGTAGGGCACTCCAAATCCCTTCTTCACCCCCACCTATGTCTCCAGAGATTTGAATGGGAAAAGAAGCAGGCAAGAGAACTGCTTCCCCCCACCTCCCTTGCAGGCTTGAAGGGGGAACAGCAAAGGCACCCTTAACCACATGTGTACTGACTCATGAGAAAGCCTGCGCTGGAATCGGCTGGTGATAGGCTGGAGTCTTTGTGCCCAGTATATGTGGCAAGTGGGGACACTGTCTAGGAAAATACTATAAGTAGAGTGAGGAGAAACGTGTGGGGTTCCCAGTTTTGGACAGTTGCTGTTTTTGCAGCGTTCCCACTTTTGCACTGTTCAGCGCAGTTGCACTTTTGCACAGTTTGTGCCTCCTACACACGGGTCTGCAAGTTAGGCGAGCCCTTAGGTCCACTTGAGAGAGAGTTGCCAGCAGCACCTGGACCTGGCGTCTCTCAGACCTCACCACAGCCTGACTTCCTGCTTGCCACCCAGAGCTGGGGAACATGGCAGCAGTTTGGCTCTTTCCTCTGTGCTGCTAAGGTAGTGTTTCTCCATGATCTTTGCCTCATAGAAGCTGTGTCTGAGACTCTTTGGACTTTGGGAGGTTGTCCTGAAATCCTGTGTACCCCAAAATTCCTCTCCCTTCATGGTTTGAATGGGAGAGGAAAAGGCATGGAAAACCTGTTTCCCCCTGCCCCTGCCCTGCAGGCGTGAAGCGGGGGAGCAAAGAGCCCTTCCGGCATGACGGGTGCCTTGTGCAGATGCCCAGGCTGGTGGTTAGCTGTGGGCTTTGTGCCTAGGAATTGGTAACTCTGCTTTTTGTCGAGGAAGAGTCTAGGGGCACTTCCTGACTTGGGGTTCCTGCCTTAGAGCTCTCCTCTGCCTGCATAGTTCCTGCAGAAAGAGTCCCCTGGGGCTCCAGAGGACAAGCTCCTGAGGGGCAGGACTGTCCCTGCTTTGGATGGCTCCTCACTATAAGCACCCCCTTTATGCAGCTTGATAGGCCTTGATAAGCCTTGGATGGCTTTTGAAAGAGTGCTAGGGGACAAGCATCTGGACTGCCCTTTCTCTCAGACAGCCTGACTCACCTGTGAGTAAACATTGAGCTCAGCCTGATTAATAGTGGGGATTCTATGTTTAGTAGCTTAACCTTTTCCAACTCCTGAAATAATCAAATTTACCTATGGTGTCCCTGTAAGATCTTCTCAAACTGAATCTGCTAATTAAAACTAAATTAATTTCTGTATATAGTTTTGGGGGTGAGTTTCAGGAAAATAAAACAATTCTGTTTTTATATATATTCCTGACTCAGCCACATTAATTCCCTGCCTCCACAACGCATGTTTTATTCACATTGGACATGGATCCACGATTGCATATAGTTTGCAGTTACAGAGGCTGACAAGCAGAGAAATTCATCAGAAATCATTGCTAAGTTCCTACCTCAACTCTGTGAGTAACGTCTGTTGTTCTCTGCTCAGCCTGATTTATAAGTAGGATAAAGCTGTCTTATAGCTTAGCCTTTTCCATTTTCTGACTTTCCTAAATTACTAAACTTTCCCATAAGCATCCTTGTGAAGATTTCCCGACTGAATTAGCAGCTGTAAATAAACCTTAACTAGTTCTGTATATAGTTTGGAGGTGGGGTTCTGGTGTAAATAAAAACTATCCTATTTTTATAATTCCTGCCTCAGCCAATTAATTCCCAATCAAATCAACCACAAATTCCTAAAGACTTAATTCTGTCCCTAAATTTTATAGTGAATGTTATTTCAAAGCATTATGGTGTGGAGAAAAATTTAGACCAGAAGGTCTAAGAACTTTGAAATCTGATGGAGCTCACAAGTTAACGATTCATTCTCTACGACAGGCTTGAGAAAATCCACTCTCTCTTTTTTAAGAGGAAGATGGGGGAGAAGAGGAGGAAGCAGTGTTACAGTTAAATACACCAGGCTAGTCACTGTATCCAACAGAAAACGTTATTATTAAATTCATTTTCTGAATCCCCACTGCACAAGAAAGATTACACACACAAAAAAAAAAACCAAGAAGAAAACGCCATTTCCAAAGAGCTGAAACAGCCATTATAGTAAAGAGCTTCACTGAAGGTAAGGAACTGCATCATTCAGTAATGACAGGGTAATTTCTAATGGCAGAGGGAGGATGCATCTGAGGAGAGATGGGCATGGCTCTTTTGCCATGACACACAGCCATTTTTAGAGGAGTGTAGATACACAATTGCACAATCATCCCTTTCAGGCTAGGGCTGCATTAACTCCCAGTGCTGAGACACCATTGTGACTCTTTTCCCCCCCTCTATATTAATTTCAGTTGTTCTGGGTTTGTTCTGTCCTGTGTTCACTGTAGCCTGTTGGAAGTTTTTTCCTCTGTGGGCAGCAATTTATTGCCTTTTATCTCCTGCCTGCTGGGTTTGGAACAGAGTAATCTGGTTCTCCACAGTACATACTCAAACGATGTCACTCACTCACATTTATACAAGGCTACATGTTTTGACACTTTTGTTTGCAGCCATGGCAGCCCATTACAGATGTGCACAGATTCATTTTCATGAAGTAGTTGCAGCTTCTGGGACCTAAAATCATAGTTAGTATCTTTGTTTCGTCTTATTTGTTGCTATGTGTATCTACAAGTACCCAACTGATTCTGACATCTGCTTCTAGCAGCCCAGACAACTGTATTTTCAGTTTTCTGTTGAACAAGATGTCAGCAGATGACAACCCATACTCCACTGATGTCATTTCTGTAATTTAACAATGATAAGTATGAGTCAGAACCTGACCTCCATCAACTTTTTAGTAGACACTTCATTATTTAGTTTTCTATCAACCAGTTAGACTGGAGATAATGAGAATATGCTGTACCATAATTCAGTGCAATAGCTTAAGCATATGCTCACGAAATGGCAGCCTGTTGTCAGACAATTATTTCAGGCTTATCACAGTTAGCAAAAGCAGATTTGGTACAAACAATTAGCTGCTGAACTCTACAATCTTCTAATACTGCTAGTCTAAGAGGCATAGTCAAATACAAGCTGATAAGCTGCTGAGATTTGCCCCCCGCCATGTCTGTATTAATCAGTCTGTATTATTTTATCCACTAGACCAGAGTATTTCTCCTGTCGAAGCAGCAATAGTAGATCTATGACTTGGAAATTACGTGGGTTTTACTGGCATATATAGCAAACTTTAATCTCTTCCTAGAGGCCTCTTCAGGGAGGACTGGTACGAAATTTGCATGGTTCCCCTGAGAATCTCCCAGTCATTAACTGACCTTCCTGCCCACTACATAGAGAAGCTTGCTAGTAATAACACCTTCAGGACAACCACCCTTGTGGCAGAATAATGGTTCCTCTAGAACAGGTAAGGGGCTATCAATGCTCCTCCTAAGGCCCAACTACCCATAGCTATTTTGACAATTGCTACTGAAAAACAGGGTTACTTTCTTCTTTTATAGATGAATCTTTATAGTAATTCAATAATGCAGCAAGCAAAATTATGAAAAGAATGAAGGATAAAATACTAGCTATGGTGAATAGCTATTTGTAGATTTATGGCAGAAAGCAAATCTCACTATTTTCACCTCAGCCTGAGGTTTTGATTGATTCTAATGACAAATTATATCTGTTCTGTCTGCAGTATCGTTTCTCTGGATTTTGATATCTGATTCCAATCCAGGAGAGAAAAAAGATATCCAGGTGACCCTGTGAAAATCCTTGAGGTATCCTGGAAGAATCTTGAAAGCCAATTCATCTTCCAGATTCAAGATAAATCAAGCCTTGATACCTGGCTTCTTACTGAGTCTAAAAGGAAAAGCAAGCACTTGCTGGTGCAAATTCTTAAGAGGGACAATAATAAGGGGCAGACTCAGGCTCTACACTGGACAACTGAAACAATGAGATAAAAGATTGCTCTCCCGAAAATACAGTAACTCATGACTAATGAGAGGTCTATCCACAGTTCAATTCCAATTAGGCTTCAGAAGAAGTTTGTGGAGAACTTGAGATGAGTGGCAGTGTCGGGTATGAGGAAGAGAAGCAACAGGAGAGCTACTAGATCTTCAGGAAATCCCAAGCAGACTACAGTTGCCTTGGTAAATAAACAGGTAGCATGTGCTGTTGAAGTTTGGCAGATATACAATCACAATCACACACCCATGTCTGCTCAGATACTTCCCAGAAACCCAGCAACACACAGATTAGGTGTCAGTTCATCATGAATGATAGCTTCACTTCATTCCCTATTTCTGCTATATATTTTCCCTCCCATGATTTCTCTGCTATGTATTTTCCCTCCCATGATTTCTCTTTCTGTAATGGGTCTCCTAGTAACTTTGTTTCTTCTACATCTTCACCTCCATGATATGGAAATAACCTGACATTTGCTGTCACAAATTTTCTCCTTTCTCATCAATACTGTGATGTCCTGTTTCCTCTGCTGTAGCTCTTTTCTCCCTTCCAGGGTGCTCTGTGAGCAGCCCTCTGACTAACCTGTGTTCAGACGGCAGCATCATGCCAGCAGTAGGAATTCGCTGTTCATTTTGATTGGTCCCTAAACACAACCACAGCAATAACAATAATTATTTACTTTTGGTTTTTTTTTTTTTTTTTTTTTTTTTTTTTTTTTTTGGTTTGGTTTGGTTTTTTTTTTTAATGTCAGAGGCTGGAAGGGACCTTGAAAGATCATGTAGTCCAACTCCCTTGCTAGAGCAGGATCTCCTACACCAGATCACACAGGAATGAATCCATGTGGGTTTTGAGTATCTCCAGAGAGGGAGACTCCACAATCCCCCTGGCCAGCCTGTTCCAGTGTTCTGTCACACTTATAGTGGAAAAAAAAAATCCTCTTCCTATGCCTCAACTTCCACCCATTGCCCCTTGTCCTGTCATTGGCCATTACAGAGGAGAGCTTGGCTCCATCCTCTTGGCACTTACCCTTTCTATATTTATAAACATTAATGAAGTCATCCCTCATTCTCCTTTTCCCCAAGCTAAAGAGCCCCAGCTCCCTCAGTGTCTCCTCATAAGACAGATGTTCCATTCCCTTAATCATCTTTGTGGCTCTGCGCTAGACTCTCTGAAGCAGTTTTATGCCCCTCTTGAACTAGGAGGCCCAGAACTGGACACAGTACTCCAGATGAGGCTTCACCAGGGCAGAGTAGAGGGGCAGGAGAACCTCTCCTGACCTACTGGCCACAGCCCTTTTAATACATCCCAAAATGGTATTGGCCAGGACAAGATCACACTGCTGGCTCATGGTCAACCTCCCATTAACTAGGATCCCCAAATCCTCTTCTCCTTCTTTGCCTTCTAACAGGTTGGTCCCCAGCCTATCCTGATACTTGAAGTTGTTCTTTCCCACGTGCAAGTATCTACACTTGCCCTTGTTGAATTTCATTACATTTTTTTCTGCCTAACCCTCCAGCCCATCCAAATCTTGCTAAATGGCAGCACAGCCTTCTGGTCTGTCTGCCAATTTGGCATCATCAGCAAATCTGCTGACAGTGCACTCTGTGCTCTCATCCAGGTTGTTGATGAATATATGGAACAGAACTGGTCTCGATACCAAACCCTGTGGGACTCTACTAGTTACAAGCCTCCAACTAGACTCCATCCCATTGACCATAACTCTCTGGCTTCTTTTCTTCAACCAGTTCCCATTCTACCTCACTATCTGATCATCCAGACCACACTGCCTCAGTTTAGCCAGGGACAGTGTCAAATACTTTACTGAAACCAAGATCAACCACATTCACTGCTCTACCATCATCAGTCCACCTGGTTGCATCCACATAAAAGGCCACCAGGTTGGTCAAACATGATTTCCCCTTGGTAAAACCATGTTGATGCTCATAATGACCTCTTTTTCCTTGATATGCCTTAGGACAGACCAAGGATAAGTTGCTCCATTACCTTTCCAGATATGGAGGTGAGGCTGACTGGTCTATAGTTGCCTGGGTCCTATATCTTACTCTTTTTTTATATTTAAAGAGCAAATACCTCACTGCCCATCTTAGATTTAATAGACAGATACACCCACATTTACAGAAGGCTGTGGAAAAACTTCAGTCTGAGGCATAAACAACAGCAAGATATGACAATGTGGGATCCTTCCAGCAGCAAGTGGGAACTGACTTCCTTCACTTACTGTGCCAGAGCTGTTTGAATGTACTGATTTTCACATGTCAATAACAGAAGTAGATACCATTGCAGAAGTTGCCATACTAATGTGCCTGTAATGTGATCTCATATCACATCTTATTTCCTCTGAATTAAAAGTTGAATGGTGTGCGAGGCACTATCCTTTAAGGGGTCTTTCTTTAATCTCCAAAGTGTCCTCCTTAGCTGAGCACTTCAGAGGCTGTGAATAGAGTCATTAATTTCTCTGATAAGCAAAATAAAGACACAGGAAGAGAGAATGAATTGGCACCATAGTGTTAGTTACATTACTTAATGAAATGATCCTTTTACTCTTCAGAGCACAAATTTGCATCCTCAACCCTGCAGGTTTAATTTGTAGCCTACTTTCCCATGTAGTGAATCAGACTTAAAATTACCAAATCACTAACATACAATGAATTTGAAAAGAGAAGTAGTTTGTTTGGTAGTTTTTTGAGTTTTGGTTTGGGGCTTCTTTCTGTTTGTTTTGGTTTGCTTTTTTTTTTTTTTTTTTTTTTTGGGTATTGTTTTGTTTCTGACTGCTGCTTTGAACAAGTATGTTATGAATTATGCCTTTATTATCACTGTACCTAATCTTATTAAATGGTTCACATGCAAAAGCAAAGAGCTGTAGATGAATTTTTGTCCTTAACTCATCCCTATGTCTACAGAAACACGCTGGTATTTTCTTCTCCTTCAATTTACTTGTACTTCAGTTTCCTTCCTTTCCACTAGTACTCTTTGCTTTTAAAGCAAAAGAAGATTTTTTTTTTCTTCTGGTTGTATGCATTTAAAAAAACAAATTTCCATTTTCAGAGACAATTGATGTGAACTTCTCTTTTTGATCTGACCATACCTTCATTATGTATATCTTTTTGTGCTGAAAAGCTGTTTATTTTTGTGCCAAAAAAGATGACATTGGTACTAGAGCTGGAAGAATATATGTGTGTGAGTGTGTATATATATATTTAATTTTATTTTATCAATTGAGGAGTTCTTTAGGGCAACAACTCTACAGTCTTTAAAACAAGTTCTGTAAGTCTGCCAATGTGTTTATTACTGCACTCTGATAAAATCAGTGAGAAATATTTTCTCCTGCCCAACAAGTTATTGAAGAAACTTACTATTTTTTTACAATATGCAAAACCTATTTGTTTTGTTGCTTCAATCATTAGCAACTTTTACACCTTCAACCATAACATAACCTATAGGAGACATCACAAACTCAGAGTATCTCATTAACATCTACCAGGGGTTCTTTAATTTACTATGACACAGATCACATAAGCAGCAGAAGTATTCCCACCACCCTCGGAAGGGTTTTGTGGAATAGAATATATGTAAGTTTTAGTTCTTAAACATAATTTGCACTAACAACTGGATCATCTACTGTGAATTACTGAATAATGGAAATTAACAAAGAGAAAACATCAAATAATTTTGAAGGCCTAAAGGATGAAAAATGCACTACTGATATACTCTAAGGATGACATGTTACTTCAATTATTTATAACCACAATATAGTAGCAAAATATACCTAGACATATCTGTACAGAAAATGAGGCTAAAAACAACACCCTATAACCGTACCTGTGCTGATGATCTTAGTGTAGTGAAGTATGGGACAGGAAGGGTCATCTGGAGTGTCACCAGCCATGGTAGCAAGTGAGCAAAAGTCAGAAAAAGGAGGCTTCCATTTCATGAAAGGACAGTGAAAAGGGACTCAAAGCTGCTGGCTAGGAAATGCTTTCACTGCAGACAAACAAATTGCAGCAGTTTTCCAGTGCTCTTATTTCAGCTGCTTAGCTATTGCTAACACTGGTTTAGGAAGGCTAGTCACCCTGTGTTGCAAAAGTCTGCTAACATTCTACAACACAGTAATACCTCCCAGATGCTAGCTCACTTCCTCAGCTCCTAGAACTGCTGGTATCATAGCATGTTGGAAGGATTTTACAGATTCATAGAATCAACCAGGTTGGAAGAGACCTCCCAGATCACCCAGTCCAACCTATCACCCAGCCCTGGCCAATCAACTAGACCATGGCACTAAGTGCCTCAGCCAGGCTTTTTTTTTAAACACCTCCAGGGACGGTGACTCCACCACCTCCTTGGGCAGCCCATTCCAATGGCAAATGGCACTCTCTGTGAAGAACTTCCTCCTAACATCCAGCCTATACCTCCTTTGGCACAACTTGAGACTGTGTCTCTTTGCTCTGTTGCTGACTGTCTGGGAGAAGAGACCAACCCCCACCTGGCTACAGTGTCCTCTTCAGTAAGAGCAACTCTTGCTGTAAGTAAGCTGTGCCTTTATGTAGCCACAGGCAGAAGTGACATGCACCCTTTTCCTACTGACTGATAATGACTTTGTGCCCTTGATAAAGAAGGGAACAACTCTGCAACCATTAAAACTGATTATTTTTTTTTCACGTTTCATAAAGTAACATGAACCCACTCTCAGCACTTTGCTGCCATTAACTGCCAGAGTTGTCACAGAAGCACCACTACATGGAGTGACAGAGCTGGATGAAAATGGCAAAGATACACATTTGAGTTGACATGAATGAATCTTTGAGGCTGTATTTATTAAAAAATAATGTTTGGGAAAGACAAATGCAACACTACCCTGAAGTCTGCTTACTCAAACTGCACACCCTACTGCTGAGCCTCCCACCTCTGCAGCAACTCTTTAGATCCCTTTAAATATCTGTTGTTTCTGCTGTTGTGCTTGAGCTCCTTTGATGCAACACTAGCTTTCAACTTAGATGTGGCTAGCTCTCCTCACTTTCAATAAAGTCAAACATCAACACCTTTAATGCATTTCCAGCTGTGTCCAAGTGTGTTGCTAAAATGACTCCAGTTTCCCAAATTACTCCGGTTAAGCTAAAAATAGTCATTTTTTTCCTCCTTTGGTGATCACTGCAACTTATTGTGAAAATAACTGGGTTTACTAGCAAGAAAGAAAAGCCTGATATTATTTGGCGCAGTCGTCATTAACAGCTCTGGGTCTGCTTCAGGTCAGACATGGCTATCTGCAGCAGCTGGAAAGGAGAGATTGTCTCTTTACAGAACATGAGGATAGAGCTGAAACTTCTCCAGGAAGACTTCATGTTCTCAAGCACAATGAGAGAGACTTAAGGTTTTCTATTAGCTTCTCTAGTACTGTATAAAACCCTTGTATTTGGCACAAGTAAGAGACTGCAGTTTCACAGAATCAGAGAATGGTTTGGGAGGGAAGGGACCTCCAAAGGTCATCTATTCTAATTCCTCATGCCTGCATGCTTTGGAAATCATGTTGATCTCACTGGAAGTGCTTCAACCTATTCAGTCTGAGGGCTGGTCTCATATCTGCATTTTTTATTCACCCTTTTTTTTTTCTGAGCAAGTCTCTTGGCTGTCAGTTTGAATAAAAAGAAAAAAAACAACAGGTGTTTTTGAAGATTTCCCCACAGTCTAATTGAGACTATCTGGAAAACAGATCCTAGCCTATTGAAATATTGTTTTGATTAAGAAAAAATCCAGAAAACCAACCAGAAAAACATACACATAAAAAAAAAACAAACCAAAACACACACCTCCTCCTTCTCCTCCCCCCCAAAAAAACCAAACCAAGCCAACAAACCAAAAAAATATCAAACAAACAAAAAAGCCCCAAACAAGGCATCTCAACATGTTATTCCTCTGGTATGCAGAAATTAGCTAAATTATTTGTTCTTGGGGTTTTTCTTTTTTGTGGTTTTTTTTTTCTTTCAACCAAGATCTATAATTTTGTCAATTCTCTTTTATCCTGGCTTACTAAAGAGACAATGCAAATCAGCTGGCAGACACCCAGCCCTCAAGCCTGAAAAACAGTTTGAATAATGTTTGAAAGAAAAGCAGAACTCTCAAACATGTCACTGTTTTTGTGAAAAATTGTGTTTGCCTGGAGGAGAGGGACCAAGGCAGGGAGAAGTCAGCAGCTACACAATCCTGCTCAGTAGTAACTGGTCAGCTAAACTAAATACCTGGGCTAGCCAGAGTACCTGCTTGATCTCTTTTCAGTGGGGCTGTTTGAGAACATAAAGGAGCAAGAAGGAGGCAGAGGTACCATGATAAGGGAAAAGAGTGGAGCAGAAGACATAAGCTCTGTGAATTTCCAAAGAGACCACATAGGTCATTACACTCCTTTTTCCTTCAACAAGGTCTTTCCTCACAGTGTGATGAAAATCCTCATGCTGTGCCACATCAGAACTACAAATTCTTTATCTCAGTCCTTCCCTGCTCTGGGCTGCCTGATGTTCCTTCACTGAGATCTACTCTGTGAGGATGTCAGCCTTGTCTCAGATTTTATGTCCTAGTAAGTAATTTCAGGTCTCAGCCTTTCCAGTTTCATTTCAGCATGTGCATGCCAATCATCCTCAATCCTGCGTCTTATTCATACTTGATTCATTTTTACCTTGTTTGTGTTTCTGCTTATTCATCTTCTCAAAACCCCGGAAGGAGCCACATTATTTACTACAACTATTTTGTTTCTCCTTCCCTTTCATTAGTTGCTGGTTTTCTTCCAGTCTAACGCTTCTGAGTAACTGCTGGATTTTATTGTTTGTTTGATTTGCTTTTCATACACTTAAATCCCTTCCCCCGAATCCTCAAAAACATAAAAATCAGAAAGCTCAATTAAATACCTGGTTGTGAACTTTTTGGCTAGTTGGGTTGGCTTAGGTTTTTTGTTTCTTTGTTTGTTTTTTAGTTTTGTTTACAAGAATCTTTAAATTTATTTTGTTGTGCTCATTCCTTCTTTTCTCACTAAGTCATTTTGTAACCATAGTCACCAAAATGATTTTTCACCATTGAAACTGATCAGACAGTCACCTCCTAGTGATGAGAGGGAAGCCTAAACGAGTTACTGGTCTGGAATCCCCTTGCCTGGCAGGAAGAGGTGTCTTTGACACAGTACAAGAACATGGTACGCCATCACTATACTGTCACATTCTATTCCTAACTTCTACCCAGTTAATTAACCTCATTACTGAGGTTAATTAACCCCAGAATCCCATTAGCATTGTATTCTGCCTCTGAGAGTCTTTTATCAACTGCTCAGAAAACCCCAGCCTCATCCACTCTGAAGCAGTATCCTGTTAGAAGCATCACTTAGCAAAAGTGTTGAGTTAAAGTCTGACATGTTATTATGGCACATGTCACAAATGCAGCGGTGCCACTTGTACAGGTTTTTTGTGACCCTGAAAATGAATTGGAAATATTTCCACAAACCTTTTCTCCACACCTCCCAACTGAAAACTGAGAATGAAATTGTTTTTAGTTAAGTTTGGAATGCTAAGAAATTCAATATTTCCATATTTTTTTAATAATTTTAATAGTTTTTTAAAGTAAAATGTAATATTTCTTTACACTTTGGAATATAATCTGAAATCCTGGCATTTTTCACAGAAAATCTGATTGCCTCACAACACTCTTCCTCTCTTCTGCTTCTACATTTCCTCCTGATCTTAACTATATGTTCTTTAGGGCAGGGACCTAATCAATCATTATTCTCTCTCCACCTAAGACAGTACACAAACCTTACAAACCTTCTATAGTCTATGCATTAACAGAATCTGGCAGAGATTTTGTGCAGTGATGCTAATGGGAGCTTGGAGCTGACTTCACCTGACACTGAGGCAGCTTCTACATGAGGAGAGAGCTCAGTAACAATACTTTAATGCTAGACATAATGCTGTGCTCTTTCACTATAATTAATGAGCCGGTACCAACTCAGAGACAATGTGACAACAGAAGATAAACTAAATCTATCATCTATTCATCTATTATGCTGTTAGTGAATTATGTCCATTAGTGCATTCATAAAACAATTTCTTAACCCATAACAAAATTGTAAATAGGAGAATAAATTATCACATGCAATAGATTAAGACAGTAAGTGAAGAATATTATCCATCAGGAGAGTTCAAACTTTACACTTCTGAAAGACCACAAAAGACTACAAGAATTTCTGTCCTGCAAATATTATCACTCATTCAATAATAATCATGCTAGACTTGTTTCTCAGTACATACAAAAGATGTCTGTGAGAGACTAAATCTTGTTTCTTTTGTACATGTAAATAAAAAAAGATAAAAATCACCTTTGCTCAGGTGATTTCCCTGAAATGCCCAGGGTTGTGTATGGAATTGAGGGGCGAAAGCCCACTGCCAGCACCTGGATGTGCAACAATTGTTGTAAACCACCTGCCTGATGGGTCAACTCTGCCCACTGATAGCACACCTGGCAGTCAGTTGCATTGATGTGACTTGGATAGCCAGAGAGAGCTGCGAAAAACTGAATAAAAGACACTGGGCCTATACCAGATTGGGAGAGTGTGTGAGAGAGTGAGTGAGTGAGTGGGAGAAGACATTACTGTGGACATCCAGCCTGGAAACAGCAACCCAGGAACACTCTCTCTACCACCACCCATCCCGTGCCCAAAGTTTTGCCTGCTGTAAAAGGAGAAGCTGAACTCCAGAAGACGATGACATCACCTGCTGGAAACATCCCTGGGCAAACTGAAAAAGACTTGGACTTTGGAAACTCTATCTCTTCTCCAACTCCAGCCAGTAATATGATCACTTTCCTGCTCTTCTCTCTTCTCTTTCTCTTTTTTTTTTTTTTTCCTCTCACTCTCTCCCCTTCTCTCTCTGTCTCTGTTTCATTCACTTTATCCTTTAATAAATAGTTTTGCTTCTGATATCTGGTCTTGCTTGTACCTTAATGCCCTTAATTCCAGAACACGGAAATACATAAGAACAAATCCATCTCTTCTGGACAGAGAAATTTTTTGTCTCCTTCCTCTGGACTGGGACATGATCACAGCAGAGGAGCTTCCCTTTGTTCAGAAGTCTTAGCTCAGTACTACAGCAGTACAGAATCATAGAATCGACAAGGTTGGAAGAGACCTCCAAGTTCATCCAGTCCAACCTAGCACCCAGCCCTGTCCAATCAACTAAACCATGGCAATAAGTGCCTCAGCCAGGCTTTTATTGAACATCTCCAGGGACAGCAACTCCACCACCTCCCTGGGCAGCCCATTCCAATGCCAATCACTTTCTCTGTGAAGAACTTCCTCCTGACATCCAGCCTATACTTCCCCCAGCACAACTTGAGACTCTGTCCCCTTGTTCTTTTGCTGGTTGCCTGGGAGAAGAGACCAACCCCCACCTGGCTACAGCCTCCCTTCAGGTAGTTGTATACAGCAATGATGTCTGCCCTGAGCCTCCTCTTCTCCAGGCTGCACACCCCCAGCTCCCTCAGCCTCTCCTCACAGGGCTGTGTTCCAGGCCTCTCAGCAGCTTTGTTGCCCTTCTCTGGACACATTCCAGTACCTCAACATCTCTCTTGAATTGAGGAGCCCAGAAATGGACACAGTACTCAAGATGTGGCCTGACCAGTGCTGAGTGCAGGGGAAGAATAACCTTCCTTATCCTACTGGCCACACTGTTCCTCATCCAGACCAGGATGCCATTGGCTCTCTTGGCCACCTGGTCACACTGCTGGTTCATGTTCAGCTACTATCTACCAGTACTCTCAGGTTCCTTTCTTGCTGGCTGCTCTCCAGCCACTCTGTCCCCGGCCTGTAGCACTGTTTGGGGTTGCTGTGGCCAAACTTTTGCAGATGGTGACAGTTTCTTCCCAGAAGACTGACAAGCCTAAAACTGAGAGTCTCCCTGATGATCAAAGGCTCAGATACATTCAGAAATTCAATGCAATAGTTTCTTCCCACTTTTGATTCTAGTGCTTTCGTTGCAGAAATTTTTTACAGGATAGACAAGATTTTTACATGCAGAGACTGTTATGAAGGGGATGAGTTGAAATCTGAGTTTGGGGTAAAATGCAACGAGGCCTACTTAAAAGTTATTTAATAATTCATTAATATACACAAACTAATTCCCCCAAACTTATTTACAACTCTCCACACAAGTTCTTGGCTGCAGTCAGCAGAACTATTTCACAGAATGTCTCTGTGCAATGGAACTTTGAAAGGTTCCAGAACATGTCTCTGACAGAGAGTCTGGAGGCTTCATTCCCTGCTTGTGAGGCCGATTAAAACCCTTCAGCAACTTGCACAAAGAGTTAAGAATACTCACTAGTCCTAATGTCCGTGGCCCAAAACACAGGCAGGAAAATGTTCAGCAGAAGTCCTGTGGCAAATTCCAGGTGGGCTGCAAGATGGAATCAGCTGCTGGCTGAGGGGCCTGAGGCAGCTGAGGTGGCTTGAGGCGGCCTGAGGCAGCTGAGGCGATGGCTGAGGCGAGGGGCAGGTGAGCGAGGAAGGAAGGAGCACACAAGCTCCTTATTGCCCTCTTCACCCCCATTTACAGGGTAATGGCCGAGGCCAATGGTCTCATCGGCCACACAATCACCCAATCCCCTCTGGCAGTCGCCCAAGTAGACCCAAAAATGGCAGACCCCACAGGCTGTTCTCCTCCAAACATGGGGGCGCATTCGCCTTGCACGCCACAGGGACTGGGCCCCCTGGAACCCCTCTCAGGCAACCGGATTAAACCGGACCAGGCTGCCTGGGTTTCTCTGTCCTGTTTTCCCGCCTCTGGCTGCAGTGCAGGCAGGCAGGTAAGTAAGACAGGACTTGCTTAAGCCCATTTTAGGCAGGTAAGTAAGACAGGACTTGCTTAAGCCCATTTTAGGCAGGTAAATAAGACAGGACTTGCTTAAGCCCATTTTAGGCAGGTAAGTAAGACAGGACTTGCTTAAGCCCATTTTAGGCAGGTAAGTAAGACAGGACTTGCTTAAGCCCATTTTAGGCAAGTAAGTAAGACAGGACTTGCTTAAGCCCATTTTGTGTCCTTTAGGACTATTCACCACAGAGACCAAAGAAAACAAACTATGGGGTTTTCCCTTATGTTATGGGTAGATTATAGACCATTCCGTTTCTTTTTGTGGAGCTACCCCAAAGCATGAAATTATATCTGATATCAATGAACAACCCTTACATATTTGCTAAAGGACTGTTTTCACGGATAGTTCAAACCCAGCATCTGCATATACATGCACATAAAAAAAAAAGATTGATTTCAAACACTTATCAGTTGTTTCTTAACAATAAATGACATTTGCAACGCTCAATTCATACTGCACTATTTACTGAGGAAATGTTGTATATGTTTAAACATAACTGTACATCTAAATACATGCTTGGTATATGTTATATGAGCACAGGGATGGCCTTCCCAAATAACTTTTCCAGATTGTGCACTTAACCTTGAAATGACAACACTTTATGGATCAATGGGCTCAGCATCTGATAACAGGTTAGATCTGAGCTGCCAAAAGGCCCTTTCCAGCTGCCTCTGAGCAGCTCCCTTCCGCTTATGCCAACTGCTGAGTTCATGTCAGTACCACAGAAAACTGGCTTTAAATGCAGAGGACAGAGCAGAGCCTACAGGTAGCTGAGTTGTGAGTAAATAGTATTCAGAGTTGCAATGAAGTCTCCTAAGGGCTGATTTTCCAAGATAATTTTTTCTGTTATGAAAAAAAATTGTTTCTAAGACCAAGTGCAGACTCAGCATTAGCCAATCACCAGCCAGTATGACCCAGCATTTTAAAGCACTGTGATTTCCTGTGCTAGATCCAAAGACCACTGAATTGAATGGTAACTATTTCTGTACTTCACATCAGACACATAGGTACAGGAAAGATAGTCTTGCCCCCCCAAAAAGATTAATAAATATTGGGGTAATTTGCCTTCAGCTAAATGTAACCACAAAAAACTCAGTGCAATATGTCACATTATACAATTACTGCCCAGGTTTTTGTAGTCTGGGTGGTATCTCTCTGGATACTCACCATATCCTACACACTATGTTCTTTCCCAATAGGTACCTGGGGATTAAGATTTGTGAGGCAAAGGGTAGTTCCTTGCAATTTTTCTGTGGGGCCCATGTACAAAACACTTCCCTTTAATAACTACTCTTTTAGGACATGCAGACTATTCCTTTTAGCATATTAAAAATAATACGATACATTGACTTTTCTTTGCACTTTCAACACATTGAGTGAACAAGCTCAGTTTTGAACCACGTCTTCAAGTAGAAGGGCATGTTTTTGTAGTGCTATGAAGAAACAAGAGAGCAAGACACCAAAACTAAATCTCTCAAGTTCTCAATTGTGTCCCAGTTAAACCATACGTGAGATCTACAACCAATGACCTAATTGATTTCAATCATTGTGTGCCTCTAAAAATGCTCAGTTTTGGCTCATTCTTTCACCCACACTGCACACAAAGCCACACTGTTATGTGTCATAAAAAATTAGCCCAGAATGAGTTACACAACTTTGTGGCATGGCAGACAATACTAGAATGTCAACTTCTCTTGTTTGCTGTTAAATGCAAGAGATGCAAGTCCTGAATTGTTCATGACTTCTAAAGTATCTAGCAAATTCTTCACCACTGCAGCTCAGAGAAGACTAGATATTAATAAAGGAAACAACACTTACAAGTTTATCCTCTGTGACTTAGTCACAAGAAAACTGATCAGGCCTCAAGAGGCCAGGTTCATGTTCATTCATTAAGTGTAAATATCGAGCCAGAAATCCAAAGAGAAATACGCAGATACTAGCAAAGGTAAGGAGCATCACACTCACTGAAATGTCCAAGTTCTTACAGATTAATTATGCGACCATAAAAACCAGTAAAACTTTGTTTGCCTGAACTACAGAATAACTGCTTCAATGACAACAATGGTAAAAAAGTAGTCAGAACTGTTTAGACAATATTTTTTTGGCATCTCCAAAGCTTTAATAATAGAAGAATTTAAAATTATCTGATCTTCTCCCTTGGAAAGATTACTGGTTTTCTATGAAATAAGGATATTCGTAATCTAAACTCTGATCTGAACCTAGATCAGTGATTTTTTTTTCCTGCCCTAAACATGTGTGAAATTTGGGTTACTATTAGGCAAACACAGAAATCTATCTAGTTTCATTCGTACTGAATCATTACATGGATTCCTTCAGAGTTTTTATTCTTGTTTGCTGCTTTGCTTGGAGACTTGTTTGTGTACTTGTTTACTTGGTGATAAAAGGAAAGTAATTTCCATTTGTTGCTAGGATATGCATCAGTAAATGAGAACCTGGAACAGCATTAAATGGCTCTTGTATACCTGAGAAGAGCTACTATCTGTCTCCATTGAGCTATGCCAGCTCTTGAATTTCACAGAGCAAGAACAAGCTTATGTCATCCTAACATTCTGCCATACATTCACAAGCCTTATTGTATTTTCTATTCAACGTAAGTACTACCTTTAATAAAGATTATGTCTTCTTACTTGCAGCTAATTCTTGCATCAAGAAAGTAAGAGGTACTGTTTCAGGAACAAGGATTAACTCAGGGTGATCTTGTCTTTCCTTGCAGTTAACCTCCTGTTGGCATAAATTTTCTTGTACAACTACTGACTGTTTACAATGTCACACAGCCCAAGGGTGTAGAGCATGGAATATTTCACATTCTGACAGAAAATACGCCCGGAGTAAGTTTTGCTTGTGACCTGAATCAGTTCTCACTGTCAGAAGTTCTGTATCCATTTCTTTCCCTTTAGATTAGTACAAAGGAACACAATGTGTATGTTCAGATCTCAAGGCATTGTACTTTCTCAGTTCTAACCTATTAGATCAGTATCTACCAACTGACTCAGAGAGAAGTTAAGATCTGTTAGTTAGATATTTGAGTTGATATGAGATAAGCATGTTGGACAAAAGAATTTGAACTATTGGTCACCACTGGAAATATAATTGAAGACAATGAATCTGAGAGTCTCAGAGGGGAAAGGCATAGCAGACTGTCTGGTCCAAGGGAAATTTCCCAGCTCAGGAGAAGACCTTGGAAATTAGGTAAGAGAGAGACAGATGACTAATGCACAGAGGATGGAAAGAAAAATGCAGTTAAGGAAGCAAAAAATCAAAGGCTGGAGACAAATCAGGTGCAAAGCTGTATACAATCTTTAAAGAGAGCATCCCTCCCTACATCTAGTGAAGTGATCATGCCCTTGCACATGACACTGGTGAGGCAGCACCTCGAGTACTGTGTTCAGTTAGGAGCTCCTCAATACAAGAAAGACATTGTGGTGCTGGAGCCTGTTCAAAGAAGGGCCATGAACCCCATGAAGGGTCAAGAGCACAGGTCTTAATGAGAAACCATTGCGGGAACCATAGTTGTTTATCCTGCAAAAAAACAGGAGCTTCAGAGGAGACCTAATTGCTCTCTACAATTACCTAAAAGGTGGGAGTCAGTGTGTTCTATCAAGTAAAAAAGCACGAAGAAAAGGTGTCAAGTCATGCCAGGGGAGGTTTAGGTTGCATATTAAGCAAAAAATGCTTACTGAAATGTTTATCAAGCATTGGAACTGTCTGTCCAGAGAGGTGGTGAAGTTACCATCCCGGGAGATACTTAAAAAGATGTGTATGTATGGTGCTTATGGACATAGTTTAGAGGTAAATCTGCAGCTCTGGGTTAACGATTGGATTTGATGATCTTACTGGTCTTTTCCAACCAAAACGATTCTATGTGGTTTTTTAAGTATCAGCTATATTGGTATTTAACTTCCAGAAGGATTACATAAAGAACAAAATGTTGAAATACAAAGCAGACTGGAAACCAGTGCAAGTATTTAAGGATGTGGGATTACATCTCTGAGGCAGCAAGATAGGTGATTTTATCTGTCATGGATTTCAGGGGATTATGGTTGGCATCAAGCAAGTGAAAAAGTGAGAAGATTATAATTTTCTAGACTGAAAGCGCACATTTTTTGTTGAAAAAGAAAGAGACAAAACCTGCCTTCTATCACACTGATTTATACCTGGAACAATTCAGCTGAAGTCAGTTTTGTCAATGGGAGTTAAACTAGGGATGAGAGACCAAAATTTAGCTCACAACCTGTGCAACTAGCATTGAATGGACAGCAGACTTTCTAGAAATTGGAACTCCAGCAATGAAAACATCTTAGTGCAAGCACTTAATCAGAGTTTCTTACAGAGAACCGTAGTTCTGTGAAGATGATAGATCCCCAAACATACTCTAAACCTGTCTGAAACCTAATACTTTAACAATTCAGTGTCTCAAGGATGCATGCTCTGTGCAGTGATGACTGAGGCTGCAATTACACACAGAGTCATAAACACAGTAAGTCATTTGCAGAGAAAAGGAGTAAAAGTATAATGCAAGCCAGTGATCTGTCAGAGAGAAGAGCACTGCATACTCAGCAATGGAGTTGGAAGTAATCAATCTATACAATATTTTTCTTTCCATTTTCTTGATATTTTTGCAGTTACTCACATGTCAGGAATGTCTGAAAAGCAACACTTCAGCACTCTGGTTCAGGCAGGAGTTCCAGGAGACAGACAAAGAATGGCAACAATTCAGGGAACAAGTCATATTCCAACAGGCAGTGTTGCAAAGAACTGTAACAGATGCAGGATGTGCCACCACACAGCACCTAAAATTAACTTAGGGACGGGTTTATAGTGGTTTCCATTCACAACAGTCACTAGCAGTGCCCTGCTAACAAGAACTTTGCCTGAGCCTGCCACAACAAAGACCCCTGCTAAATCCTGATCCAAGATACAACTAGTCTGCAGTGACACATGTGGTGTACCCTGGGGACCTCTGCAAAAAAGTTGCAGTCAAGGCTGATCACTGCTCCCTCAGCTGTAGATGAAGATGACCTGCATGACAGACCTAGAGCTCTGCTTTGTTTTTCTGTTCATTCTGAAACAAAAGACACCTGCTGCCTCTGTCCTGGCAACTCTCAGATGCTCAGTGATGTCTTTGCAGCAACACTGGCTTCCCAGAAAATTCAAACACTAATGAAGATGGAAAACTGGAACTTTTGGAAACTAAATAAATGAAGAACAACAAACACAAAACCAAATCAAAACCAAACAAATAAACAAACAAACAAAAAAAAAGAACAAAAACCTCCAAACACCCAAAGCACAAATGCATCTCATGACTGGTCAAAGCCAGAAGCTCAAACAAATGAGAACACAGTGGATGATACCTTTTCCCCATCAAGAATTTGCACATTTCAGCAAAAGAAAAACGTATTTGACTTAGCAATGACATGTGAACACAAGTACAAATTTAGTGTGTATTTGTCATGTGTGACCAGTCATCATCTTAACCATGTGCCACATTAAAGCCTAAAGCATCCGAATATTCCCTCTGGTGAAAAGCACTCAATGACAGAAGACCATGTCACTACACAGTTGAAGATTATGACATCAGCAATCAGGCAACCAGGCCACAAATGGTACCACATTGATATATCTCACTACTAATTTATTCACCAAACATTTTTTTGGATTTTTTTTTTTCCTCTTTTGCCTCTTAACAAGTATTTGTGGAGATCATTTTGGTGGAAAAGATCTTTAAGATCTTCAAGTCCAACCATCAACCCAGACAGGTCACCACTAGACCTTGTTCCTCAGCACCACATCTATGAGACTTTAAAACCCCTCCAGGGATGGGGATTCCATCACTTCCCTGGGAAACTTATTCTAGGTCTTGGGCCCATACTCAGAGCCTGAAGTCATGCTAGTGGTTGGTATCACTGTACACATCTACATGTGTAAGCCTACTGACTGCTTGCACCATTTCCCAAGAGTTAGGCAGGTAATGTAATAAGGACCTGAGCTGGTTGTTGCCAAGAAGCCTGAAACAAGTACAGAGGCTGGCAGAGGTGAGAGGTAGCTCTCAGGTTCACGTACTCCAGAAGCTAGAGAAACACTTCCATGCCTTCAACATCTCCTTGGCATTGTCAGCACAGCAGCACTGTCTCCAAGTGGCCTCCATGCTTATCTGGTTTCTGTACTCCACCAGAGACTGATGGGAAGAGCATGAATGGGAGAAGCTGCTGCTGCTTTACCTTCATGCAGAGCTATAGTGTAATTACTGCACATCTAGCATGACAATAATCCTCAGGTTTTGACAGTAGTGACAAAGACAGTTACTGGAAAGACAAATTATATGAGCTCTTGATTTTCCTGTTTGAGGACAAACAACCCAAAGTTCCCTAATTCTGAACATAACACATTCATTGGTACCTTTGCAATTAATTTACGGTCAAACACAAAGAATAAGTTCCTCAGTTACCACTGGGCAGAACCTACTTGAGTATTTGCTATCTCCTTATCACTTATGATGAATGAATCATATAGATGAAACCAACAGAGATTGTCCTATTTCATGCTCTGATTCAGTCCTCTAACAGCCACATTTTCTGAAGTCCATCCACAATACTAATATCTTCACCTCTGTTATGAAGATAGGCTGGGAGAAGAAACTGACCCCCACCTGGCTACAACCTCCCTTCAGGTAGTTGTATACAGCAATGAGGTCTGCCCTGAGCCTCCTCTTCTCTGGGCTACACACTTCTGGCTCCCTCAGCCTCTCTTCATAGGGCTGTGTTCCAGGCCCCTCACCAGCCTTGCTGCCCTTCTCTGGACACATTCCAGCACCTCAACATCTCTCTTGAATTGAGGAGCCCAGAACTGGACAAGGCACTGAAGCTGTGGCCTGACCAGTATTGAGTACAGGGGCAGAATAACCTTCCTCATCCTACTGGCCACACTGTTCCTGATGCAGGCCAGGATGCCATTGGCTCTCTTGGCCACCTGGGCACACTGCTGGCACACGTTCAGCTACTATCTACCAGTAGCCCCAGGTCCCTATCTTTATGCCTGCTCTCCAGCCACTCTGTCCCCAGCCTGATTTTGATTCCAGGCAGAAATATGCTAAAGTTTGTGCTGAGTGAAGGAGAGAGGAAGAGTTGAGAAAAGCTGAAACAAGAGTGTAAATGACAATATTTTCTTTTTTTTTCATCAGAATGCGTGTATCTGTTGTGACTCTTTGCATCAGAGATCATCTTATAACTAGAGATTTCCATTTAAATCAAGAACTGCTTCTTAAATAAAAAGGTAGAACTACAGACAACTAAATGAACTCCCACTTATATTGAGCTCTAGCACTGTGTCTCATCTTTGGTGCGGTGAAATGTGTAAGCTCATTTAATTAGCATATCTAGCTTGAAATAACTTCTATTTCACATTGACTTTCCTTGGGCCTTATTTATTCTGCAGTTCCTTTTATCAAAGCTATGCAGCATACTAGCAGTCAAGTCTACGACACAGAGGGCATAACAACTTGATTATTCATTTGCATGCTTATTCCAGAATAGATCATTCTAATGGACACAATCTAAATATGCATCAGGCCTGTTAACACATACATTTGTCAGTTTGGCTCTATGGACAGCAGCAGACTTCACTGGTCCATGCCTAAACAGCACATCTAAACATTGCCAGACCATTTGTTTCTCCAGCTGTTCTGTGTGCCCATGCTTAAAAAATTTAGTTCTGAAACAACAGTGCAGTTACTAATTGTTACTGTACTAATGCAAACCCAAAGTCCCAAGAACCCTCTCATAGGCCATCACACATCCAGTGTACCTTTTCAGCCTTCAGCACAACCTCTAGAGCAGAAAAACAGATGAACTTGGAAGAACACTTACTGAAAAGCAAAGCAGAACAGCTAAATCTTCAGTGACCTGTCCACTTTTCCACATAAACCTCTGCTTAAGTAAAATGTGCTTAAGGTAGCAGGCCTCAGTTTCATGTAGTCTGACTTTATGTCCTGTCCCCACATTGCCCAGAGCATCCAGACAGACACATATTCCACCTGACTGGGTGAAGACCACTACTCTCTCAGCTCTTGGAAGAGTGAGCCATATTTTCACCACTGTAGTGGAATGAGAAATTTATTTTCCAGAAGGTGAGGGAGGAGAGGAAAGGAAAATTTTGGGAGTCAGACTTGAAAGTCACTGAAATACAGAGTGTATTTAAAATTGTTGATCACCTGACAGCAGTAACTTTCTTTTCAACCAACCTCCACTCCTTTCCTTCTTCCGAGCAGCCTGTGTGGGAGCTCTCGACCCAAATAGGAGCCATAGTTGCTGCTGCAAGGTCAAGCAAGCAGGACACAACTGTGCAGAAAGCAGTTCCACAGCAGAAATTTGTATTTTTCAATCACACCAGGAAAACTAAAAAAGAAAGAAAAAAGGTAAAGGAGAGGACTGCAGTTAGGTTTCATGAAATCACTCACATCCTCCTTACAACTGAGAGGATGAAAAAGATCCAGTCATTAAAATTCAGATAACAGGCTACTGACTTGCTGTTCTCTGAATTAAAATTCTGAACTGAAACATAGCTTTGCAAAAAAAAAAAGAAGTGTCTCTCCATATCCTCTTGCATCAGTGCCTCAAGAAGGACCTAACACTCCAGTTACTCCAAGATTAGTAACAACTGCTGATATAACACATACAGGACTCTCTGCTGCCTTATGGGGAAAGGCTTTGTCATATTACAGTGCCACAAGTCTACATCACTTAAAAAGTTACTGTAGAGTAACTACAATGTGCAATTTCAAGGTCTTTTTTTCTCTTTTGTTAACAAGCATAGTAAGCACTGAAGTTGGAAAAAAAAAGACTGAAGTGTTCATAGGTGAGGCTTTCTTCTACCCTTGAAAGTTCTAGGAGCCATTTTGCAGAGGAAGAATTCAAGAACTCCAATTGGGATCCACATTTCTACCACGTAGTTTTGCAGAAGTAGCATTAATAAAGTGATAAGAAAGCAATGTAAGTAAAAATCAGACCTTCTCAACAGAACTTGAAACTTCTGAAGCTTTCGCTCAGGCCTGCTTTTATGAAATGAAATGTGTTTGTTTTTACACTATTAAGAATCACAGGATCACAGAATATTAGGAGTTGGAAGGTACCCAAGGAGATCATCGAGTCCAACTGCCCTGCCAGAGCAGGACAATACTATCTAACGCAGATCCTGTTAGAATAAACAAATGCTTTTTCACCATATTAAGACACCTTTTGTTGAAAGTCAAAGAACACTGAGTTTGCCATCCCTGCTTTTTTTTTCTGATATTTCAGTTTTGCAACCATTTCCTGCCTTAAACATCAGGCTTTGGTAAAACACAATAAAACAGAAAAATGAGACATTATCTATTTACTGGTCAGGCCACACCTTGAGTACCTTGTCCAGTTCTGGGCTCCTCAATTCAAGAGAGATGTTGAGATACTGGAAAATGTCCAGAGAAGGGTGACAAAGCTGGTGAGGGGCCTGGAACACAGTCCTGTGAGAAGAGGCTGAGGGAGCTGGGGGTGTTTAGCCTGGAGAAGAGGAGGCTCAGGAGTGGTCTCAATGCTGTCTACAACTACGTGAAGGGAGGCTGTAGCCAGGTGGAGGTTGGTCTCTTCTGCCAGGCAATCAGCAATAGAACAAGGGGACACAGTCTCAAGTTGTGCTGGGGGAGGTCTAGGCTGGATGTTAGGAGGAAGTTCTTGCTGGAGAGAGTGATTGGCATTGGAATGGGCTGCCCAGGGAGGTGGTGGAGTTGCTGTCTCTGGAGTTGTTGAAGAACAGCCTGACTGAGGCACTTAGTGCTACGGTCTAGTTGATTGGACAAGGCTGGGTGATAGGTCGGATGATCTTGGAAGACTCTTCCAACCTGCTTGATTCTATGATTATGATTCTATGATTTACTCCACATAGGTAGAGCCTAGTCTGATTCATTACCATTACACTAATCAGCACACAATCCAGGCCCGATATATCTGGCAGAGATGACTTTTCTAATCAAGCAAGAGCACTAATGAAGGAATAAAACTTTGTTCCATCAAAAACCAAATTAATTTCACAAGAAGATATAGAAGAAAATAAAGGGGGAGGGAAGTGAAATTTTTTTAGAGGTTAGTCTTCCTTTATAAAATGTGTGATTGTTTGCTAGACTTTGTAGTCTGCTCTTTTTCAGACATTGGACAGATACTAAAAGGGAAAGACCTTAATTTGGGTTCCTCGTGCAACTCTTTGTATCTTGTCAACACAGAAGTGCATTTACCACATTTTATCTTCTCTGGCTGTATGAAAAAGCTTTGGGAACTAAAAGGGCACCTTTAAATTTTCCATGTGCTTTAGTATATTACCCATGACATATTGGTAGCCCAAACAACACAGCATGTTTGTAGAGCATGCCACAAATCATGTAAATAGTGTCTAAAACAACAACATAGGCAAACAAACGATTCGCGTGACTTACGGTTTTCTTCCAGTGAATAACATGGCACATGGCACTGGTTCAGAAAGCTGATGGAAACTGATAACAACCCCCTGCTGCACTAAATTCAAGTAAGTGTAAGCCAAAAGATTTCTCCATGCAAGCTCTTTACCACTGTCAAAAAAACGCTCCATAGTCTTTTCTCCAGCCCTGATCTGGAACCCAACCTTCCTTTGAGTGAATAGGAAGCTGGCTTGCCCTCACTGCCTTCCAGAGGCTGTATGTTGGAAATTTATTTCCTCCTATTAAATATGATGCAATCTAAAACTTGGGTCATCCTAAAAGAAGCTGACATTTTAAATAGGGCCTCAGGTTCATGAAAGACAGTACACTACTGTGTAAACATTCTATCTCTGATTTAAGGTTTGGTACAAAGTGCAGTATTTTATCTATGTACCTCTCTCTTCCTTTAGATGTTTAGATGAGTCCTGAGTAGCAATCAAGGAAATTTAGATTCTGTGAAATTAATTTTTCCCTGAAAAGTGTACTTGAAAATACTTTCAAATGTGTCTCTGAACATCTGAGTGTAACTCTTCACAGGAGAAAAAAAAACAAAACCAAAACCAACCAACAAAACCAGCAATAGTTTCCCCTTCTTGCTACACAGGTAATGCAATTTATGCTATTAAAAAGAAAGCTATAGTTAAAATTTGGTAGGATTTTAAATTATTGGATTATGGAGAATGAAAAGCCTATTCTTATTTAAATACAAATATACTCCTTTTTAAGACATATGCCTTAAGGATACAAACTACAGCTCTTTCTACAGTAATGTGACAACTCTTCTGGCTTTCTGGCCAGGCTCAGATAACACTATGGACTTGTGGGAGGTCAGCATTTGTGGGAGGTCCCAGTTCTGGGCTACTCAAGTCAAGAGAGATTTGGATGTACTGGAATGTGTCCAGAGAAGGCCAACAAAGGTGGTGAGAGGCCTGCAACACAGCCCTGTGAGGAGAGGCGAAGGGAACTGGGGGCTTGTTTTTCAGTGAATAGAATAAATCACTATATACTACTTTCTCTTTTGTTTTATCTTTGACAGAAACAGCATTTAGCCCTATTTACAACGAAACAACTATTAGGACTATCTGTGTGTATAGCTGATACTGAAGTAACTTTTGACTAATAATAATAAAGAAAGATCTCCTTGATCATAGGTTATGGACTCTGGTAGAACCCATTGTGGTTTGGAAAGAAGTTCTACCTAGCAAATACATTTATTTGGATCTCAGCCTGCCTAAAAAGCCCATTGACCAAGAGACACAAGGAAGGAGATTACATGCTCTCCCTCTCAGGTGTCTATTTTATAGCCATCTTCCTGGGTCCAAATTTCATGCACACTTCTTTTGCTCAGGCAAGGTCTGAGCCAAAGTCTGAATGAACTCTAAATCAGCAAAAAAAATTAAGAACACATTTTAACCTTATGTATCTGCCTATTCCTTTCATTCACTTCTGATCCTATTTCTTTTTGCATTGTATTAATTTAAGGATTTCATAACTTGGGATTGAAAAAAATTCTCCAAAAGCCCAAACATCCTTCTGCCTCTTGCTGTGGAATCAAATAAGGCAATGATATCCACTGCACAGATTCAGAAACAGGACTGGGTTAAGGAACTTTCTCACACACCCCCACCACTGAAATTTACCAGACCAGCTCAGATGGCTTGGAAGTAAGATAAAACTCTATTTACAGCAAAGCAAACTTTACAAGCATATATATACACTATATATTTACAAGTGTTTGCAATTATATACAATTGAGAAATAATACAGAAATCCAAACTCCTTCCTGGATAAAGAAACTGCTCAGAAGAGGCTCAAAGCCATCCTCTCTCTCTCCCAGACAATCAGCAAAGCTCACTTGTTTTTTGTTAGTGGAAGATATAAGAGTGGAGCAAAGGCTCTGAGGCAGAAGAGGAGTAAATGGTTTGGCTTTTGGCTTTTTATCCCTTTTAGCAAACCAATGAATGATATAGACTTATCATTATTATTCTTTTATAACCAATTATCTAATTTCTGATGATCTTGGAGGTCTCTTCACACCTGGTCGATTCTATGTTATTGTATTCTGTTCTCTCATTACAATATTCCAATTAGTCTTAAACCAGCACAATTGGCCACTTTATCAGGCTATACTTTTCTCTTAGTTTTAATATGACCTTCTTTAGTGTTTCAAGATTTGACACTGTTTAGGAAACCCAAGGTGCCTCTTTTTCACTCCTTTCTGCCTGTGAACACCAATGCAGGCAGGAAAAAGAAAGAAAAGTCCAGTCCTTATGAATGGTCATGGATCCTGCTGCCAGCTGGGGAAGCAAAGAGCATCAAGGATTGGAAATGGAAACTAAACAGGAAGAGAAGCAAATGGAGACTTGCTCAGTTCTGCCCATGAAATAAACTCCCAGTGGAACACTTGAGATTGTGCAAAACATATTTTTGAAAGTCAGAAAAAATCTTTCTGCTTCACATTTTTTTTTTCAAACTACAATGTCACAAGAGACCATCACAGATGTCTCGCGGGCAACAGGCTAGGATTAACACAATAATGCATACACTAAATAGGCATTTTCTAACTTCTCATTCTGTAACAATACTGTAGGAGAGATACAGCTCTATTAAAAGCACTCCCACCATATCCACCTCTCTTTCCACTATTTACTCATAGCAAAGAATAAAAAAACTATTATCTGCACAGTTTATGCCCATTTTATTTGTCTGAAAGAAGGCTACAGAATTGTTTGCTTACAACAGGTACCAAGGAGCATGCATACTGCTCCTGAAAGTGGCTGTTTGCAGGAGATATATCGAATGCTATTACAGAACAGAGACATCTCCTCATATGCTGTGAAATTACAATGGGTTTGCCTGTTGGCTGACTTCAGAAAAGCTTGATAGGGAAGTTCTTTCTCCCTTAGGTAGATTCTTCCCTGTTCAGACTCTGGAGGTTTCTTCACCTCTTGCAGGACTGATCCACTCAACAGAAGCAGTCTCTGGATCTGCTCTGACTTCTAACAAAGTAAGCTGATCTCCTTCCTATCTGCATGCTTTCCTGTGAGGTTAGATTCACCAACACTCACAGATGTGTCAGTATGTTTGTGGAACAAGCATATCTCTCCCTGAGCCACAGTTCTCACTGCACTTGAACTGCTGACACTGGGGAGTAAAGGAAATGCAAAGGACTCCCACCTCTAGCACTGGTATAACTACTCCTTTTTCTTGTATTCCTCTGAAGGCAAAAGGGCAACAAGCATTGACATTTAAATGCCATTCTGTCTGTTTACAGTATCATTTCCTTACAAGCAAGATGGAAAAAAAACACAAATGTGGATAGGCAGGAATTGATAGAGTGTATTTGAAAACAGGATTGAAAACAGTCTCTTAAATCCTTAAGGCCCTAACTCTCTTCCCTGTTGCTTTCAGCTACTCTGTCTTGCTTTTCCAGTGATGTGACGGCAGTACTTTTGCTCCCTTGGGCCAGTCTACTCATTGTGCCATCACACATAGCTCACTGAACCACAGGAGTGAGTCAGGCAGCAGAGTACAGCTCTTGATTCTAGCTAAAGTATCATTTGATCTTTTAGTACCTCAGATATGTAGCAGTCTGTGTTTACTTCTGAGACCCCCTAATCAACTTTCTCCACTAACCCAGCAGTCTGAAAGAGATTTATCTTCCCGTCCCAGGTCCCTGTATGTCAACCCTAAAGTGTAGCCTGTCCATCTGTGACTTTCGATATTAGCTCATTCAGACAGCCACTTGTTGGGGAAAATGCATCAAGATACTAGATAGGGAAAAATAAATGTATTTTAAAGCAAACAAAATAAGCAAACAGCATGTAAATATGACTGAGGTCAACAGCAGAATAATTAATACTGCAAGCGTCAGATGCCTTTCCCAAAAGAAAACCAGAGGGGAGAAAAAAAGTGTAATTTATTACAACAAATTAGGAAAGACCATTTTTCATCTGCATGTGTCTAATACCCTTGCCTCCTTTAGTAGAAGGAGCAATACATCATTATCATTCACAAGGAAAGAAAGAAATAAGGACCAGCTATTTATTCTTTCTCTAGAGTTTGAAGCATTTATGCTCTTTCACCAACTAAACACCTACAAAAATTGGTTTTGTACCAGCGAGGCTGAATTTTAAATGAAGTGTAAAGGGTAACACAGTCAGCAAAATTAATTACTAAAATATTCAGCTGTGTTATATGCTTGCCTAGAAAGAGATCAGGAACTTCGATCAGAAGGATGTTGCACCAAGTCTGTTTGGGGTGTTGTGATGGTTTGGGTGTTCCCCACCCCCACCCCCCACACACACACTTTAGAAATCACCCAGACTAGACTTAGTCGGCTGTGGAAATATGAATGAAGCTTATATTTACAGCTGGCACAATATACAAGCAGATATTTACAGTATATACACTAATATACAAGGTAAAAGGTAATACAGAAACACAGCAGCCCTCCCAGAAACCTGAGTCTCCAGGAGGGGCTCTCAACCACCCCTTCACCTTCCCCGCACCCCTCTCAACCTTAACCCACTCCCAAGGAAGAATGGAGGTTCATCCAGAGGTTTAAGAAGCAAAGTGGATTAGCCCAAAATGGAGGGTGAGGTTAGAGAGTAAGATGTAGCTCAGCCAGCAGCCCCAGCAAGAGTGAAAAATGGATGCCAAGAGTGTTAGCTAATGTTTTTTATTTCTTGATCCCATACATCTCAGCAAGACTGTGAGTGAAGTAGACATCACCATTGTTTTCCTTTTACAGCCTGTGATCTATTTCTTCTCACCAAAACATTCTAGCTAGCTTCAAATTAGCAGAGGTGTGGGCAAGGTCCTTCAATCTAGTTTGCACAGCCCTTAATTAACAGTCCTTTTCTATCATAGTTATTATTGCTGAGTGGATTAGTGAAATGATGGTGTATGTTCATGGAACATAACTGCTAGCCTCTCAGCTACATGATAAAATTTAATCACCCAGTCTCAGTGCACTTCCTTTGCAGTCTTTCAATTCTGGATTTATCCCCCTAAAATTGCTTTTCTTGAGAATTTTACAGCTAGCTAATTGACTTTCTGTTCCTTCTCCTGCACTGTGCATGAATCAAATCTCTTCATAGTTCTGCTAGCAGCTCTTTAATAAATATATTGTATTGTATTCATAAACCATCAGGATGGAAGGAAGGTTTGCAAAAATCAGTCATATTTAGAAAAGGAATACTCATTGAAGAGATACTGAGCATTATCTAAACTTTACTAGATCTCTACTTTATGCCAAAACTCCTGAGATATGCATTTCTGAAGGAGGCTTAGAAGAAAGATGGAAAAGGACTGTTTATATGGGCCTGTGATGACAGGACAAGGGACAAGAGTTTTAAACAAGATAGAATAGATTTAGATTAGACATTAGGGAGAAGTTCTTTGCTATCAGGGTGGCGAGACCCTGGAACTGATTGCCCAGATAGGTTGTGGATGTCTCATCCCTGGAAGTCTTTAAGACCAGGCTGAAAGAGGCTTTGAGCAATTTGGCCTACTGAGAGGTGTCCCTGCCCATGGAAGGGACATTGAACTAGATGATCTTTAAAGTGCCTTCCAACTCAAGTCATTTTTTGATAAGCAGCTAAGGAGGACTGGAATCTACCATATGTCAAAATGATAACCTGAGCCTTAAGAAAAATCAACAGATTAAATTTATTTTTCCTTCTTCTTCTTTTCTCCCTTTTCTCCTCTATTCCAGCATTTGAATTTTTCCTCTCATTTTGTTTTACAAATAAATTCCCAATTTTCCAATGTTATAGAATTTTGTACTAATTATTAGAAGAATTTTAATCGTACGTGGGTTTGGTATTTTATGGTGATTGAAGAGGTAGAGTGAGCATCCAGGATTCCAGGAAGCATGCTGAGGTATTCTTACTGAGGGCAAGTCATGTTTTGAAGTAGACTTTTAAGAGAAGGAAGGGAATGAAACAGTAAAAGCAACACACACTGTAGGCCATCTTGTATCGGCATATGAGTCCAACATGGAAAAGCAATAAAAATGGAAATTATCCATTGCCAATTAAAGAGTCATCACTGTCTCAGAGCCAGAGTTGAAGTGTGGCTATTCTTTCTGTTTTCCAAAATTTATTTTATTGAATGTTCAGTTCACATTTTGGAGGCCATCTCTGTATCCATAAAAGCTGAGCACCACTACTGTAGTCAGCATCAGACACAATCACTCTTTATGTATATGCACTTTTATATAGATTCATAGAATCAGCCAGGTTGGAAGAGGCCTCCAAGACCATCCAGTCCAACCAAGCACCAGCCCTGGCCAATCAACTAGACCATGGCACTAAATGCCTTATCCAGTCTTTTTTTGAACACCTCCAGGGACAGTGACTTTATCATCTCCGTGGGCAGCCCATTCCAATGGCAAATCACTCTCTCTGTGACGAACTTCCTCCTAACATCCAGTCTATATAAAAAAAAAAAAAGCTCCTTTTTATAGGTGAGATGTCCTATTAACCAGGATGTGGGTAAACAAAGGGAGCAGACTGAGTGAAACATGGGCATGTTTGAAGATGTCTCCTCCTCTCTCATTCCTACTTCCTGTTGCATCAGGCAGATAAAGAGGACAGAGATGTAAAAAGGTCAGCAAATCTGGAAATGGTTGTTCTAGCAAGGAGCATTCAGGTACATATTTACTTTAAAAAGGTTGAAGCTCTTCTGTCCCACTGCTTCCCTCAACAAAATCAGAATATTTTTAAGGTTTTTTTTTCTGCTCACATGTTGCTGATTTAGTAATTAATGTATCTACCATAGCAACACATTTGAAGCTTGAAGACATATAGTACATTTATTGTACTGTTTATTTAGGAGTGTTTTTTTAAGAACAACTAGCTATCTTTCTTACACCACGCTCACAACAGGTATTTTCCCTCTCACACAATAATAATTTGTATTCTGTTTGCATTAGGTACTCAGAGAAAAAAAAACACATTATAATTACTGTTTAGTCATTTTCAACATGAGTAGCATGAACTATTATAAATTATTATACATTTCCAATTGCTATGTTATGGTAAAATGATATAGAACTATTCTAGAGTAACCATCTACCTATGGACAGGGTTTGGCAGGGATGCTCCTGACACTGAATTACTGTTGTGGAAGTCAGCATTGATTTCTTGGTTCTTTGCTTGCTGCAGAGGTAAGAAAATTATCACTGAGCTACTTTGGGCTAGTATAAGAGTAAGAGGCTCAAGGGAAGAAAAATGCCAAAATGGTCTTTCAAAAATGAATGTGCTACTTGACAAATTGGTGTTAGTTAACTTTCTTTGAGCTCTCTAGTTCCCTCTTTTTAGCAGTCTGAAGTGGCTGTACAGAGTTGCCTAGCTACTGCAGTGCTCCCAAACCTTCCATCTTTTCCTGTCCAGCTCTATCCAGCTCTTCCGTTTGGGTGCATTTTTGTTAAGTCCTTGCTATCTCTCCTGACATGAGCCCCTGTGTGCCAGATATAGTTGTTTAGAGTGGGATCTTCTATCATATGCCCATATTGTGGATCCCAAAGTGGCACTATACTGCCACTAGAAGAATTAATCCATAGCTAAAGCTCTATACGTGACCCACTCACGCCTTGACATGTAAATCAGCATGTCTCACAACAGCACAAACCTCCTCTGTCCTCATATCTCTCACTATGATGAACCTTTGCCTTTAGCTTTGACTGCAGAAGTGGTCTCCATTGTATGAGGGCAATAAAGATTGGGAACCACTAGCTATAGTTATCCCTTTATATGGCACAAAGGAGGATAACCACTACACTTCAGTCCTTGGCTTAAAGCAGGAGCAAAAAAAAAGACCAAACCAAACCCACCACAACTATGCTGGTAATGCTGAAAGCAAGCAGGAGTCGCATCCTCAGATCTCCAAGGTGGACTCAGCCTTTGCTATTTAAAAAAGCCTCTAAGCCAAAGATTCTGACTGAGGGCTATCTCATTCACTGCAAGAATTTTGACAGCAGCACGGGGAAACCAGACCTCCAGAGCTTTGCTTTGCTTGATGCCGTAATGGGCTCCAGCTGACTCTCACTCTGGAAGACAAATCTCTCTTCCCCCAGCCCAGTTTCTGTGCTCCTAATGCATCCTTTCCACTGTCATCATCGTGTGCTAAGTCAAGTACACTGGGCTATGCCCATATTGTGGCATTCAGCCACCATAATCCACTGCAATTGCTCTGCAGAGAGACCTCAAACTGAGCCATCCAATATTAAGTCTCAGTCTTTCAGTGCCATCTGAGAGTACTCCAGTCTTCAGTTCTGCTGTAGTCGACTACCAGGGACTCAGGATTTCTTCATAAAATTGCTCTTTAGCCTAGATTTTTTTCTTCAGTCTTAACAAGTCATTAGGACTCCTGTTATTTTCCCTGCTTTTTAGTAAACTTTATTTTTAAGTCATAAATGTTTCATTGTTATATAATAAGAAATGCTCCAGAAATTACTGTAATACAGCCTCCTCCAACTGTAAACAGAAAATGGGCTTTAGCTGTTCCATTGGAAAGTTGATTAGGTAACTGCTGCTCTCCTTCCTGCTACCTACTATTGTGCACAGACACACCACAGCTGAGAGTCGTCTTCAGTAAATCTGATGGAACAATAAAACCAGCCTGTCACTGAGGACAGTTAGCTCTGCTACCTCTCATGCTGCATAGAGTCACTCCTTAAAAAATGTCTTGTGCATTTCTGGAAGCACACCTCTTTAGGATTTTGTCTTTGTGTTATGAAGTGCTACCACACTTCATTGTGAAAACACTCAAAAAAAAAATTTAGAACAAAGGGAAAAAAAAGCTTACCCTGATTCCTGGACACTGACTGGAACTTGATTGGTCCTACTGACAAAGTGTTTTACTGCTTTCTGACAAGGGCCAAATCATGACAATCTCACAGAACAACCTACAGGCATAATATATGAACTAACATGAGCTGGAAGCCATTCCCAGTAGCAGCACACATGCACCCACCACAGTTTGGAGGCTGAGTCTAACAGAGAGGACTGGTCATTCTGCACAGCTGGGCTAGAAGCCAAAGGGTGCTTCTGTACATATGAAATTTACTAATATAGATGTGACCAAGGAGCCTCACAAGATTTATTCACCATCTTAGAATCATAGAATCAACCAGGTTGGAAGAGACTTCCAAGATCATTCAGTCCAACCTATCACCCAGCCCTGCCCAATCAACTAGACCATGGCACTTTTGTTTTGCTCTCTCATCACACTGGGTAAATACAATTAGGTTGTGAAAGAGAAATGAGCTTGAGTAACCTTTTGCACCCTATTTCAATATAGGTGCCGCATAGCTACTGGGACAGGCTCAAGCTCTTGTTCCCTTTAGCTCTTCTCACAGCCTTTAGTATCCTGCTTTCTTATCATGATATGTGTTGCTCTCATGGTGGAAAACTGCAGCAAGAGGAACAGAACTAAGTTCTGTAAATCAAATACATCCCTTGAAATATTTTTATTTAGATGTTACTTCCCAGAGAAAGCCTGAGCTTCTTTTGAGCCCATTTCATCCAAATATCACAGTATCACAGTATCATCAGGGTTGGAAGAGACCTCACAGATCATCAAGTCCAACCCTTTACCACAGAGCTCAAGGCTAGACCATGGCACCAAGTGCCACGTCCAACCTTGCCTTGAAGTGCCCCAGGGACGGCAACTCCACCACATCCCCGGGCAGCCCATTCCAGTGTCCAATGACTCTCAAGTCATGATAGTTTACCCATCTAGTCCTATGCCTTTCTATTTATATATGGCAACAATTAGCAAGAATTCTAAGAAACTGCTACAGTAAGAGAAAGAGTAGGAATATTCCAGATATCTGCTGGGAACTTAATTCAGCAGAGAGGAGGCAGTCCAGGAGATTTCTGGAGTGCATGGAGGACAGCTTCATGACCCAGCTGTTAAGCGAGCCTACTAGGGGTCAAGCTCAGCTTGACCTGCTGCTCTCCAACAGAGAAGGGCTGGTAGGAGATGTGATAGTGGGAGGCTGCCTGGGGTGTAGCGATCACGAGTTAGTGGAGTTTTCAATATACAGGGAGGTAGGGAGGCACTTCAACAAAACCTACACCTTGGACTTTAGGAGGGCAAACTTCAATTTGCTCAAGGAACTTATTTCCAATGTCCCCTGGGCAGCAGTTCTTGAGAACAAAGGGGTCCAGGATGGTTGGACTTACTTTAAACAGGAGCTCTTGAAGGCACAGGAGCTGGCAGTTCCCACGTGCCGAAAGATGAGCCGCAGGGGGAGGCGACCAGCCTGGATGAGCAAACAGCTCCTGAAGGAAGTGGGGGAGAAAAAGAGGGTGTATCGCCTCTGGAAGGAGGGGAAGGCTTCTCCTGATGTGTTTAAGGAGGTAGCCAGACTATGTAGGAGAAAAATTAGAGAGGCTAAGGCCCAGCTAGAACTTAGGCTGGCCACTTCCATGAAAGATAATAAAAAACACTTTTATAAATTTATCAATGCTAAAAGGAAGGGCAAGAAGAGCCTCCACTCCTTACTGGACCAGGAGGGGAACACTATAACTGATGATGAAGCAAAGGCAGAGGTCCTGAATGCCTTCTTCGCCTCAGTTTTCAACAGTAAGGAGAGAGGAGGAGGAGGCAAATGGCCTCTTAAACTGGGGGATGGGGTCGGGGAGCAGTGTGTTCCCCTGGAAATTCATGAGGAATTAGTTCAGGACCTGCTGAGCCACCTGGACACCCACAAGTCCATGGGACCAGATGGGATCCATCCCAGGGTGCTGAGAGAGCTGGCAGCTGAGCTGGCCAAGCCACTCTCCATCATTTTCCAGCAGTCCTGGCTCACCGGAGAGGTCCCAGGAGACTGGAAAATGGCTAATGTGGTCCCCATCCACAAAAAGGGTCGGATGGAGGAACCTGGGAACTACAGACCCGTCAGCCTGACCTCAGTGCCAGGGAAACTGATGGAGCAGGTTCTCTTGGGGCCAATAACTGCGCACCTGAGGGATGGCAAAGATCTCAGGTCCAGCCAGCATGGGTTTAGGAAGGGCAGATCCTGCCTTTCTAACCTGATCTCCTTCTATGATCAGGTGACCCGCTTGGTGGATGTGGGGAGGCCTGTGGATGTAGTCTATCTGGACTTCAGCAAGGCCTTTGACACTGTCCCCCACAGCAAACTGCTGGCTAAGCTGTCAGCCCATGGCTTGGATGACAACACTCTGTGCTGGGTTAGGAACTGGCTGGAGGGCCGGACCCAGAGAGTGGTGGTGAATGGTGCCACATCCAGCTGCGGCCAGTCACTAGTGGTGTCCCTCAGGGATCAGTGCTGGGCCCCATCCTCTTTAACATCTTCATAGATGATCTGGATGAGGGCATCGAGTCAGTCATCAGCAAGTTTGCAGATGACACTAAGCTGGGGGCAGATGTGACTGAGCTGGAGGGCAGAAGGGCTCTGCAGCGGGACCTTGACCGCCTGGACAGATGGGCAGAGGCCAATGGGATGGGGTTCAATAGCTCCAAGTGCAGGGTGCTGCACTTTGGCCACAACAACCCCATGCAGAGATACAGGCTGGGGTCGGAGTGGCTGGAGAGCAGCCAGACAGAGAGGGATCTGGGGGTACTGATTGATACCCGCCTGAACATGAGCCAGCAGTGTGCCCAGGTAGCCAAGAGAGCCAGTGGCATCCTGGCCTGCATCAGGAATGGTGTGGTCAGCAGGAGCAGGGAGGTCATTCTGCCCCTGTACTCTGCACTGGTCAGACCACACCTCGAGTACTGCGCTCAGTTCTGGGCCCCCCAGTTTAGGAAGGACACTGAGATGCTTGAGCGTGTCCAGAGAAGGGCGACGAGGCTGGTGAGAGGCCTCGAGCACAAGCCCTACGAGGAGAGGCTTAGGGAGCTGGGGTTGTTTAGCCTGGAGAAGAGGAGGCTCAGGGGTGACCTTATTGCTGTCTACAACTACCTGAAGGGTGGTTGTGGCCAGGAGGAGGTTGCTCTCTTCTCTCAGGTGGCCAGCTCCAGAACAAGAGGACACAGCCTCAGGCTGCGCCAGGGGAAATTTCGGCTCGAGGTGAGGAGAAAGTTCTTCACTGAGAGAGTCATTGGGCACTGGAATGGGCTGCCTGGGGAGGTGGTGGAGTCGTCGTCCCTGGGGCAGTTCAAGGCAAGGTTGGATGTGGCACTTGGTGCCATGTTCTAGCCTTGGGCACTGTGGTAAAGGGTTGGACTTGATGATCTGTGAGGTCTCTTCCAACCTTGGTGATACTGTGATACTGTGATACTGTGAATATTGTCAGTCTCTTAACATCTGCTTTTAGAAGGCAACTTTGTCTTTCCTCAAATATATCTGCTAAAATGTCTGATAACACTACAGAGAGAAGTCTGTCAAAAATTCTGTTTCTCTGTCTCCTTCCCTTTCTCCAGGTCAGTTTTTCAATCAGCCTGCACACTACATCATACAAATACAGTGAGAATCTTTCAGGGAGTGTTTTTACCTCAGCCTATATAAGTAGAGGAGAGGTTTCTGTGGTAAACATATTTTATGAGTCATAACTTGATTTTATCATGAGGGACCTACACCAGGACAAAAAGGGAAGACCTTACTTGATACTGTTGATATTCTATAAGACAAAACAAAGGAAAACTAAAAATTATTAAAAAACCCCCAAAAACTCCTTTCCTTGAAGAATAAAACAAACAACCCCACTCAAACCCATCAAAATCCAACAAAAAACAAATCCAAACACATGCTCAAGACATTGCACGCTTTTGACACATGTCAAAAACCCAACAAACGTTATTTTTCCTAGGATACCATTAAGAGAAGAGCGATTAAACTATTTGAACTTACAACACAAAGAAGAGCTTGAAGGGTCACTGATGTTAGAACAAGCTATGACAATCAACAGTTTCTGAGTGCATGAACAAAGTGGTGACATGTCATCCAAGTGTGTTGCAGGTTCCTTAGAAAAGTTACTTCAGCCTATCCCCTGCGGATGAAAAACTGCAACTAAAACCTCACCAACATACTGAGTGTATGTGCATGTGTGCAGTCATCATTTCAGAGCCAGAGACAAAAGATTAATTGGAAAGGTGTTTCAGCTCATGAAACATTGCAGATGCCAAAGGAATAACTGTGGATGTCAAGGTTTCAAGAAAGGAAACAAATCAACTCCAAACCCTGAAACTCATTTTGGCGGTTTGAGATCTCTTTCTTTCCATGAATTGTTACCCAATGCCACTTCTGATCAAACACAGGGTAGGTCATATAACTGAAGTGACCTGATACTTTTCTGAGCCCTTCGAAAATGAGTACATGAATTTTATTAGTTACAACTCAAGACTCATAAGGCAGTCACCTCAGTATCAGAGGACTGAGTTGTACAGAAGTATGGCCTAGGGAACAGAAAAGATCTTGCTTCAAAAAATACAGACTGATAGGGACAAAGAGAAATGATGGAAAAAGAGAAAACATTTACCTGAATATCTCACTCTCTGGAAGTAGTAAGAAGGCCCCCTAGATGGAGAAGAGGAGGCTTAGGAGTGACCTCATTGCTGTCTACAACTACCTGAAGAGAAGCTGTAGTCAGGTGGGGCTTGGTCTCTTCTGCCAGACAACCAGCAACAGAACAAGGGGACACAGTCTCAAGTTGTGCCAAGGAAGGTCTAGGCTGGATGTTAGGAGGAAATTCTTCACAGAGAGTGATTGGCATTGGAATGGGCTGCCCAAGGATGTGGTAGAGTCCCCATCCCTGGAGATGTTCAGAAAAAGCCTGGCTGAGGCACTTAATGCAATGGTCTAGTTGATTGGACAGGGCTGGGTGATAGGTTGGACTGGGTGATCTGGGAGGTCTCTTCCAACCTGGTTGATTCTATGATTCTTAACTGGATAAGCATTTATTCTAGGGCTACATTACAAAAGGTTACCAGCAATATAATACACCTGGCTCCTGTGACTCAGTGTCCTGCATAATGTAAATTATGATGTCTGTGCCCTGAGGCTGACAACCATGCTGATAAAGGATGTTGCATGGCCACTGTACTAGATATGTTGGATTCATTGTGCAAACTCAACAGTCTCCAGGCCAGCTACTTATAATTCAGTACTGTTCTCTCACATCTTTACTTATTTGTTAAGTGAAAGAGAGTTGAAAATGACAAAACAGACAGGGAAGAGTTACTTGTATCTCCACATGGAGGAACGAGCACGATTAGCCAGACTGCTGTCTGAGACAACTGACCTAAGGTGTACTTTTTACAGAAAGGATATGAGACTTTCCAAGGCCGTGGTCAGAGAGCCACCATCAGGTGACAGTCTAGTCTCTCTGATGCCATTGGTAAAAGGGTTTACACTTCTCTCTTACTGTTAGCTTTTGTAGTTGTAAGCTGAATATAGTCCTTGATTTTAAGAGGTCACTCTGAACTTTTTAGGGATAGTAATTCCAGAAATGGGAGTATTTTTTATGGATAACCAAAATAATTCTCAAGGATCTATGCTTGGAATATTGGCCAGGAGAGGTGGAAAATAATTCTTTTCATTAGTTTCAGACACACTGTTTTCATTCTGAGTTTCAAGTGTTGGATGCCTTACTCTCTGACTTCTATTTTCTCCAGAATTTCACAATCATACATTCAAGAAAGTCCTGGGCCATTTATCTAAGGACTTGCAAAATGAAACTATGGCTATTTCTGCAAAGCACTTAAGATGTAGAACTCACTGGGACAGACTTGCCTCCCAGTCTTCTCTGTCACTTCACATCTTAAAAAGCTACCTCAGCACGAGACAGAGAACTTAAAATGACAGCTAATTCTGTTTATAAATAACTCTATTATCCATCACATGCTTTCTATAGTTTTGACCTTTTGCTGTTAATACAAAAGACAGTTGTACAAATATTGGGCTGATTCTTAATTAGTATTTCCTTGACAGTTTATCCATAATCTGTTGCTGTAACTAAAGTTGACAGTTTCTTGGAATAATTTAACCTTTTTGTTTGGAGGGAGGCAGTTCAGGAAGCATGCTTTTTATTCAGGAGGATTTTCAAATATATTTGGCTTACAGTTTTCTGCACACCACTTACTTTTTTGTTGTTTACAATGATAGTGATACTAACATATTTATCTCAAAATAAAGGGTCACCAAATACCTTTTTTTTTCTCGCTGTGGAATGGGATGGGAGAAGCTCTCAAACTGCTGACTTTTAAGAGGAGAAATAAGTGGGAAAGAATTTATCAGAAAACCAAAGTCCCATCATTAAAAGAACAAGAAAGGGAGAAAAATAAAACTAATAATATGATGGTCACAGAATCATAGAATCAACCAGGTTGGAAGAGACCTCCAAGATCATCCAGTCCAACCTATCCCCCAGCTCTATCCAGTCAACTAGACCATGGCACTAAGTGCCCCATCCAGGCTTTTCTTGAACACCTCCTCTAAGGACGGTGGCTCCACCACCTCCCTGGGCATCCCATTCTGATTACAGATCACTCTCTCCCTGTAGAAACCACCTTTTTTTTCACTTTTCTTTGACCTCCCAGCCTTGACTCACACTGTTTTTAGTCAGTAGTCTTTGGGTCACTCCAAAGGTTTGTAGATAAGCTACATTTTTTCATCTTTCCCAATCACACTGTCAAGTTTACTTTGACCTTGACATAGATCATCAAAGTATTGGTTTAGGACATTCAATGTTCTTGGCACAAGTTTGTTGGCAGGGTCTGCTGCAGGGGAGTGAGCTTTCACGGAGTGGAACAGATGACATTTCCAGCCAAAGTTCTTTTAATAAAAGTAAATAGAAGTATCCTGTACAAGATCTGATGCATCATGTTTAGTTTTGTTTCCATTTAGAAAGTGACAAACTCACCATGCTCAGGCTACAAAGAGGAGGAATAATTACACTACCAATGAAAACCTATTATGACAATATTGTCACAGCTACTCTTTGTCCCCCAGCCACTTTATCTTTCATTGAGTGTTACTACTGCTAAAGTTGATTCACTCAGAAAAAAAACCCAAAACAACAGGGCAAACCAAACACAACCCCAAAAAAAAAAACCTCAAACTTTACCATGAGGCCATATTAACTAACAGGAACAAAAATAGCAATGGAAAATTCTGATGCAGACAGATTTATGTTTTGCTTTTCTAGCTCTAAATGGCTTTCATATTCTGTTGAGTTTTTATCAAGGAGAAAAATAATTTTCCTACAGTCCCAGTTACACATAGTCTTTTATGTACAGTTATACAAATATTTCATTATTATGAACATCCTTCAATTTCAAGCACATTTATTAAAAACATATTGTCAGTAATTCTTTTCCCTGATCTGTATTATTTCTCAAATACAATGTTTTCCTATCAGGAACTCCATCATCCACATAAGAGTTTATATGGGTTTTTTTTTACACTGCCACAATGGTGGGTTTTTACTCTAAAATTGCCATACAGAGAGTGCAAAGATAATAAATATTTAGGAAGTTAATGTTTGTGAAGAATTTCACTGCCTCTCAAAGGATAGCTCTTAGAGGTAGATGCAGATCCTTTTGTTGTCAGTGTTAGCAATCGTAAAATACAATATTGAAATAGGAAGATTTTTTTTATTTGTCAATCATTTTAACAAAACAAAAAAAAAGGGGGAGGGGGGCTGCCATGGGTTGCTCTTTGAAAGCTCATACCTGGTGAAGTCAATGAAAACATTTGTGTAGGCTTCAATAAGGTCAAGATTCTATTCTAAACACCCAGACACATTTCATGCACTTAACACCTTGCAGAAGCGTACAAAACTGTTTGTGCATACAAAAACTGCTGTAGCCCATATTTGGCTCTGGGGAGTTTGTGGTTTTTTTTTTTTTTTTTTTTTTTTTTGTTGTTGTTTTTTTTTTTTGTTTTTTTTTTGTTGTTGTTGTTGGTTGGTTGGTTGTGCCGGGGGAACTATAGGCTGGATGTTAGGAGGAAGTTCTTCACAGAGAGAGTGATTTGCTATTGGAATGGGCTGCCCAGGGAGGTGGTGGAGTCACTGTCCCTGGAAGTGTTCAATAAAAGGCTGGTGAGGCACTTAGTGCCATGGTCTAGTTGACTGGACAGGGCTGGGTGCTAGGTTGGACTGGATGATCTTGGAGGTCTCTTCCAACCTGGTTGATTCTATGATTCTATGGTTGGGTTTTTTGTTTGTTTGTTTGTTTTTTTAAGTACATGCAACACAAAATAAATCTGATGCAATTTAAAATTGTAAAGATAATCCAGAGGGGGGCCATGAAAATGCTCAGGGGGCTGGAACACCTTTCCTACAAGGACAGGCTGAGAGATCTGGGGTTGTCCAGCCTGAGAAGAAGACCTAATGGTGGCCGTCCAGTACCTGAAGGGGGCCTACAAGAAGGCTGCAGAGGGACTGTTTACAAACGTGTGCAGCAATAGGATGGGGGAATTGGTTTGAAATGAGAGAAGAGTAGATTTAGGTTGGACTTTAGGAACAAGTTCTTTACCATGAGCATGTTGGAACACTGGAACAGGTTGTCTAGGGAGATGGTTGAGGCTGCATCCCTGGAGATATTCAAGGTCAGGCATGTCAAGGTTCTGAGCAACCTGATCTAGCGGAGAGTGTTCCTTGACACTGCAGGGGTGTTGGACTAGATGATCTTTGCAGGTCCCTTCCAATCCAAATGATTCTATGATTCTATATAAGATGTTCCATAAATTCCATTGTGCTTTTTTCATTAATTCATGTGATGACTTAAAAAGTAGTAAGTAGAAATTATATCCAGTTTGCAGAAGAGTGACTAGTGCCTTTCCCTTAAAAATTAAAGCTCCTTCCCTCCTTCCTCTACTGAATCCACACTGTTAAGCAAATGTCACCTCGTAGGCACAGAAGTGCATGGATGTGCACATGTATGAAATTTCCACTGATGCAAATGAAATTGCAGGCATCTGGAAGCAGGGTTTAGCCTAGAGTGCTCAGTGTGTGCCAGCTCATTTGTTCTCATGGCTATAAATGGGTGAAGAAGACAGACACTTAAATTTGACGCAGATAGGAGAACTCGGGAAATTGTTCGTTTTACAGCTGTTCTTGCTTTTCAGGTTTATGCTCAGTATGGTGGTCTTTCTGTCCTCCAGTCTCCTGTAAAAGCTGATTTGTCCTTCAACTGCCATTGCAGGTGTTGGAAGACCTGTTCTTGAACTGTTAAACAGTAATTTCAATTCACAACCAGTCTATACAGACTAATTCAAAAGAAAAGTTATAAATTATCATCCAGAAGAGAACTAGAAAAGCTGGAAAAGCTAAGAGATCAGGAAAGCTTCAACTGTCCGGATCCATGCCAAATGAAAAATAAAGAGAAATACCTTTGCTACATATTCTATATTTCTTCTTTATGCAAAATGTGAAGCAACCTGAGTTTTGGAGACCAAACCTTCCTGTTCTTTCAAGAACGTTAAGAGGAAGCTTCCAACTGCAATCCCAGCAGAACACACACACATTCCCCTGCATTTTGTTTCATTTATTCTCTTTCCTTGTCCACACATTTAAAAAGCCATTTACTTAATCTTCCCCCAAATTTAGTGACTCAATGTGAGCATGAGATATCAGACCGGAGCAGAATGTCACAGCGGATTTTAATGGGATCTCCTTTAGGACCAGCCCAGATGGGAAAAGAATGCAAACTGTTTTCACCATGCTGGATTTTTGGCAGCCTGTGAAAAATGACTGAGCAGTTGCTGTTCACTTGCTAGAAAGGCTATTGCTTACACTTTTTACTCATAAGTGATAGAGCAACCCTGAGATGTACTCAGGTTTTCTTTCAATACTTGAAATTAATATTCATTGTGAGACATCAGCTTAACATCTAGGAGGAAAAAAATCATGGGTAATAGTTCAATTTTTGTTGATAGATTGCTTTAAATGCAGGTTTGAAACATGAGTCAGATTGGTCCATGCTTCCCAGCTGGGCAGAGTACCGACATTGCTAATCAAGTGGTGTCACGTTAAATATGCTAATTTCCTCAAACCAATGCCCTAATAACAGCACTCTTTATCCAGATAGGATCTGATCAGGAGTATCTGCACAGCACAGAAACATGTGTGACAATTGGAGTCAGGTAAGTCAAAGGAAATGGCAGATAAAACCGGTATTTGTGATATTTACTTGATTTAACAATTTGAACTCAAGAGTGGCTAAACTCAACCACTATTCTAAGTTGTAAGGCTATTCTGTCTTTCTTGCAATCCCACCAGAGACTAAGGACTGAGAAAGCACAGGAAATGGGTTAATGTCTTCTATTTCAAACTGATCTTTTCAGATATATGATGAGTAGAAATGTTGAACCCATATGAGGACACTTTCACTAACAACGCTTAATGTTTTATATGATGTTGTGTTGCAAGCTAGAAGATCTCAGTGCCTCCTACTCACAGTGGTATTTTTCACCAAAAAAATGAGGAGGGGAGAAGTAGTCATGGAAAATAAAAATAAATCCACACTGAAAAGACAGCTGAAGCATTTCATGACACTGCTCAAATACCTGCATCAGCTTGATTTGTTCACCTCAAAGACAAGAGTAGCAGAGACATAATTTTTATATGATGACTGACCAGCCAGGAAGAAGCAAATGGCAAAATTAATGATAAACAGAACTTAAGAACACAGCTGGTGGAGCATGCATGGAGAGGTATCATCAAGATTACAATGTGCGGCCTGAAATCTTTTAAAGTCTCCAGGAAGAAGGGAATGGCAAGGCTTATCAGGAAGAAAAGAAGATCAAGAATGTGCTAACATGTTGTGTGAAGGCAATAAGCTAGATCACATCATAAATACAGCACAAATAAGAGCTGACAGAATGATCCTGGAAGCCAATGAGATAGTGTCACTCCCTAAGGAACCCAGGTGTTTCTAATGTGATAATACAAAAAGAAATCTACCACTTGTTGAGTACTGTAGAGATCTGTCATGTTAACTCTAGCTCTAGTGTTAGTACTGGAAATATCCTCATCTGAAGGAATTTTACGTAATAATCAAGAACAGACATATAGGGACAGACATAGTTCTTCAGAAGCCAAACAAGATAAAGGCAGAGAAAGAAAACAAGGAAGTAAAATGTTATCTGCTTTGTTTTTATCTATGCAAGGACTCAAAAATCCCTAGTTATATTGCCAGCTACACCTATAAAACTAACAAAAGAAATGCATAAGAGATGGCACCCTTTTACCTGCCTTTCTCTCCCTCATATTCTAAATATTAGATTATTTATTTTAAAGGATGGTCTGTACTTGACCAGAAGCCAATGTTTCATACTTCATGAAAATACAAATTAGGAATGTGAAGTTCTACTCAATATGAATAATGTAGCACAGTATTGTGGTAGCATGAACACTTAGAGGAATCACTGCTGTTAGTCTTCACTGCTTGTCTAGACAGAAAAAAAATGTCTTGGTGCCTGAGTCCCCTTTTCCAATTCTCAAATAAATCTTAAAGCCTAGCTGTGTATAAAACATAATCTTGCTTCACTTTCCCCCTCACCTACTGTCTTTGCCTCTTAAAGCAATTCTCAGCTGTTACTCTAGCAAAAACATTCTCCAGCTCTCCATTTCCTCAAGCATAGCTCCACATGAATCACAGGATGCTGGGGGTTGGGAGGGACCACCAGAGAACATTGAGTCCAAACTCCCCACCAAAGCAGGACTGCCTAGTGTGGGCAGTACAACAACACATCCAAGCAGGTTTTTGAAGGAAACTCCACAACCTCTTTGGGAAGCCTGTTACAGTGCTCCATTATCCTCTATCATAGTTTGGGAGTCATTCCCCACCCCACTAGATTAACCAGACTACCTCTGAGGTGAGATGTCAAAAGTCAACAAGGAAGTTAGAGGAAAAAGTTAGCTAGGGTTTCATAGGTTTCACACAAAGGAGTTAAGACAGAGAAGAAATGAGAAATGAGTGCCTTATCTTACATTTTGATTACTTATGCCTCTCAGCAGAACAAATGAGTGACATAGGCGTCACTATTATTTTCTTCTCACAGCCAATGATCTAATTTCTGTCATTAAAATATTCCAATTAGCCTCAAACCAGCACACCCTCACCGTAACAGAGTGTCTCCTCGTGTTGAGGTGGAACTTCCTGTGTTCTGGTTTATACCCATTGCATCTTGTCCCATCACTGGACACCTCCAAAAAAAGCCTGGCGCCTTCATCTTGACACACCCCCCTCAGATATTTATAGACATTGACAAGATCCCCTCTCAGCATCTCTTCTCAAAACTAAATAGTCCCAGGTCTCTCAGTCTGTCTTCATAGCAGAGATTTCAAGACCCACCATCATCCTTGTAGCTCTCTGCTCGACTCCCTCTAGCAGATTCCTGTCTCTCATGAATTGTGTCCAAAACTGCTCAAAATATTCCAGGTGTAGTCACACCAGGGCAGAGGGGAAGAAACACCTCCCCAGACTTGCTGGACACAGTTTTCTTAATGTTTCCCTAGAATGCCTTTGGCCCTCTTGGCCACGAGGGCACATTGCTGTCCCATGGATAACTTGTTGTCCGTTAGGACTTGGAGTTCCATAGAACTGCTTTCCAGCAAGGTGACCCCTAGCCTGTAATGATGCCTGGTGTTACTCCTCCCCACATGCAGCACTTGGCATTTGTCCTTACTGAACTTCATGGCATTCACCTTCATCCAGATCTCCAGCCTGTTCAGATCTTGCTGGATTGCAGCACAGCCTTCCATTGTGTCATCCACCTCTCCTTCAGTTTCATATCATCAGACTTGCTGGAAGTGCACTCAATCCCCTCACCCAAGTCACTGATGAAGATATTGAACAAAACTGGACCTATTATTGACCACAGGCTCACAACTGGTCCCTTCACTACCGATTACAACACTCTGGACTCTTGTTGAGCCAGTTGAAGTTGATCAGTATTCTCCCTGTTGAGGCCACTGTCCACTCTTCATTCTAATTTCTGCTGTTTGAAATAGTCAAGATCACCAGCCTGCTAAAAAAGGGAAATTAAATAATGTGGGGCTACTGTCTCACAAAGATCCTACAAGTCAAATGTAGAAGGTGTCAGGTGAATTCCCATATTGGAGTTTCCTGCCTGTACTGTGGATTATTTCAGTGGTTTAGTTCTCACCCTAACAGAAGAGGAATTCCTCCTGCAGTTCTCAGCTACACTTAAATATGAGCTTAGGGATAAGGAAAAAAAAAATGTGCTGAAGTGGTTGAAATTTAAAGAGCTGCAAGATGATGCCCTCATTTCTGTCCTGTCACTTTTGTGTTAATTATAGATGGAACATGCCAAATAAAATCAAGTACAGTCAGCTGAGACTTTACTTAAGGAACATGTCAGCTATGCATCATCACCAGGTGGGACCAACAATTCTCTGTTGGCTCGACCCTGATTCATTTTTCATTGGGTTTCCACTGACATTGACTTTACATCATATTCATCTGAATGAAGAGCCTCTTCCCTTTCAGCTAATCATTACAGTCACAGAAAGAGAAAAACAGAGGAAGAAAAAGAGAGGTGAAAAAAATCTGGCTAAAATTTGTCTTGTAATAGGATAATATGAAGCTTCTGATGGGGCACATTTCCTGACTTTGTGAAGGATTTTAATGATATCTTTTAAGTGCAATAAATAAATGTGCTGCTTGAAAAAATTCTTAAAGCACTGCTTTACTCCTGCTTAGTTTGCTAATTATGACATTTTCCCATTAATTAAGAACTTAAAGTCCTTAAAATCATCTTTGAATCAGCTCTCTCAACTGCAGTAGTTCCTCAGAATTGCATCAGTGTCAGCCTAGCCTCAGAAAAGGTAGGATTTCTGTGTCTGATTGTAGATACCTTCCCTGGCAATATGCTTTCAGGAGTGATCAATCCTCCATCTATGAGTTTCTTTCTAAAAATGACTGACCTGGGCATTTCAATTTCCACATGGAACATTACTTGTAGCACACAAAAATGTAAGAATATCTCACTAGTTAGACTTCCAGCTACCAGTCAGTAGAGCTTATTTCTAGGCTTCATTTTACAAGTATTTGAAGCAATAACATTCAGAAGTAACTTATCTAAAGAAGCCATACATGCAAAGTGAGCTAGACTATCTGTGTTAGTTCCCAATGAGAAAAACTGCCCCGTACCATCACAGCAAATATTTTAAGCCACCTCCCCATGATATATTTGCATTGGATTCAACATATGACATGTCACTACTGAGAGTTTGTCAGCGAAATCTACCAAACTGATTTGCACTTTCTCATCTATTCTTACTCTTCTTGTTTATTTGTTCTTACACTTACAAAGATGTCTACAAATCTGAACTCACCCTGTCACCCAGGCCTGTATCTACAGGATACATGTGAAGCTAACTTCAGAGTGAATTCTTAATAATTTCTTTTTAAGGCTGAGATCAGAATGGATCAAACATTGAATATGTTGTAATTTTCCAAGTCCCTCTTGTAGGTTTTTTGACTCTGAAGTGAAGAAATAACATATTTCTCAGTCCCTAGTTTTTTGTCTTCAGAAATATGAAATTCTCCTTGAGATGTGAGTTGTTTTGCTACTGGGTCACAAGAACAAAAATATCAAAACCCCGACAACCCAGGATCAGTTATTTTCTCTTTTCACAATATGATACACTGTAATCATACAATCACAATTTTTATCTCTTCTTTAAAGTGGCACATGGGCAGTCATTTTCATTTCAGCAATGAAGAGACAGTCCAATTTCTTCTGATTTATACTTATTCCCTTTAGAACACACAGAGATCACTAGAAAATGAATTCTACACTCTGAAGACTTCCTGAATCTGTTAAATATCATGTATGAGAAACTGCTTACTCTATCTTTCAGCAGGTCATGGACAATAATGTAAACCAAGTCAATATCTCCTAGCAAATCTCATTTTTTCCAGGCTGGATCATGGCATAGTATGGAAGTGTTGGATATAGTAATATTAAATGCAGTGATTTTATAGAATTGCCTGACTGTGGTACAGCTACTGGAATATTATACAGTGGAACATAAGCCATGGACAGGTGAGAGTGCACGAGTTCAGAAGTGCTGACAGAGGGTTGGAATGACCTTAGAGAATGGTGTAACAAATATAAACAAATGTAAGGCTGGAGTCTGTGGTTTTCACCTATCTCTGCTGACAGAACTGCTCAGACACAATATATGTGCTGTTGAGAGAGTATGAAGAATGTCTATGCTACTTATTGTGCAATCCTAACATAGTCCTAACACAAATGTATGTAACCAATTAGAGTCTAAAATGATTTGTAACCTTGTTATGTAACCTTCTGATAGAAAGTATATAAGCCCATGCTTGGGGTTCAATAAATGGGATTGGAACTTGCTTGTGTTAGTCATAGCCCAGGCTCTTCTGTACCCACAGTACTCGGCCTGTGGCATGGAAATAAGATTGGTCAAGAAAGGTGGTTGTCAAGTCTGGGGTAATAGGTTATAAGAGTACTAAATAACAATAAATTATTTTTCATCTCCTCAAAAATATCTCTGAAAATACATACATACATGCTTTGTCAACCAGTTATTAATGCTTAAATAGAACATTATCTTGATCATTATTTTGTATTTTAATGTTAAATAATGTGCATAAAAATTCATAACATAGTATAATTTTATAGTACTGATATGGGAAAAAGGGATAGAGAACATGGAGTGTAGGAACCTAGTTGAATCATTAACTGTGTGAGCACTGATATAAAGCATCATTAATCAGATAACACAAAGGAGATGGGTTAAGCTTGGTTCTTGAAACACTCTCATGGAGAAGAAGAATACTGTATTCAAAGATGAGGACACTGGAAACTCCAGCCAGGTATGTGACCCACAGCTGATGCCAGGTGGACAAAAGGTAGAGGTCAGACTGAGGAAGACGTCAGCGTTCCTTCCAAAGACCCCAGAAGACAGCCACCAGGTGGCAATGAGCATGAGTGAAGAGGTGGGACAGTATGGAAATGCCTTTCAGGAAGTGATTGCAATAACTCCTCCTATTCCAAGAACTAAACGTAATAACCCTACTCCTGTACTGAATATGTATGATTTTGTAGCATAAATATTCTATCTGAACAAGGTGAAGGTGTGCAAGGGCTTTGGAGAAGGACTTTGCCTTGTCACCCAGCGCTGATTCAAACGTATCTTTCCTGATAACACTCTGCGTGTCGTAGGGTCTCATTTTCTGTAAGTCAGTACATACAATAGATAATATATATTTTATATAATTTAAGCATTGGTTTGATCTACTTTAGAAGATATATATCATATAGAATAACTTTAAAATATATCTTCTAAAGTAAATCAAAACAAAGTCTAAAGTATGTCTATGATAAGATTATTTCATCCTACTTTCCTCCTGGTTACTGAAATTTCCATGTTTATACAAATCTAATTTTTATTTTCAATGTATATATATGGGGGTTTTTATAGCATTTCCCATTAAAGAAATCGTATTTGGTCTCAAGAGAAAAGGGGATTAATTTTGCTTTTTATCTGGGGAAAAAAACCAAACCAAACAAAACAAATAAACAACAAAAAGAGTAAGGGCTTCAGCTAAGTGAGATTTTTGATACATTATTTTATATGTGATTCTTCCTCTTTAACTAATACAGAGAAATGCAGAATAGTATCCTACAGGGAACAATTGATTGGACCAGCTAGCCACTGATGGTAAAAATGAGCCTAGCAACAGGACATTGGTGAATCTGAAAATGAGGGATTATGATGTCAGTAATTATTATTTTAAGCAAAAGAAACAAAGAGCAATTTCCTAGTGCCTTGGAACCCACAAGCATAAGCTTGAGGTAATACAAATTCAAATAATTGTCTCTAGTTTTATTAAGTGGCAGGATAAAAATTCTGTGTTTGCATCAGTCTGAAAATACATCAGCAAGTTTAATGCAAACATAAATGAAGAAGCTGGGATTTTATTAAGGTACTCAAAAGGGAAACTGTGAGTCTGCTAAAGGAAGCAGATTCAGAAGTGAGATGGAAAGACAAAGGAACATAGTGGGCTAACATATTTAAAAGTGAACGTGTTTCAGATGTGTTCCTAAAGGTTTGCCAGAAAATTGAGTGATACTTAAGTGGTGTGTAGTATTTAAGAGATACTCCAGAATTGTGCTCCTCTTTGGAACACAATTGATTCAGAAGTACAGGCACTTGCTCAGGTTTGGGGCCATGAAAGTATATACAAATAGTGCAGTGAGATCAACAACTCTCTGTGTAAATTTGGATGTTCACACTTTTTGACCTTAGAATTTCTTTTTCCAACCCCTCATGATGGAAAGCAAATATTACTAGTGGAATTCAATGAAGTGAACTGAAGCCCAGAGATGTCAGAGGGAGGAGAACTATACAGAGCAGCCAATATTTAAGTGTTCTAGACTCCAACATAGAGATGGCCCATTGTTCTCCTCAAGGCAGAAAAGAATGCAAACTCAACAGCACTGCTCTATAGCCATTGGAGCAACTTTCTAATCTAGCACAAACTACTTATTTGCTCTTAGTAGAACAATCTGTAAGGCCTGGTAGTTTATAACTTTGGTATAATATCCCAAACATTTGCTGTGATAAGAAGTCAGTTCAGTAAATGCCCAGTAGTGAATCAAGTTGTCTACTCCCCTTTCAGAAAAGCTTAAACATCTTCAGGGGTCAGAACAATCATAGAACAGTCCTCAAATTGAGAAGAAACCTTTCCCTTTCTAAACATAGCTCAACTATTTACTTCAATACTTGAAACTGCCATCCTTACAGCTATCCCAGGTTGGGACTGATGACCTTTACAAGATTTCTAATCTTACAAGGATTTGTGGGAACTCTTCTGAGGTCACACATTTAGTGATGCCTGCGGTAATGTTCCCATCATGAGGAATCTTCGAGATAGGATTTGCACTGCTGAACTGAGCTCTCACCATTCCTTCAGGAAATCATTTTGTTCCCATTATTGACACAGACAGCACAGCTCTAAGAAATTAATCATTCTGAGATTACAGAGGAGAAGAACTATAAATTTCCAGCTACAAGGGGAGTAGTAGATCAGTATGTTCCTTATACTCCCTATCAATAGGCAGCCACCCTCTCAGTGCCCAATCTCTATGGCAAAGCAATGATCCAACCTGAATTCATTGAACCCTTGCCACTCAGTGGCATTTTCAGAGGGTAACACATTCCCTGATGGAGTGTCTCTCATTAGACATACAAGTGCCTAAAGAAATTCCTGGAAGTAAGAATCTGGAACTAAAGGAATACACCAAACCATTCAGAATAACACTTTTGTAACTCTTTGATTGTAAAGATAGTTTCTTTCTGTTTGCTTGACTCTAAACAAGCCTGTAACACAAAGGTGCTAGACCGTGATGAAGATGCTGAATCACATATTCACTACATGTACTTCTTCACATCAAGCTGAGCTCTGAACAAAGCATCACTGAGAGAATGTTTACTTCAAGGAGTGTGAAAGAACATAAGAAAGAAGCATTTAAAAAAAAAAATTATTACCAAGTGTGAAGAAAATATCTGAAGCTCCTCTTCTCCCTGCTTAATATACTGCTACTCAGTGGTCTGAAATAATGTGTGTGTAATGCCCAAGCAAGAGCTGAAGTTTAGAGAGATTTGACAGCACAAAATTCATGCCCTCCTGCTTCTGCCTGACATGCTAACTCCAAGAATCCCTCTTTCCACTGCAATGCCTGCTATTGCCCAAAGAAATAAGACAAGTTGAGACAAAAATTATGGTATTCTCATCTGAAATCTCTTCCTAACAAGGAGGAAGTGGGATGTGACAGTAGAAGGCTGTTGATACTCTACTCATTTATTTTAGTTAAGAAATGGCAGGCCCAGCATGGCATGGCAAAAGGAACCAGTTAGATACTATTTATTTGTACTTATTTGAGTGTTAAAAGCTAAAGTTTCAGGAATTTTGCATATCCACTTATACAGATATGCAATGAAACCATCGAGATACAGTGCAAGTCCTTCCAAAACAACAATTTTGCCTTATCTTTTCTGCAAAATTGAGTATTCTTACAGGTGGGACACTGAAATGCTGATATCGTAGATCTATAATGAATCTTGCAAGCTGTAATTATTTCTGTAGAATCAGGATTGATTTTTGTTGTTTATTCAAAACTGAAAGGATTATAGCAATTAGATTGACAAATACAATTTGTTTCATTAGGAGGAGCAACAATTAGGATTTCTTCTCTGCAGGTTAACTCTCTGACCTCTCCTCGAAGCAGAAGAAAAAGGAGTGGCCCTGGTGTGCTGTTGATAACCTCCAAACCACCTGCATAAATTCATACAGACTCCTTTGTCAGCTCTACAGGAGCTATTTCTTTATTCCATGTGATCTGAGAGGCTTAGGAGCATGACAAGAATACATTTTCAACAGATGTTTGTGAATGTTTGCCATGACAAGTCATAAAGTTTGTACACTGCCTGGTGTGAAGAATTCTGTGCATCTCCCTTTCTAGGGGAGATATACATATGCATTTGTTCACCTTCCATTGCCTAGTGTCTCCATCGTGGTGTGAAATGCAGTGAAAACACCCTGGTATCTGCTTCAGGATTCAATAACCACAGATCACCCAGAAAGTAATAACTGCCCATTCAAATACAAATGGGAAATATTTATGTGATATATATAGGAAATAAATATGATGATGAGTCTCCTCACATTTGTTTCTATGAGTATGAACTCCAAGAAGGGCACAACTTAGAAGTGATCTGCAGAATATTGATCAACTGGTCAAGGGTAGTCAGAAATTCAGCTGAAAAAGTTACCTGGAACATGTTAAAATTGATGGTCACCTCCTAACTAAAATAGGAGATGCAGGCAAGACATAAATAGCATAACTCTGGGATCAGAGTCAGACTTTGTGATCTATAGCTTGTTGAACAAACTAGGCAGGAAAAAAAGTCCAGCTGGTCCTGCTTTTTACAGTGCTTTTTAGAGCCATCACAAACTAGTATCTGCATTTACTTCTGCTATTGCTTCCTCCCAACTGGACCTCTGAGAAATTCTGTATTTATTTCATTGTAGACTTAGCAGTGACAAAAATCAGATCTGCCCAAGCTAAAGTTGAGAACCTCACAGGGTGGGGATTCTGGCATAAAGAATTAAAGGCCAAGAGTCAATACAGAGCCTGCTGAGGCTAAGCAGGAGTTTAGCAGCATGTGGTTCTAGCAAATGCCCTGTTTAGGTTCCGCTGTGAAGGCTGAAGTGAAACAGTGCCTAAAGTTCTACTCTTCAGACAGGAAAAAAGTGTTTATAAAGGAAGCACCACATCTAAGTTTTTTATGAAATATTTACCTCATATAGACACTAGCTACTCAGCTTTCATAAAGATGAAACTATGAAGATAAATACACTTTCTTCTACTTAATTACAAATAATTTCTAAATGGGATAATGGCTAAAGAACTTCTATTTTATGTCATTTGGTCCAACAACAGACCCAAGAGAAGTAGCACATCCTGGTGACTTAAGCTTATGAGGAGTCCAGAGAGGATCAGACTGAATGGTTTCCTATGGAAATTTCTCCTAAGAACATAGAAGAACAGATTCCACTCTTCCCAAAGGTCTCCCTGAGGCCAGGAAGTAGAAGGCACATTCTCTAAGGTGCTAGGCACTGGTATTACCCTCTGCTTGCTGTATTCACTATGTTACTGAGAAACTCAAGGACAAAGAACCAAATAACTTCGAGAAGCTTATAACAAACATACATCCAGCATCCAAGAGACCAAAAGGAGACAGAACACAGTGAAAGGCAGAGAAGAAAAGCCCTTCCAGAACTATTCCAGAAAATTAAAAAATAAAGACTCCTTGATTAATGCAAGTAATAGCAGTCCCTAGGTTTTTATTTAAACAATAGCTACCTCAAGTGAATCAAACTTTTCTGTTACATCTTTCTCAGCTGCAGATTATTCATAAGGTCAAGCACTTGCAAAGGAAGTTATTTTGAAACCTCGGATTATTCCAGAAACTTAGCCTTATCTAAATTAGTTCTACCCACACTCTCAGACAATAAATTTCTGCACCTGTTTGCATATTGATTTTTTCCCCCATCTCTTATTTATTTCAGCTTCCTCGGGGGTGAAAAGAAAAAGTCTATTAAGCAGGAAGGATATTTTTTTTTGGCTATGAAATGTCTCTCTGGCTGTATTACCTTACAAATGCAAATTCAAAGGTTTAAATTTAGTGACCCAGTGTAGAATTGTAATTTGACTTAGACAACATATTTTCTCATCCAAAACACAATATATTGCTTTTCTGTTTTAAGACCTTCCTTATCTGGATCAGGACACATTAGCTCTCAGCTCTCATCAGGTCAAGAAAGGATTGTCTAAAGGATCTTTATTCTGGTTTTTGAGTCCATCCATTTTGCTTCCTTTTTTCTGAATTAAATGAAGCAATGAAACATATATTTATCAGCTCCATGGCCCTCAACAAGTGTGAGAGTCAAAGCTATAATCAACAGCAGTATCTTGTGAGATTTTACAGATGGATAATTAAATAGCCTGTGAATGCTTCATTTCCTCTACACTTGTCTCTCTGGTTTAAAATGTCCTTTGGATAAATTTACATTCCTGTGACACTCACTGGCCAGGGCACTTAACCTTTAATAGCACTATGAAACTACTGCTTCTTGATGCTTCTCAGGTGCTAACAAATTATGCCTACTGGTTTAACCTTGAGTATTTGATCTAGTGCAAAAGTGCAACTTTTCCAGGAGAACAGCAGCATCACTGAATGAAGTGGATATGTAGATAATACTATGCTGGTCAATTATTAGCTCTTTTAAAACACTGCGATCAGAGGTTTTATTTCTGGTGGAGCTGTAGTCTCACAAAAGTTGTCAGTACAAAAAGAATTGCAGTATTTACTGTTCCTTGGAGACCCAGTTGTCCTGAATCAGCTTTGAATAATCAGCTGGTAGATCAGAGTCTGTCTGAAAGGGGAGACAGGCAATTCTTAGCTAGGGATCAATGCATGCTGGGAAAGCTTCTGCTTAGAAGCATAGAATCATTGAATTGTTTTGGTTGGAAAAGATCTCCAAGATCATTGGGTCCAACTGTTGACCTAACACTACCATAGCCATTAAAGCAAGAAGCAAGAGGAGTGCTAAAAGACCAATGCATTAACAAGACTGTAGCTAGTTTCCCTGCTTGCTAAGAAAATGCAACCCCCTTTGTCCTGGCCATCTACCCTGTCTTGATGTGGTCATAGAATCACAGAATCAACCAGGTTGGAAGAGACCTCCAAAATCATCCAGTCCAACCTAACACCCAGCCCTGTCCAATCAACCAGACCACGGCACTAAGTGCCTCAGCTAGCCTTTTATTGAACACCTCTAGGGACGGTGCCTCCACCACTTCCCTGGGCAGCCCATTCCAATGCCAATCACTCTGTCTGGCAAGAACTTCCTCCTAAAATCCAGCCTAGACCTCCTTTGGCACAATTTGAGACTGTGTCCTCTTGTTCTCTTGCTGATTGCCTGGGAGAGGAGACTGACCCTCACCTGGCTACAGCCTCCTTTCAGGCAGCTGTAGACAGCAATGAGGTGACCCCTGAGCCTCCTTTTCTACAGGCTAAACAACCTCATCTCCCTCAGCTTCTCCTCATAGGGCTTGTGTTCCAGGTCCCTCACCAGCTTCAGGACCTCTCCAGCAAGCCAGGACCATTGATAAACACTTCTGAGTACAAGAATTTAGGCAGAAGTCTCCAATGCTAGTACATTATTATCCATTGCCAAGACAGAGCAACATTAGTAGATAAGTATATAAAAATCTATCAAATCCTAAAATAAATGCATAAATATTTAACTTATTGTTATCCTGCTGAGGTTCTAAGACAAGTCATGTGGCTTTGCTTTCTCATGTAAACATTTCCAATGACATAGGCACTTGTATGACTTTGCAGGTGGCTGCCACTGCTTTAATTGTAAATGTTCTAAGACAGATGCCTGGGAAATTCTTCCAGTCCTCTTCCACTACCTTATTTGCAAAAACTGGGAGAAACTGGAATAACTTTATAGCTTGTGGGAAGCACAGAAAGTCTCCTGAAAGTGACTTTACATTGTATCAATGATTGTCAGGCTTTCTCTAACAACTTCTGCTTTAATTTATTGACTGATAAGGCTCATGGGTTGTCACAGGGCTCTGAAGTGTTGCCTCAAGGTCTTTACAGCATAGAGATTTCATTTTAGACAGGACAGGATCAAGGTTCAAGGAATTTATGTCAAAGCACTTACACACCAAACAGTAAGGACAGAGCAGTATCATTTTCTACCTGCACTGAATATCATTAAGAGCCACAATGGAGAAAGGGTTCTGCACAGAACTCACCAAGCTGTGTCCCCTGTTGTATTAGACAATTATATCGCACATGCCTTTTAGGTGCACTGAACTATCTAGCAGCAAGCTTATTGCTTTTGGTTTTGTTCCCACTGCTCCAGTGGGGAATGGCATCCTTCTGCTCTGAGGGTTGAGATTTCAGTGTGCTTTGAGACAACAACATTCACTTCAAACCAGAGCAGGGTACAGATACACACCCAGCCTCCTGAGATAGCCCAGCTGACATCCTGTAACTCAGTTGTATATCTGAGCTCAGTGCTCTCTTTCGGAGCTTGTTCTAACATAGGATCAAGTTATTACAGTAATTTCCTGCCTTCTGTCTTGTGAATTGTGCCAGGTTTGCTTTTACCTTGAACGTGTCTCCGCCTCATTAGCTATCCCATTTCATTCTCTCCCTTGCTGAAAATGGATATTTTATTTTGGGGCCATGAGTAACACCTGCAGATGCCTTTTCCTCTGCCTTTTGCCCATCAGCATCTTTTTGTCTTTATTATTCTCCCCACACCCAGATATACCACCAAGAAGGGTCTTGCTGCTCTTTTCCCACATTGGTATCATTATCATTTTGTCCTGACTTTCTGTGATATAATTTAGTTTCCTGGTCAGGTTCTTCTACGTTACTTTAATTCATAACTCCTGATTTCTATCTTAGTGATTTCATGACACTTCTGAGCACACAGCCCTCTACCTTGAAGGCTTTCGCTGTTGTTCCCAAAATAAACGCAGAAGGCTTTTCTACCTGTAACTTGAGGACACTGCTAGTATTTAAATGCTTTAAAGTAGCTGACATTTTTTAAAAGCCTTTTTTAACTTGAGAACCTTAATACAGGCTCTTCCCTACATCTTTTAATCATTCCTCTCTTCCCCAAGAGTGATGTCCCAGATCCCCAGCTACTTAGCCTTGTAATAACAGAGAAATCCCAAAGAGTCCTCAAATATCCTTCTTAATCTTCTTAATTTCTTCTTAACTCATGACTAAAGGAGGCACTAGGCTGTGTCCAGCTACAGCCACTACCACACAGATTGAGATGTTCCTGCAATGTGCAATTCTCCACTCTCCTTCTTAGAATTTTCTCTGTCATTTCCATGCTGCCTTCCTATCTCATCCACACTCCCTGCTGCCTGCCAAACAACTCTCTCCTCAGTCCTCTCTTCCCAGCCAGCTCTTACATTGACCCTAAAATTGTTTTCATCTTGTCCTAAAATATTTTGCTCCTTTCTGTGAGCTGCCAGCTCACTGCTTTCCCCTCTCCCACATCTCTTCCTGTCAACCATCCCTTTTTATGTGCACCTTTAGATGGGAGAGAACAATGCACATCCTGTTTGGCAGCTCCACTTAAAGGGCTTTTTCTCAATTCTCTATTTCAGGACTTTTTATTCGGTCATACTTAGTTACAGACCTATTTTTATCCCCCCATTTAATTGTGCTTAATTAACTTGTATATATCATATAACAATTTAAGTGTAATTTGTATATGAGAACTACTTCATCTTCATCTCCATAAGCAGTTTGTTTGCAGAAGTGTCTATTTCACTGCAACTTGGACATCTTGCTTCTATCCCATTAAAAACACAAAGTGCTTTTCTGAACATCCTTTTCTGAGTGTCCCAATTTGCACAGATCCTTCAATATTAACAACCGAATTGAAACCTTTATTCCACCACGGTTTTGTCATTCTACACATCCACCTTCAGGTTGTGTTTGTAAGCTCCCTTATCTCCACTTTTGCCTATGTTCCTTTCACTAACAAGTACAGCATTGCAGTACTTGCCCATTAATCACATCTATTTTGTTTTCAGTGTTTGGTACCACACTTTTACTAGCTAAATCACTTACATTTCTACTCTTCCTACTAACTTTGTTACCTCATTTTCCATTGCCTACCATCCTATTCTTTATTTCTGACTCTCTCCCCCCCCCCCCTTTTTTTTTTTTCCCTCATTTAACAGATTTTTCCTACTCTTGTATATTGAAAAAAGCTGGAAGGTGTTTGGGATCAGATCCAACTGACATAGAAAACACCTCTTACGTTGCCTGCCCTGATTCTGGTACTCACTAGGTTAAATATGGGGTTCAGATGACAATAAAAGTAATACAACAACAACAACTCAGCAGTACTTTGTCACTACTTTTGTTTTAAATATATATATATATATGAAGTGTGTTTTTTGCAATAATGGTAAAACTACAGGATCACAGGATATTAGGGCTTGGAAGAGATGCAAGGAGATCGTTAAGACTAACCCCACTGCCAGAGCAGGACCCACAATCTAGCACAGATCACAGAAGAATGCATCCAGACAGGACTTGAAAGTCTCCAGGGAAGAAGACCCCCCAATTTCTCTGGGGAGCCTGTTCCAGTGCTCTGTGACTCTTACAGTAAAGAAGTTCCCTCTTGTGTGGAGGTGGAACCTCTTGTGCTGCAACTTACACCTATTGATCCTTGTCCTATCCCAGGAGGTAAGTGAGAAGAGCCTGTCCCCCAATTCCTGACTACATTACATTATTTCTGTGACTCATTTTAAATATACATTCTACAGCCACTTTCAGGACTGGTGTTAATTGTTCCTGCATTAGCTCACACTTGAACACACCTTAAAGTGGTAAAAGTTTTTTAAGGAGGGTAAATTTTCTTTTCAACTGCTCTTCTGGCTTCAAGACTATTTAGTAAGATCACCTAAAAGAGACAAAATTCTGTGTGAAATTTATTATCTCATGCTTTTCAAAAGAGATAATTTAATTTGCTTTTCTTCATGCTACAAAATACATGAAGTATTATATCTTATTTCTACTTTGTCATGGAAATAGAAGCTGCTACATGTCTATGCTAAGGCATGACACATGAGAGAGATACACAGGCCAGAGACTGGTGATTTGCAGTTCAAATCATGAACAACTCAACTGTGCACAAAAAATTCTGCCCATTTTTTAGCAAACTGGTGTCTCTGAGGACTGAGAAGCTATAAACTATAATTTCAAAAAGTATGTAATGTTAAGACCTTGAACAAAAAGCATTATTGAAGTTATTTATGCAGAAGGGCCTCCTGGTTTATCAAAACAAATGTCAGCAGGAGTGAGACAAAAATAAAAACCCTTTTCCCAATCTCACAACTAGGAAGACCTGTGACAATACAGAATCATAGCACAAACCAGGTTGGAAGAGACCTCCAAGATCATCCAGTCCAACCTATCCCCCTGCCCTATCCAGTCAACTAGACCATGGCACTAAGTGCCTCAGCCAGGCTCTTCTTGAACACCTCCAGGGACGGTGACTCCACCACCTCCCTGGGCAGCCCATTCCAGTGCCAATCACTCTCTCTGGCAAGAACTTCCTCCTAACATCCAGCCTAGACCTCCCCCAACACAACTGGAGACTGTGTCCCCTTGTTCTGTTGCTGGTTGCCTGGCAGAAGAGACCAACCCTCACCTGGCTACAGCCTCCCTTCAGGTAGTTGTAGACAGCAATGAGGTCACCTTTAGCTGCCTCCTCTTCTCCAGGCTAAGCACTCCCAGCTCCCTTAGCCTCTCCTCACAGGGCTGTGTTCCAGACACCTCACCAGATTTGTTGCCCTTCTCTGAACACATTTCAGTACCTCAACCTCTCTCTTAAATTGAGGAGCAATGAGGTCCCCCCTGAGCCTCCTCTTCTCCAGGCTGCACACCCTCAGCTCCCTCACCTTCTCCTCATAGGGCTGTGAATATAGGGGTACTTCATTTTATACTTCCAAGTAAGCTGACCAAAAATTCATTTATATAATAGAGAATCTCTTTTGGTCCTAAGATATTTTTTCATAAGACATTTAAATACAAAAAAAGAAATGCATTTGATACATCAATTGATTAAAGGAAAAAAAAGAAGACAAGTGTAGCCAAGAGTCTATGCCCTATGAAAAAATAGCAGCAAAGAATTAGTGATTATTAGTACACAATGAGATTTTAGCACATCAATACTTCCCAGAGTTCTGAACAAGTATATATATATATATATATATATATATATATATATATATAAAATTGTCTTTTTACTTGTGTGTCAGAAATAGCCAAGACTTCCTTCACCCTTTCCTGACTCTCCTTTTCATGCTTTATACAACAGAATCACAGCTCATCTCTGACAGTCAGTATGAGTTCATGCCGCAGCAAGGTTTCTATGCCAGAACTGCTTCAGCCACAATCCAATATTTTCTTTCCTGAAGAACTCATATCTGTGAGTGCAAATTGGATAGATAAACTCCTTACCATGGCTGTGGCCAAACTTATAAATGCCTGAGAAGGACAGATTCTCTGTCATAACACGAATTAATTCCAGACAGTCACAGCTGCTTTGTTACAAGCATTTGGTATAGAAAGCAATTTACGTCTTACACTTCCTGAGAAAAGAATGATTTGCTTTAATTCCCTCCAAGTTTTACATAGGAAGAAAAAAAATTATAATACAAAATGTCCTGCAAATTACAACAAAAAAGAATGAAGAAGTTTTCATTTGGCAAGGTGTTAAGATAGACCTCATTGCTCTCTACAACTACCTGCAGGGAGGTTATAGCCAGGCAGAGTTGGTCTCTTCTGCCAGGCACCCAGGGACAGAACAAGAGGACACAGTCTCAAGCTGTGCCAGGGCAGGTTCAGGCTGGATGTTAGGAAGAAGTTCTTCACAGCAAGAGTGACTGGCATTGGAATAGGCTGCGCAGGGAGGTAGTGGCATCACCATCCCTGGAGATGTTTAAGAGGAGACTGAATGAGGCACTTGGTGCAATAGTTTAGTTAGAAGGGTTAGGTGATAGGTTGGACTCGATGATCTCAAAGGTCTTTCCCAATCTACTTATTTCTGTGATGTCTATTCTGTGTGGAAACCAGCCACAGGATGCTTGGTATCATCAAGAGAAGTCATCTGGATGAAAATGCAAGTGAACTCAGAGGCTCTGGTGGAGAATACAATTCCATTCAAGACCTATGGATTATATGTTTACATGGTGGTATGTACTTCCTAACCCAGCTTGTTGCTTTGTGGTCAGTCACCCTGGGTTTTATGCTAGTGCTCTCTTAGAAGTACTGCAGAAGGAAAATATTTTAGTGTTAAACTATACCCATCTCTGTCAGGAAACATTTCTATTTAGAAAAAAAATATCTTGGTCTTTTCCACAGAGATGAGTTATAAACTCCAAATATTTTATGTAGCTACTTAAGTGGAGATCAATAAAACTTATTTTCGTAGCCATGGTGTTGATGCAGCAGCAATTGCTGAATGTGCCTCTTTCTGCAGTCCTGAAAATTTAATTCAGAAAACTTCAGCTGGTTGTAAACTGTAATGCTGCCAAATAGGGATTTAAGTGAACACAGAGAGTACATTGAACATAACCTAACAGAAAAATATACTTAGAAAGTTTATTTGTTTGATGTAAACAATCAACCAAAAGGTGAAAGCAGACTACTACAGCAGATTGTTTCATTTAAATCGTAGAATTATAGACTAGTCTGAGTAGGAAGGGATCCCCAAAGCTCATCTAGTCCAAAACCCCTGCAGTAAGCAGGGGCATCCTCCATTAGACCAGACTGCTCAGAGCCCTGTTGAGCCTGACCTTGAATATCTCCAGGGATGAGCCCTCAACTACTTTCCTGAGCAATCTGTCCCAGCATTCCACCACCCTCATGGTAAAGAACTTCCTTCTAAACTCCAACCTAAATCTTCTCTAATTCCAAACCACTGTCCCTCACCCTATCACCACAAGCCTTTGCAAACACTCCCTCCTTTCGCGCCTTCATGTAGGAACCCCTCACATGGTAAGAGGCTGAGCACTATTTAAGTAAGGCATATAATTTCTCAAATTGCTGTGCTTCATGCTGGCCTCATCATTAGTAACTATTCCAAATCATTCCACAAAACAAAACAAATTCCTGTTGTCTAAGCTGCATTTAATTCAATTCATTCAATCATGGTTTTTAAAAGGAATTCATCAGTTTCATGTCACAGCCTTCAAAGCAGGAGCAGAATGGGCAGTGACAAATAGCAGACTTCAGAAGCAGCTGGGCACAGTGCTGTCTCTGCAAGTTCTGAAGAGTATTTCTCAAGCTTATCTCTGGTTCTCATAGTGTGAGAACTACTTGAGGATCAAAATCTGTGAATTTTAAACCTTTCATAAATGAATGTCCAGTTAGCCACAAAATACAGCTCACAGAAACATCAGAGCTGTTTGCACAATGTGATGGTTTGGGAGTTACCCACTCCCCCATTTGTATGAAATCACCCAGACTAGACTTAGCCAGATGGAAATTAAAGAATCAAGCTTTATATTTACAGCTCAGCACAATATACAAGCAGATATTTACAATATACACAACTATAGACAGAAATAGGCAAGTTAAAAAGTAATACAGAAACACAACAGCCCTCCCAGAAACCAGAGGCCCCAGGAGGGGCTCCCAACCACTCTTCCACCTCATTTCCACCCCTTTACCATATTCCAGACTTTGCCTTACATACAAGGTGATTTTGGAGGATTGGCCAGGGGGGGTAGAAAGCAGAAGGATTAGTTACACAGATAGCAAGCCAGGGAGAAAAGTACAGGCACCAGCTGCAACAGAGACCCACTGCAACAGTGTTATCTATGCTTATGTTCTTGTTTTTATCCATCTCAGCAAGCCTATGAGTGAAGTAGACATCACCATTGTTTCCTTTTCACAGCCCACAATCTAATTCCTCTCACCAAAATATTCCAGCTAGTCTCAAACTAGCATACACAACATCAATGTTGTCCTTTCGGGAAGTCCATTAGAATGTAATCAATGTGGTCACTTGATATTCATTCTTCCATGGGATTCCAAGGCCACAATACAGAAAGATGGTATTCAGTAGGCTTCTACCATCCTTTTTCAGCATATTCAGCCCCATCTCACCCACTGCAGATGCTCCCTTACTCTCACAGCTTCCTGTATGCTATTTCCATGGCTCACAACTGACATGGACACAGGCCAGGCCAAGGGAGCAGCCCTGCCTCATGTACCTGCACCCCTGCAGTCAGAGTCACTGTCCTTACACTGAACGAGACACTGTCCAGCATGTGACTTCAGAAAAAACACAATCATTTCCTTACTGACAATAATACTGAGGGGCTGTCTGCTTACCCAGGAACAATAGATGTAAAACTGGAAAACTGTGACTTTTTGAATGCTACAGTTTTATTTTGTGACTATTGATGTTTGGTGCGAGCCTCCTTTTTTTCCCCTCATTTCTCCTAAAATCAGGAGATAAATAAATAAATAAATAATGCAAATAACATAATCTGTGATAAAAATCTAAAAAACTTGCTCATGTGGAACTATTAACACCACAGGGAAATCTAGGCCACTTCATCTCTGCTCCTTCCTCCTCAAAGAACTACACCTGTGTCCTACTCCCTCGGAATTTAAAGGGAAACACAGCAATGTCATTGGAAATCAGCACCCCACTGCCACTAAAGAAAATTATTTAAGAAATCACATTCAAAATGGAAACTTGTAGGTTAGTTTACTTGTAGTTCTCACCACATATACCATTACTGTTTTGTTTAAAGATAAGAAAAGTGAACTCTTGGAAAAATGAAGTAGATGTTGCAGCCAGAGTACTGTATATTCTATTTAAGTAGTAAAGATGAGTAATATTTTTAAAAGTACCAATAATAGCATCAACAGAAGTAAAACAGTGTGAAAATCTGCAGCATCTCAATTTTCCCATAAAGGATGCTCAGAGAAGGAAATAAGAAAAAAAAACAAACAGAATATTAAAGGCAGAAACATTTCTAAATATTCACTATGTTTTGAAAGGTTGCCAGAAGCTGTTGAAGAGGGGTAAATTTATTTGCATGCTACTAATGCAGAGACAGTCATGGTTACAGCAGATGTTTGTCAGTCACACCTTAGATGCCCCAAAAAAAGACACACTGCCCAATTAAACAAAAATGTGCTTAGGGCATGTCTTGGGTCACATCTGGCTAACTAAAAGTAGCTATGCTGGGACAAAGGTAGGTAAGTTGCCTTGTTATGTAAAAAGCATCAGTGTGCCCTGATACATTAAGATGGAAAACTTGTTAAATTGTGATTTGTCTTCTTTCCTCTGCTCCAGGAAAAGACATGAATTCATTTATCAAGCAAGAATTGTTTTCAGGTTAGGGGCTTTTGTTTGTTTTGTTTGCTTGTTTTTTGGGGGGGTTGTTTGTTTGTTTTTCCTTCTTGGTTTAGCAGAATGTATAGAATCATAGAATCAGCCAGGATTGGAAGGGACCACAAGCATCATCTAGTTGCAGTCTCTGCCATCCCTGACTGATTCTATGAAAAGTGTAAGAGGCTGGATTTTGAAAGTAAAATGTCCATTTCAGCTGCCTACAATGGTGACAAAGGAAGAAAAAGAAAGCAACAGAGACATGAAGCTAAAACTGGGACAGAGAGGGCAACCAGGTTAAAAAACGAGTTTGATAACTACATTCCCTGAAAAATAGAGAAAATAATCTATTACTTAGCTGCTACTAAGAATGACAAGCCAGTGGTAGAACTAAAATTGTGAGTCATAATCCAATATTTACAGGCAGGGCCATTTGGGTACTACAGACCTCAAGCCTTGATTTCTGTGGAGTGTGAACACAGAGCTCTGAAGTAGGGAACATCAGGGTGAGCAAGGGATGCCTGATGTGTCATGGGAGCTCATCCCAAGTGGGCACAATAACATCGCAAAATCTGTTGAGGCAATATTGGCTGCCTAGACTAAAACAACTTCTTCACCTTTGGCAGCATCTATCCCTCCTCTTTTCTAGGGTTTGTATGTGAAAATTCTTAGACTAGAGGAAGAGAGGGAGTGGCTTTAATTTTTTCCATATCCCAACTGCCTACTAGAAGTTATTAAACTCATTAGTTTCATTCATTTAAGAGAGGAATTGGATAGCTGTCTTCATATAATTTTGTCCAACTTGTGATGGTCTCCCTCTCTAGTATAAAGTAGCTGTAAGATAGGTAATGCCTTCAGATATTCTGAAGGTTTAGAGATAAGTGCAAAAAAATCATTTTCTCAAACTACAAGTCTGGCAGCAGATGAGGCGGTCAGGAGACTGGTCAGAGAGTGCCTCAAGGATTCCTTTAGCTGACAGATGTGTTCAGTTAAGAAAATGCAGATAGCTTTTACCAACACACAGTTGTTGAGGTTTTTCATTGGTTTGTTTTGGTTGGTTGGTTTGTTTTTCCCCAGTTAATAACTACTGAAATAAAAGCAGAAGACATCAAATGAACTTGTTAGTATCTGTTAGTTAAGCATCTGCAGTCACTTCATTTACTGTGTCTAAAAGTTTAGACATTCAAAGGCAAATCCTAAAACCAATGAACAAAGCTAGGGCAGAGAATTGAAATCATAAAGTACAACTGAAACAAAATCTACAATTTTCCTGCTCAAGAGCTGGACTAGACTGTAGCCAGTAAGAAGAAAGCAGCGTCCTTTAACAGAAGGATCCAGTCAGGCTTTTCAAAGAGATCACAAAATGCTTCCTTTGCTCCCCAAGCTTGCCATTAGCTGCTTCTATCTTCCTACACTCATATGGAAATCTGATCCCCTTAGTACAAAGAAGAGAATAGAAATTTCAGATTGTGTTTTACTTTTGGCTGGAATGAGAAAAAAAAACCCACATTATAGCACAAGTCCCTAGTTTTTAATCATTATAATTCATAATTATTATGGTCACATAATAATGTATCCCTAAACATCCAAATGAAAGAGTAGTGATTTGAAAAAAGACTGGTAGGCAGATGTCAACAGTCTAACAGGTCAATGCAATCAGCTAGGAATTAAAGTTTCCTAAAGAACTCGTTCTTCCTGATGTCTTGAAAAGACAACACAGAGAGGGGGCTGTCCTTTAAATGCAGTGATATTTGTCACTTCCGTTTGTAAATATTAGTTCAGTTAAAACAACACATCAGATATAAAGTGTAATTAAATTCTGTATAGATTTCACTTTCACGGGAGACTAAGAACAGCAAGGCAGAAATGATGTTATTCTGTTTCCAGAGCTCATTGGAACTACTAATGGTTTCAGAACCCACGACTCATCAGCTGCAATTAAAATAATAGCAATGGCAGTGACCTCTCCAAAAGACAAACAAAAAGTTACATAAGCAACAAGCAACACAGACAGATGAAGCTAGATATCATTGATTTTTTGGATGTCAAAGAGTAATTCCTCTGCTACTGTATATCTGTAAATCTCTTGATAGGTAAGTAATGATGGCTGGTCAGAAAACAGCAATTCCATTTCATTGCACACCTCCAGCTTAGAGGATTTTACCTCCTTTTTGGGTAAAGATGCCTGTAGAGTGCTCCTGGAGGCCAAGTAAAGCATAACCCAGAAGCTCAAAAGGTTTATTTGGTTAATTTGGTTGTTTAATATTTTTAGTATCAACAGCCATGGACACCCCAGTATCCCATCTTCAACAAAATAAACTCAACAGCTTGTGCAGGGAAAAAATTCCACCAAAAAGCAGTTTCATACAGTTATCTACATTTCACCTCTGCTATGTTGCTATTTTGAGAGGATGGGCAAAGCACTCAGAATTAAAGAAAAACAAACAAAAAGAAAACAACTCCAAACAAACAAATAAATCAAACCAACAACCAAAAAAACAATCCAAACACAAACCAAAATGAAACAAAAAAAAAACAGACAAGCACTAACTTCTGATTATTTTTTAAGTCTATATTTTGGTATCTGACCATTGCTCTCAAAACCTCATTTTCTACTTCCCCCCCCCCTCAAAATCTTTGCTTTCAATATCATCAGATTGTGCAGATTTGTTGTCCCGACTTCCCTTACTGACTAATCACAGCAGACTTTGATACTGTTAAGCACTATCTGTTTCATATGTTGGACAGGTTTTCTGCACTTACATCATTCCTCCTCCTTTAGTCTCATGTTTGTAGAGAGACCTCATGTTTTCAGAGGCCTGATAACATCACTGCTGTCCTCCTCAGTAGGATGCTTAGATCACATGAATGTTTTCTCTTTTCCAGCTGGGCTTGCAATTACAATGATTGCTCTTTTTAATACATCAATCACAGAAACAGCCAGAAGAGCCATGCAAAACAGCTACACCAAATTTAGGGTATTACTTAAAAAAAAAAAAAAAATCACCCTGTTTAATAGCTCTGCACACAAAAGAGATTGGGGGGAGGGAGGCAAGAAACCAAATCAAACCAAACAACCAAGTAAAACCCCAAACCCCCAAATCCCACCTTCTGAAAAAGGTGCTGTCTCCTGGATCTGGCTGCTGAGCTGCCAGTGTAACCATCCCCTCAGTAATTTCAATGAAAATGAGCCATGTTTACAAAAGCCTGCTGTTTCAGTAAACTTGAATTAGCCAACCAAAACAAGTCAGCTGGCAGAGCTAGTCCTCCTTTGGGATGCAATATTGGGCAGCTCATAGATCAGAGATGACCTGTGATACAAAAACTGCGCTCTGATTCTTCCCTTGGTCCTTTGGCAGTTTGAATTGAGCCCAGCTGAGTCCACAGGTTTGCAAGTAAAAGTTACTTTGTGAAAATATTCTCTTCAGCCCATGTCCCCCTTCCTAATTACTTTTATACTATTCTACTGTTTACTTTCCATGTTTTATGAAGAACCAGCATGTACTGATTTCTGATGGGAGTAAAGCCAGAAGGGGAGTCAGTCTCAAGTTGTGCCAGGGTAGGTATAGGCTGGATATTAGGAAGAAGTTCTTCACAGAGAGAGTGATTTCCCATTGGAATGGGCTGCCCAGGGAGGTGGTGGAGGCACTGTCCCTGGGGGTGTTCAAGAAAAGACTGGATGAGGCACTTAGTGCCATGGTCTAGTTGATTGGTTAGGGCTGGGTGATAGGTTGGACTGGATGATCTTGGAGGTCTCTTCCAACCTGGTTGATTCTATGATTCTATGATTCTATGTCAAAAGAAAAAGATAATTAAGAGGGAATTTCTAAAGCTCAACGTTTTGTTTTCCTTCCATGTTATATTTGATACTTGTCTTCCTAACTCAGCCTGCATACTTTTTATTGCTGGTGGTAACCAGTGAAAGGAAAGAACTTTTTTTTTTTTATAATGATTTGAGGCTGAAAATTATGAAATAAATAAAATTCAGTAGTCATACAGGATGAACATCTGATATGAAAAATCATGACAGGCTTTTTTTTTTTTTTTCTGGACACAGAAGTAGATAATAAACAATGAATAATACAATGACTTAACAACAAGAATTTCTGGGAAAGAAGTAATATATTTCTCCCTGTTGTTGTTTTTTTTGTGATTTGGACCATTGTTTAAATGTTAGTCTCGAAATCTCAGACACTCTGTTACAAATACTGCAGTGAAAGCTGCTCAGGAGATGAATCTGATTGCTAGCTCATGAAAGGTTTCTTTCTTGACACCTTTCTAAATAAACTAACAGCTGTATGTCTAAACAGGTATTCTTTAAAAGACACTTCTTAATTCCTTAGTCTCTAACACTTAAAATCTCAGACCAGACCAGCAGAGTTGAAATCTTTTCCTGGTACTTCGAAACAATATTTTTCATCCAGGCCAAACTTTCTGAAGTAAACAGGATAAAAAAATGCCCACAAGTCAAGAACTCATGAAGTCTGGTATGGGCTTTGTTCTCCTAGTCTGTTTTATATGGTACACATACAGATACTGCAGCTATGGGTAGCAAAATAAAACCCAAAAATAGGTAGTCCCACAGTTCCTCTGTACCTCAAGGCAGTTATGGAAAGAAACAACTAATGTCTACCTCCATAAATTCTTTTGTATTTCCAGGTGATACCTGTAGTCTATCAGTAGAAAGAGAATCACATTTTCAAACCCGTGTTGGATTCATCAGCATGCAGCAAAGAAATAACAACAAAAAAACCCAACCAAACAAACAAACAAAAAAAACCCCTTACAGCTGGTTTGTCTTTACAAACCTGGGGCTCTGTTTGGGAGATATATTCTGGTTCCTAACCATATGGTTGATGCTCTAATGAGAGTTGAGAGGGCAGCAGAGGAGAGGAAAAAGGGGATTAAACAAGAAGAGGAGAGATATAATTATGTCCGTCCTCTGCCAGATACTATGCCAAGTAATATAAATTAAGCCAGAATTTGGCACTCTGCTATTCAAACTTCCAATTCCCTCTGCTTGGTGTTTAATGATACATCCTATTCAGCATATACAAGCACACACACACAAAAATCTGTTACATTACAATAGTTACAAGGAAGAAGAAAGAAAAATTGGGGGGGCAGAGTGGAAAGGCCATTGAATCTTTACAGGGTTCTGTTGAAGACAAACACCCCCAAACCAAAGCAGAAAGTCTCAGCTGCTTTGGAGCTGGGTATTGTGTTAGCTTTTGACCTGACTGCATCTGCATTTCCTAACTGGGAATGACAATAATTTTTAGATAGTATTTATACACTTAGTTTCAGGAAAAGTCTCCACAGTTATTTGTATAATGAAAAGAGAGGTGTCTGTCAGGTTACAGTTATCCTATGAACAAATGGACATTCTAAATGCACAATAAAGACCAAAAGCACTGATTTTGGTGGGCCTATCTTAATCCCTGAAGATACTAAAGATGAGAAACATTGAAAAATATTCCTAACTAGAAAGAAATTATATGTGGTACAGTTCTTGAAGAAGAGCTGTGCTCAGTGTATGTAAGGAAAGGAGGTGCAGAATGGGTGAAACACCCTGGCCTCTCTCTCTTCAGCTACACAGCTTCTTCCAGTGGCTGGAGAGGTTCCCCCTCCTGTCACACAGCCAGCACACATGCCAGCCCCCGGCACTGACCCAAAGGGAGCAGGTTTACTACACAGATGTACGAGGATTCTTTTCAGCTTCTGTTGTACGTAGTGTCCACGTATATTTAGCATGTGGTTGTTACCCTGCCAGCCTGGGAGTTTCTCAGGGAGTACCTGTTCCTTGGCCCATAGGACTGTCACTCTCTGCAATAGCTGATGTGTTTCCATGATGGTGCAAAAATCCCCTGGCTTTGCTGTGACCCCAGTGCAAGACTGAGGGTGAAGTCACCTGTCTTGTCCAGGTTCTGCTTAGTTAAGTCCTGCTTGTATGTATTGACCAAACATTCTTCCTAAGTCCTAACAAATCTCATTTTATGGTTGACACAGAAATGGGTCAAATGAATTGTGTCTAAAGGGAAATTTGGTCTACCTGCACAGAAGCAGAAGACTAGGTTTCTAACACAAGATGAGGTCGTTCCCACCCCATTCCCTGGCTTAATAGTCACACACTTCATTTTAGCTATGACAATTAAGCTGTGTAGCACAAGCCCTGTCATGTATTTTTTTGCTGCAGTTGCCTCCTGCCTCCCTCCTCCTCTCTTTGTGAGGAGATGCAGCAGTCCCCAAATGTTCCAGTGACCTGCCGTGCATTGGACACATCTTCACAAAGACAGCATTTAAAATTCATCACAGTTTGCCCTGCCCTAGCAGTACTTCCAGTTTGAACTGAACCTGCTGTGTTCAAAACATGTATCAGCTCAGCACTGCATTAAAGAGTGGGGGAGGAAATCTTCCTCGTATACCAGGTAGAAAGAAGATAAAGGGAAAGAACAGTAGTGGTGAGCACAGCACTAGCATATTAAAACTCCCAGGAACCTGCAGAGCCAGATGCTCTTACTGTAAAGGTGCTGTTGCTACAGGATCCTTTTGGTTTTCCCAAGGCAGACATGTAAAAAATGCTAAGGAATATTGGCTTTTCGATTTGACTGCAAAACAGCAAGAAATGTATCCTGAATACAAGCCAGCTGCCTGGCACGATAGAAGAACCAGGCAAATCCTTTTGCTCTACATAGCTTTTACATTAAATTTAGGAAAATTTCCTATCAGTAAGGCAAAGTTTGTATACCACTAACATTTTCAGGGCTCATTTCACATCTGTGCTCTGGTTAATGTTAGTGTGATGTTGGTATTAGCCAGAAAGGAAACATACAAGGCAGAGCTGGGGCCCTGGTGGTGCTCCTTCATGCATTTTGGCAATGAAAGAATGCTGAATGCCAAGCTCCAGCATCACTGGCTATGGATCAGCAGTGGGGCATTACACTGAATAGGCTTATCCAGCAAAACATTTGAACACAGCTCTCTTTTAAAGCATGAGAGTGACTCTATCAAGCTGCAGCTCCTCAGCTGCTCTGAGCAGAGTACAGCACCACAAGAGCATCCTGCATCTGCCAGGGTAACCAAAGGGTGCACATCTAGTGCCCCACTGATGTCCAGAGACACCGTCCCCACTTTAGAAGACACAATACAAATCTAACGATCATGCAAGACTTTGGCTAATGATAGCTCCTTTACTGCAGCACTGACAGTCACCCAGTGCATACTTTGTGTCACTAACTTGGCACCTCAAATCCTCTTTTCAATGACTATTCTGAGTTCTGTAGCAACTCTTGTAAATGAAAATGGCACAAACAGTGCCTCATTAAGCTACACAGCTCTCTTTTCAGATAAATAATTATTATTATCCTAATTTTAAAGCCCAAGAGAGTAAGATGCAAAGAGATTAATTATGCCACACAGACCATGAGACTGATATTCCTCACTCAATCCCTATGCTCACACTGACAGCTAATGATATACAATATCTTCAGCTCACATGCACAGGGCCTCCTGGCTTCGAAAAAACCCACTCTGGAGTCATTTTGAGGGACATGAAATGTACTCAGCAGAGTTTCAAGTTCAGGAACAAAAGTAGCTTTTCAGAAATGAGTACATGTGGCATTTTCACTAACTCAGAGAGTCAAACTTACCTGTTTAATTAATTTCCTATGAGGCAAATTAGATAAAAGTTTAGATTCCCCTAAAGGGCCCTTCCAATGAGAACACCACCCCGTCCAACATCCCAGTAATTAATCCATCCTGTGAGCTTGGCTTGTATCAGAAAGAAAAGATTTCTTTTGGAATCCTACAACATGCTCAGTAAAGTCTAAATTCTACCCACTCAGCTCTAGTTTTGGCTGGACATATAACACTATACTCATTTTATGCATGCATTGATTCCCACTGTCAGCAATTCTAATCAATGTAAAAAAGTACCCACAGCATAACAAGCAATAAAAGTGCCCACCCAATACTTTTAAAATGTACTATTAATTTATACAGCCATGACAACTATTTTCATAGAATCAACCAGGTTGGAAGAGACCTCCAAGATCATCCAGTCCAACCTAGCACCCAGCCCTATCCAGTCAACCAGACCATGGCACTAAGTGTCTCAGCCAGGCTTTTCTTGAACACCTCCAGGGATGACAACTCCACCATCTCCCTGGGCAGCCCATTCCAATCAAATCACTCTCTCTGGCAAGAACTTCCTCCTAACATCCAGCCTATACTTCCCTCGGCACAACTTGAGATTGTGTCCCCTTGTCTAATGCTGGTTGTCTGGCAGAAGAGACCAACCCCCACCTGGCTACAGACCCCCCTTCAGGTAATTGTAGACAGCAATGAGGTTACCCCTGAGCCTCCTCTTCTCCAGACTAAACAACCCCAGCTCCCTCAGCCTCTCCTCATAGGGTTTGTGTTCCAGCTTTGTTGCCCTTCTTTGGACAAATTCCAGCACCTCAACATCTCTCTTGAATTGAGAAGCCCAGAATTGGACTCAGTATTCAAGGTGTGGCCTGACCACTGTTGAGTACCAGTACTCCTCCAGGTCCCTTTCTTCCTGGCTGCCCTCCAGCCACTCAGTCCCCAGCCCGTAGCGCTGCTTGGGGTTCTTGTTAAATTTGATAGCTTCTGCCAAAAATGTTCCAAGTAGTTCAAAAGAAATAAAAGGAAAAGTAATTTTATTATTATTATGAATTCACAATGAAGTAGCTACTGTCTGAAAGCTTTCATCAAAGCAGATGCCTGACCCAGACATACATATAAAGAAAAAAAACTTAGAGTTACAGAATTTTGAAATGTTGGCTTTCTTTGAACTTTAGGTTAAAAGCAGGATATTTTTCCCCTCAATGAAGCATTACCTTCAGAGTGGTTTTTCAACAGCGCTACTCATATTATACTAAGAAAAGTTGAACATTTATGGTTTAGCTGATGCAAGACATTTTCAATACATTGTTTGATATTTAAATAATTCAATAACATAATCATAGAATGGTTTGGGTTGGAAGGGGCCTCCAAATGTTATGTAGTCCAACTATCCTGCAGTGAGCAGGGACATCCTGCACTAGATCAAGTTGCTCAGAGCCTTGTTGAGTCTGGCTTTGAATATCTCCAAGGTGGGGCCTTACCTACCTCCCTGGGCAACCTGTTCCAGTGTTCTACTAACCTCATGGCAAAGGACTTGTTCCCAACAGCCAGCCTAAGTCTACTCTAATTTCAAACCATTGCCCCTCATCCTATTACCACAGGCACTTGTGAACAGTCCCTTTCCAGCTTTGCTGTAGGTCCCCAGAACTCAGCAAGTGAAATTTAAGCCAGTAGTCATCTTGAAACTAGATAGACAAGTGACACGGGTGGGAAATATTCCCCAGAATGGATGAAGTGACTTAATGAAAGCCAGAAAAGAGCCAATGCTGAATTAGAAGTTAAGTTCCTACTCTTTCCCATTATATCTTTTTAGTTTTGAGAAAATGTGCATAACTTCCCTGATGGGTAGTAAAACCTTCCCAGGATCTTTATTGCTCTGGCTGATGACTGATGAAATCTGGCTGAAATTCCCTGTTCAGTATATCCTCTGCCTTTTTTCCCATTCTGAGACAACAAACTCCTCAAGCACCATATATCAAAAGGAGCTACCTTGCACAGGCTTGAGGTTGCAAAGTCAGTTGCCTAATTACTATGTGCCACAATAAATAACTGACTGGACCTGGCCTCAAGGCACCAGTTTCACCGTTAGTAGCAAGCTAAGAGATAAGGAAAGCCAAACAAAACATAATCTGAGTTCAGCTTCAATCCCCAGGCTGAAATGTGATGGAACACAATGTTTACTCAAGCAGCTGGAATGGCAAACACACGCATAGAAGGCAGCATTGCCATCCATTTATTGTAGCCATCACTTCACACTGAAATGTGAAATAGTACTGAAACAGCACGAAATGATCTCAAACATGGACTGAAGTATTTCAAATTAAAGTTGCTTTCAAATCCCAGTTTCCATATATGATATAGGAAGTGTTCACTGTCTTAAGTGTCTGACACATTTGCTTTAAAGGATTGACCTAGATCAGGAAATACATTCAGTGGAAATTGTGTCTTTGCTTATACTGGGCTCAGTCCTTTGTCTGTTTGTCTGCTAAACTCCATTCGTCTTTTCAATCAGCTTCATTTTTCATGCTTTTGAGAAAAGCATAGCAAGAAAGGTTTTCCTTTTTCTTTCTGAGAAGGCTTTAGGAGAGTCTGCTACTCAAGTGCTAAGCACTTTGTCCTTTGGTGTGTTTATGGTAGGAGGTCTGAGGTCTGAAATGAAAGTTAAGCAAGAGCTGCAGTGTTACACTCATTACCCATTCATGAGCTCAGGTAACTGATTGAATGAGTTTCCCTTTCTATAAAGGAGATAAAGGCCATAAGGGCCATCACTACAAATATAGACTCAGACACTACCTCTACTCAAGCTTTTGCTTGGCACAGCTGCTAGCTGAGCATTAGCAGAAATGTGCTTTACTTTATCATCTTTCAACAGCCACTTCCTCTTTCACTATGAGGGTGATGGAACACTGGAGCAGGCTGCCCAGGGCGGTTGTGGAGGAACATCTCCCTCTCTGGAGACATTCAAGACCTGCCTGGATTCATTCCTGTGTAATCTGGTATAGGTGATTCTGCCTGGGCAAGGGGGTTTGACTAGGTGATCTTTTGAGGTCCCTTCCAGCCCCTAACCTTCTGTGACTCATCAAAATGATGTGTTTCCCTGTTTAATACCTACTAATGAACTGTCTTGATTTAGTTTCCATATTCCAAGCACTAAATAAACAAACAACCCCTCAGAATTTCTCCCCCTACTCTCTTTTCTCCCATTTATTTCTTTGTTGGTATTCTGCACTGTTGCCTTGAAACAATTTGTCCATGGTGTATTTTCAAATGTTACAAGCAAGAACCACTTTGAAACCCAAGAGAGATACATAGTTGGAAAGTTGAAGTGCAATCGGCCGGCCAATAAATGTGTTCGTAGCAACTTCAATACAACTGCATTGTTGTGGTTTGTTTTCAGAGAATCTCTCTCCCTCTCCCACCTTCTGGAAAACTTGAGCCTAGCAGGGAGAATGAACTAGGAGTGGCCTGGTTTGACGGGCAAATGTTATGCAAGATGATGTTGATCACTGATTTTGGAGATACTTGCCTAGGTACTCCAGGCTGTGGCTGTACCTAATCCTCCTAAAACACATTAAATATCACCTGCCAAATGTGTGCTACATGTTGTGCTTCTGAGGTATTATCCCCACTGATTCCTCTCCTTTTTTGTTAGATCAGAGGAATCACATCAGAAAAGGAAAAGCTGTCTCATTGCTTTGTGGTGAACGTAGAAGAGAAGGATTATGTCCATACTTCCAAAAGCTGTAGTTCTATTATACCAGGGCAGAAATCTCTGTGTAATATCCTTATTTCACATACATGTGAGCCTGCAACTCTGCAAGCTTAGCTCCAGGTTTTCCTGTCTTGGCCAAGACAAGAGAGGAGCTATTCTGGCAATCTCCAGGCCATCCTAGGGGTAAGATTTTTCCCACTGTGCTGCTTTGTGCAGCTACTGGCAGCACAGAAAGTTCCAGCCTTCTTTTTTTTTCCTGTAAATCTTCAGAAAACTAAAAGCTGTTCCTACAACTCACAACCAGATTTCCACATCATGCTAGCAGGTTGTCCTCTGTCATGCTCAGAAAACTAAAAGCTGTTCCTACAACTCACAACCAGATTTCCACACCATGCTAGCAGGTTGTGCTCTGTCATGCTCACCCAGTCCCTCAAAAAAATAAAAACCACATCTGCTTTGGGACAGGGGATGCTCTAACAGGATGTGTCCTCTGCACAGCCACGCAATTACTGAAAAAGAATTAAATTATCACTTTTTTTTTTGTTTTTGTTTTTCTAAACAAAATTCAGGGAAGATCTATTCTGCTAAAGGAAGGGGAAAATACAAAATAATAGAATAGTGAAAAATCACTGTTTTCTAAAAACCCAACCCCCCCAAAAAAAAAGAAATAAAACAAATCTCAAAACACAACAACAAACCAACCAAAAAAACCCAACCCACACAAGTAGCAGAAATAAGATTTTTCTAGCAATTGTGTTTGCTTTAAGGAAGATTTGAAAGGAAAGGGCTGAAACTGACCTGCAAAATTTCCTGTGGTGTGACTTGAGTTTCTTTTATTCTAATTTTTAATATTCCCACTTTAAAAAGCAGCACTTCAGTAAAAATTGTATTCAAGACAGACCTTGAAATCATAGGCAATTTGATCAAGCCCACAAGGATAAAACCTAGGGCTTGACTCTTGAGCTCTGATGAAACTAGCTGAAGCATTTAAAGATGTTCCTGCACCCTGATGACCTCTCTGCTCCTTTGTTGGCCTCTCACATGCCTGAAGAAAAGCAGCAGAAGCAAAGGTGTGCAAACGTTTCAGTCATTCCCACTCATGGATTCCGTTGCCAGTGTAGTCTCACCTCTCTGCCCTAATAAGCCTGATTAGTCAATGACCATTTGTTTGCAATTATACAGGAGCTACTGCACTTATAGCTGAGATGCTGCTTATGGTCCTTTCTACTAAACCAGCTACAGGTATGACAATTTGTTGCCAATGGACAGGGAGAAAATAGGGGTTGGTAGTGTATTACATTACTGCAGCCAGATTTAGCAGAGCACTCAAGTCCCTGCTCCCATCCTTACAGACTGGTCTCAGCCTTAGACACACACGTATGTCAGATTGCAACATCAGGAGAAAGAGGAAGAGTAGGATTTTCCTTTGGGGAGAAGTGGTTATATTTTGCAGAATATATGAGCCCTTAATCTTTTTACAGATCTGCTGAGTTTGGCAACCATTTAACTTCCAGAAGTTCACCCATCTCTGATTGTTGCTTGCCATGGACAGCTAGAATCCTAGGCATGACTGGAGTTGCTTGAGCTCTTTCACACTAAACAATACTCTTAACAGCAGTATATTGCCACTGACAGCAGGAAATAAGTGCATGTGCATGCACAGTATCTCCTGATGGTATAAGCACCACTACATAGAGGCAGTTGCTGCATGCAGACAAATCTTCATTCTCCACTAACAGCAAATTACATCCTGACCCAGTACACAGTTCCCTACTCTCTCTTTTGGAGCTGTTCTGCTCACATGTTCACCAAGGCAGAAAGCAAATGAGAGCATCTCTGCAGTTGGTAGTTAGGGCTCATCTGGGAGACTGCAGCTAAAGAGAAAACTGTGATGTTCTGTAAAGCAGAAAGCCAGTCTAACTGCATGAAATCGGGCAGGGAAAGCTCTAAGGTACTGCCCTGGGTAGTTTTACTAGCTCTTCTAGAAGAAAATTTATGTAACCTGTGCAACTGACTGTCTCAAGTATCAGAGATGTCTCACTAATGACATACTGATTGCTCCGCTAAGGTCTAAAGCCCCAAGCTTTTCTCAGAAGCATTGAAGCCTGCCTGGCTGCAGCAGTGAAGTGTACACCTTCATGTTAGGAGGCTGCTGGCCAGATGTGGTAAATGGAATGCTTCTTTTTTCAGTTTATCAGCACAGATGATGTCTCCTGTATTTTATACCAAGGGGTGACTTTGATTTCCTTGAAGGTTTAATACCTCTGTCGGTATTAGATCAATCTTTTTTTTTCTTTACATCAGACTTCTCAACAGTAACTATATCTTCCTTAAGTTAAGGCTCAGAAAAATTGACAGATCCACAGAGATGGTGAGGGCAAATGGTGAAACCAAAATGGGATAGAGCAGAAAATCTGTGCTTGTACCCAGAACTAATTAGATTTGGGAGAACAATGGATTTTTAAAAAATTATTCTTTTAACTTCAGTGAATGTAAATAAATATATATATAACATAAGTTCAGATCAAATCCAAACGACACTATGTATTTCAGTTTGTTGTGAGCTTTCATTCAAAAAAGACAGGAACCCCTAACTGCAGTAGGATTTTTGTGCTATTCAATTTTATGATTTTTTTCCCATTATTTGTTAATTAGAGCAGCTTTTAAGCAAAATCAAAATGCCTTATTGAAATCCAAAGCACCAGTAAGTCACATGTGAAAAAGTAGAAGTGAGAAGTTCCAGTGTTTCTGGAATACCATGTTATTCTGTGAAACTGGCAAGGTAAATTTTAAAGGTGCTTTTGCTCTTCCTTGCTTGATTTGGCCCAAATTCCTGAAGAGTTGTCAAGCAGCAGTTTTTTCTTCAGTGAGCTGTAGCAGTAGGTCAGTTTCTCACACTTTGCAGAGCTTTGAGCATGCCTTAAAGTAGTTCAGGGCCCATATTCTAACCCTGTCACAACCCTGACAAATCCTACTCTGTCCAAAAATCAGTGGCTTTGATCCACTTCAAAATGAACTGCTCATTCCATGCTTTTCCTGCCTCATTACCCATAATCCTCATCCCATGGAGGAGACACCATAAAAATACAGCCTCTTATTTTCCAAGCTTTTTATTTTCTTGTTGGTTTCTCTCTCTCTTTTTAATGTATTGTTCTAGTTTGTTCTTTTTGCTTCTGACCATTTTCATGGGTTTCCTGGGTCCCTGCTGATGACCAGGATTACATCTCCCAGTTTCTGGCCCTTTCTTGCTCTGGTCTAGTGTAATGCACGTTTTCACTACATTCAAGCTATGGCCACACTCCCTCTTCCCACATCTCACATTTTCAATCTTAATGCTATTTCAGGCATATTCTGCTTCACACTTCATTATCTCATATTAAAAGCAAGACTTAAAAAATTAGAGGGGGAAGCATGACACGTACTACTCTGTACGCAAACAAGGCAGTGTCTCAATGTGGCATCAATCAAGGTGCAGGATATGTAAAATCTGTATCCCACCAACCACTTTCCCTGGCTGGCCAGTATTATCCAAATGCAAATTGAGAAGGAGGTGGCAAAAAAACATTCCCCAGAATTAAAATTCCCAGGGAAGCTCTATTGTGACAGTAGGGTCCTTTATAGGCTGGTAGAAGGGTTTCCCAAAGTAATCACACATAACTGGATTCATGTGGAAGTGATTCATTCCAGCAAACCTTTCTCATGGGCTGGTTAGGGACTGCTTCTGCTTCTCAACAGAGATGCAGTCTTTTTTTTTATAGCATGTGAACCATTTCATATGTAATCTCTCATATTAATCAAGTTCTGGGTAAATCAAAGCCTGAAGCCTGCCTAACCATCTGATTTCACTAAAAGAAGTGTACATCATCATCCCTTATGCAGGGTAAGACCTCCATGACACGTCTTGCTACTTCAGAATTTTAGCTTTCAGCAACACAGATATTCATCAGGCACATAAGCATTCTGCAGTCCCGGTTCTGCTTTATTTGGTGCTCTGAGAGAGCAGCAGTTTGTTCCCTTAAAAACAAACAAAAACAAACAAACAAAAAAAAAAACCCACAAACACAAAACCAACAAACAACACCAAAAAATAACCCAAACAATCCAACAATAAAACTTTCTTCATCCTCCTTCAGAAGTGTAAAGGGCCCTGAAATCCCCAAGAAGGGAAAAAGGAAAGGAAGAATGACTTTTTTTTTTCAAAGCACTTAGCAATCACAAAACTATCTGCTTTTATCAAAAGTAACATGGCCAGAGGACGCTTGGGTTAAGACCCAGAGGTCTCTTTGGAGGGCTGTGTATCAAAAGGGACAAATACTAGCCTGACACCAAAGGAGGAGAGAGAAAAGTGAAAGAATGTCAGAACTTTGGAAAGTGAAATTGTGACATTCCACCGAGACTTCAAGTGTTCAAAGCTCTTCATCCTGGATGCTATTAAAAAAGAAATCTCAACCCCAGCATTCTAGATCTTAATTCAGAGACCTAGTTCTTTATACACTAAGACATAAAGAAAAGAAATAAACAAACAAACAAAAAGACAGGGAACAGACTTTTGTTGTTGTTGTTGCTTGAAGAGAAAATTAAATTCCAATACATGGGCAGGAAGAAAACTCTCCATGGTAAAAATGCAGTCTAAAATTATTTATCTTTTTTCTGTTCATATTTCATGAAAGTTCAGTGAATGGGACTGCTGGGACTGTTAACCCAGAAATTAAACATGCAAGAGGAGGCTCCAAGGTGACCTTCTTTTGGCCTTCCAGTATCTGAAGGGGGCCTACAAAAAAGCTGGGCAAGGACTTTTCACAATATCAGGGAGTGACAGGACTAGGGGGCAAGGAGCAAAGCTGGAGGTGAGGAGGTTCAGACTGGAAGGGAAGAGGAAGTTCTTCAGCATAAGAGTGGTGAGAACCTGGAATGGGTTGCCCAGGGAGGTGGTTGAGGCCCCATCCCTGAAGGTGTTTAAGGCCAGGCTGGATGGGGCTCTGGCCAACCTGATCTACGGTGGGGGGTTGGAATTAGATGATCCTTGTGGTCCCTTCCAACCCTGACTGATTCTATGATCTAATTATGGTTCATGAGTGCCTACATGCACATAGCAGCATCATTTTGCTTTCTGCACAGTCTGTCTTCCAAGGTAAATACACAAGGTAGACAGCCATGGTTCCTGAGAAAAACGAGCAATGAAGTAGCTGTGTACCCTGACAGGTTACCACTGGTAAAATAAAACTGAAATGATCTCCAGGATCCAAAAAGAAGATGGTATCCTAGAGATGTTGCTAGAATAATTTTGGTTGTAAATAGTAAGAAGTTTCATGCTTACAGGAAAAAGTTGGATGAAGTAAATCTTGACTATTGCTCTGAAGTGCCCCACATTCCTTTCTTCTCCCCCCTGCCCCACAGGTTTGAATGGGAGAAGGCAGTGTGAAAACTGCTTTCCCCACCCTTGCCCTCCAGGCTTGAAAGGGGGAACAGCAAAAGGTGCCTTTCTGCATGGGCTGGCCCACTTGGATGCCTGTGCTGCAGTTGGGCTGGTGGTTGGCTGGGTTTTCGTGCCCAGTATGGTAAATGGACACTTTGCCTAGAAAAGAATAAATAGAGCAAGGGAGAAGGAGAAAAGGTTCCCACCTGGAGAGTTCCCACCTTGAGAGTTCCCTGCCTTGAAAGAGCTCCTGACAGAGTGACAGCTCCTGACAGGACAGATTTCTGCTGTGACTGGATCCTCTCCACTTTTGGATGGCTTCTACCTTTTTGCACAGCTCTCAGTTTTGCACCATCCCTGCCTTTGGACAGTTCTCTCCACTTTTGCACCCTTCTGTGCAAACTTATAGGCTTGGCAAGCCCTGGGGTCCTTAGAGAGCTGCTGGTGGCACTCAGGCTGGCTACTCTTGGACAATGTCAGCAGCCAACTTCCTGGCTGTGCAGTTTGGCTTTCCTCTGCCATTATTAAAGGAGCATCATTCCGTGATCATCTCACTCGTGGAAGAAGTGGTTGAGACATTTCTGAGTTTGGCAGCTCTGCCACTCATTTTGGACTTCTGCTGCATGGATCTATACTATTAGATTGTCTGCAGCACCAGAAGGCTGCTCCTGCAGAGGAATCCAGCAAGGGATCACTGTCAAATGCCTATCTCACCTCTGTAAGACTTGATGTTCCTTTAATTATCTGCTCAGCCCAACTGATAGTGGGGTAAAGCTGTGTTTATGGTTTAGCCATTTGTCTCTAATACACTTTTGGAAGAAATTCCCAATCGAACTGAATCTGTAAATAAACCTAAACTAGTTTTTGCATATAGTTTGGGGGTGAGGTTCCAGGAAAAAGAAATAATTCTATTTTATAATTCCTGGCTCGGCCACATTAATTCCCTGCCTGCACAACAACTATATCTTGCATGAATCACTCAAATATGCCAAGGTGGCCTTTCAAGCTGCAAGTGCTGGTTTTCAGGATGATTTTATTCACTTTGTAGCATTTGGTGTGGAACTTCGTGCCGCACAGTATTTTTCTAAGCAGCATTATTGTCATTTTAGGTCTGACAACTTTGAAGTTTCCCTTTAAAAAGAGAATGAGAAAAGCATTTCATACAATGCTAAAATAAGTAGAGTACTTCAATCTAAGTGCAAATCAGTGACTAGGTGGGTTATTTAAAAACATTCTGCCAGTTTCCTGAAAACTTCTAGGTGGAACAAGCCTCATATCAGCTTGTTTCAAGTTTATTTCTCAGCTTCTCTGTGTTAATATTGTGGTAGGCCTGATAGGCCCAAAATAGGCTTTTACATGTCCTGCCTTGCCTAGGCATGTTTTTCTGCTCCACCAGAGAGGCAAGCACAGGAAAAGAAGACAAAAGGACATGAAAGAATCTGTAGCCACTGCGTCTGGCCTGCCCAGGGTCCTGTGGTAAGGTACACACACTTAGCTTGTGCCTGCCTAGTGCAAGGCCTGTGCTTTTCCCAAATTAGGAAAAAGTGAGCCTATGGCTTTGTCTAATATGGTAAGGTTTGGCTAACTACCACCCTGGTTGGCTGTTCTGTGTCCAAAGGGAAATTAATCTAGGCCCACATTGAAAACAAGGAGATACGCAGGTAAACAACCTGCTTTGCTTCCCTGCTCTTTGTCATGCTTCTCTGCTGTGCCCAGCCATTGCCTGCTGCAATTGCACACTGCCTTTTTCCTTGCCTGGTAAACTCCACTGCTGTGAGTTAGCAGGAGCAGACCCTGGATGCCTGCACGTGACCGGCCTATATGGTCAGCGTGACATCATGATGCGAATGCATGACATTCTGCCTCTACACATCAAAGTTCTGCTTACAATTCCTGGACATATACACAGATCATCCAGAAGAAGCCAGGAGACAAGGTCAGAGATTGTCTGCCTCTTTTCCCAGAAGCCAGGAAGATTCAAGTCTCAACATCTGACAAGACAGAGTCCCCTGAAAGTGCCTGGATGCTGTCTGGACTGTGGCTAAGCCCCACAAGCCGGGTAATAATAATCCATGAGTAAATGCTTAAATGCCTCTTTGTAATTCTCCATTGCCTTCTACCATAGGGCAGAAAGAACTCCTTCAGCCCATCTACTGGGCAAGCAGCATACTGACTGCAAGTGGCATTTGACCATGGGAACCTTCTCTTCCACTTCCGTTAATGTTTATATATTTTGCTGGTTACTACTAGATCTAAATATTATCCATAGAATGTTTCCATGATTGCATAAGAAATTAAATATTATTAAAATTAGTGGTCGGGGGTGGCAAGAGTTCTGAATTGCAAAATTAATAAACAATGTTAATTTTGGACAAATATCATCTTGCATCAAT